>NC_091752.1:42929165-43234165 GCF_043380555.1 Nothobranchius furzeri
CTGAAATGGTACGCAAGTGGACCAAACAGAAACAGTTCAACACTCTCCCGTCAACCTTTACACCCCTACTATTTAGTGTTACTGCTGTCATGACATACAACTGATAGAAAGACATGACATAAGCCAGAAGGAACGTGAGATGTGTTTCAACAAGGTGCAGCCTGTATATTTCAAAATAAAACCAGTTGAATTTTTTTTTACCAGCTTTAATAATAATAATAATAATAATAATAATAATAATTATTATTATTATTATTATTATTATTTAAATAATAATAATAATAATGTTGGAGATATCAGTTCACAGTATATGGCAGCTCACATTTTTACAGGTATACTTTTAAACTTTGATGTTTTGAATCATTTGGTGCTGTTTTGGGAGCAGAAATCCAGAGACGTTCAGCATACAAACTGCAATCAGTGTGTCTGGAAGCCATACAGAAACCGTACCACCTCTGTACTGCATTTGGTGTGAAACAGGCTTAACACCCCGGAGTTTATAAAAACTTCTGTCATTAAATAACAGTATTTATTTGCATCAGCCTCAAAATCATTGGCAATCTCTGTAAGCCCCATCAAAAATTATTTAAACTCACAAGTTTCAAAAGTTTAAGGAATTCTCTGACACAGGTAAATGGTTGTTTTGGATACCTTTTACCAACTACTAACACTAATGCCACAACATGATTAGAAATTAGTGCTGACAGAGCAGAAAACAAGACAACGGGTAACTGAAGCTGGCAGAGATGCCTTTGAGTTAAATGCAACTGTAGTTTCAAGAGTTACGTTTTCACTGTCGTCCAAAAATCTAAATGATTTGAACATAAAAACACATAAAACTGCAGCGTGCTTGTGAAAGTTTTGATTCTGACAGAGATTTAGGTTATTCACAGTAACAAACATTAAAATGATTGAATTACAGTAAAAATCTGAACCTGTTAATCATATAAAATAACTATGACACATGTTTTAGCGGGGTTAAAAACCGGTTACACAGACCACCTCAGTACCAGGCCACCGATGGATAGGTGCATATCATTCTGTTCACATAGCGGCTCGGTAAGGCTCTGCTGTCCTGTGATGTGTGTTTGTGTGATTTACATCAAAGCCACAGAAGGCTATTAATAGGGCTCCAAATGGACTTTAATGGTAAAAAGCAACATCAGCACTCAGGTTTTTGACGATGTGGTGAATTTATAATGGAGGGAAGTGATAACAAAACCCAAGGACCTTCTAACTCTCCTTTAACTGTGGTTGCAATATAAGTTTTATTTTAACATGAGAAATAACAAGCTTGTGATTCATGGTGTGACTCAGGTGGATGCACAACCAACTGACTCGGACGTCTGCTGTTGCAGAGTCAGTTTCACCCTAAATCACTTCAACTGACCTATGAGATATCAACTTTCTTCCTCATCTCTCAACAGGTAACGCCATCCACGCTTTTGGTAATGGAACAGACATTGGAATGTGGTCTCCGATATCCCCAGTCCAGACCACCACCTCCATCACCACGCCGTACCAACGAAGCCGGGAACGCATCCCCAACACTATCGACAACCACATCAACACGGATCCTGGTATCTACCACTTCTGTGGCAACTTACAGGTGAGCACCAGGTTCAAGGTGAATTCAGAGGATGGCTGATGGCTAATAGCTGGTGTTCACATCTGATCTGAAAACACGTAAAGTTACAAAGTTTGGAAGGTAAAGTTCTGATCCTTTTTTTTCTTCTTTTGCACCTTTTCTTTATAAAACAAGCTACGTAATCTATTAATGAGGATGGGCAATGGGGAAAATGACTTTGCTCCTGATATTTGCTTTGCTATAAAATGAAGATTCAGTTTTAAAATGACAGTTCTCATCTAACTTCAGGAAGAACCAGTCGCTCCTACTATTTAATACAACTTTCTCAAATAAAATCACTGTTTTAAATCTGGATACTTTCTGAGATTTGATTTCTTATTTAATAGAAACAGAAAATACAGAAGTTTTGGTAACACTTTATAATAATGTTTTGTCATTAAACAATTAATATTATTATTATTTTTCCCCGTGTCCTGTCTGGCTGTGAAGCAAACAGAATTAATGTCTGATTGCTGGTGACAAGCCTGACAGATTTACTCTCAGGTGGAGCATCAAAGCTTCTGCTTTTAATGTCACGCCCGATTCTTAAACTTTGTTATTGTTCTTTGATTGCTTTGTAATTCCGACATGACACGGAGACAGGTGAAAGAGAAAAGAAGAGACAAAAGGTGTGTGTGGTGGTGGTGGTGGGGGGGGGGGTTCCACAAAAATAAACAATCAGTGATGAACAAGAGTCTGCTTCTAGACCTGCAAAAAAGGGATACACAACAATACAACAGGAGCAAGCTATCACTGCGTCAGCTTGATGAGGAAATATAAAATCAACATGGTTTTACTGAACAATCACACAATAATAAATCACAATGCATTTAGTGCCAACCACAGCCTTAAGACATGTGTTGAACGTGCCCAAATCCATACTTATGAGAGCACCATGTGAGCACCTGTGTGTGTACACGCACTTGTATATGTAAGATTTCTCTATAGGAGCGTCCAATAGAGAGTGTGAGGGGCCCCCAAAGATGTGTAGATTAGGAGTTATTAAAGAATTATAAGTAATTAGGAAGTCATTAACAGATCATTTGCAAGGTCTTAGATAATAATGAACAAATATTTATAAATAATTGTGATAACATATAGGTATATATATATATATATATATATATATATATATATATATATATATATATATATATATATATATATATATATATATATATCATTTATTTACAGAGGCTTGAGTTGACATTTACAAATGCTCAAATAATGATTAACTAAACATTTACAAACACTAACACATTTGGTAATGTTCATAGAACATTTCAACTTTCTAAAGTCACAATTGCCATCTGTTATATATAACTGCTGGTAGCCGTAACACTCCCACACATAAATGAAAGTCTGGGGTTTCTTTTGGTGCTATTAATCTTCGTCTCCCCTCCCCCTGCCTGGAGGACAGCAGAACCCCTGCACTGCTGTGCCTTCAGCATGCTGGGAGGCAGCAGTGCAGGGGTTCTGCTGTCCTCCAGGCCTCAGATTGTTTTCAACCCCTTCTATTAGAAGAGTTTTAACTTTAATAGTTTTAAACTGTGTGTGATCCATGTGTATCTTTGGGTTTATTTCAAACTTAGTTGACTCTGTTTAAAGGTTAACTCAGATTTAGTTTTTAGACTTTTATCAACTTCGTTGTGTTTTTAAAACACCTTTAGTTTGGCAAAACTTTTAATAAAGTTTTAACCAGGTGTTTTAGATAGTTGATAAGTTGTCTTTTAACTGTTAACCTTATAGTGAATTTTTCGTTTTGCATTATTTTAATAATGCTCGCCATCTGTTTGCTCTTGTTTTTAGAACAATTAAAACCATTTTAACGGCACTGTCGTATTTCTTGTGTTACCCACTCCTTCGCAATTTAACATCTCCTGTCGGGGACGTAACAACCGCACTCCACACCAAGTGTGGCAGGTTGAGGGGAGACGAAGACTTATAGCATCAAAAGAAATCCCAGGAGAGGGGAGGAGTCAAAGGCCCCACCTAACATATACAGTCATACACAGACACAGTCACACACTCCCTCCCTCATGCTCACACAGACACATACAACCTAAGACTCACAAAAATGCACGCCAGACACCCACTCATGCTTCCCATACACACCCTATTCACTCTGGTCCCGGTAATACTGCACAAGGGGTACAACCTTTACCGGTTCCCAGGGTTCAACCCTTTCTGCTGGGGTGCTGATGAGCAGACTCCCCCGCCCAACGCTGAGCAAAGCAACCCACCACCCCAGACGGCCAGATTTCCCTCCTAGCCTCCATCCCCGGGAAGCCAAGCAAAAACAGAGGTGTGCTAAGACCCCTAGTCTTCCTCCGCCTGCTTCCAAATAGTGTTAGTGCATGTTGATGAGGTGTATTCCATGACTGTGGTGAGCGGGCAGTGCGGGCATCATCTGGCCTACACCAGTTGATGCCACCACACCACCCCACTTGCACCCACAGCCCTCTGTGTCTAAGTGCAGATTAAAATTGGAAGTGGGCACCGGCACTCGGGATGAGGCTGAAAAATCCCCCTGCCAAATGCCGTTGAATGTGCTCACTCCCAGGCCCTAAGTGTGTGTTTGCGTGGAATGTCGTTGGTGGAAGTGTTTAGGGTGCAAATAAAATTGGGGGGCAGGTTGCCACAGGGATGCGGAAATGGGGTCCATATACGCACCCCCTTACTTGTCCACCCCCCAAGGTCCTATGTGCATGTTTGTGTGATGATGTGAGGGAGCAGGAGGAGAGAAATGTGTGGGGATGGGGAGGAATGGCTGGTTGGCCTAAGCCCTCCAGGGAGCCAGCTCCCCCACTGGCCCCTCTGTTGCCAAAATGCCACCCAGGGCATGGAGACCCCAGCCCATCTTGCCAGGGCCCAAAGCAGCAGCAAAGCAGAGCCTCTCGGAGTCCGAGGGCACCAACCCAGCCCCACCCCAGCAGAATATCTACTCCCATCCCTGCATTTGCACAACTTCCAGAATATATAAGACATAGGACATCCAAGTAAGGTTGGGTCCTCCCCCTCCTGGACATCCCCCTCCCCTGTGATAGGACAGAATGTCCTTGCAGGGTTCTAACATCAGGCAGAGGGATACTCATGTCCTGAAGAAACCTGTAGCCTGTTGAACCCACTGAAAAACAGAGCTGTACGGCCTTTTTGATTGTCTGTGTACTCCCTTAGGTTTTCCAGCCGGCTCCTCATGGCTTCCTGGGATGTTCCTCTCTCCTGATACCATCTCATGCCCCCCCCCCCCCCCCCCTCACTTTCCCTCATCTCATTTGCCTCACTGCTGCTGCTGCTTTCCTCATTCTCTGAATTTATAATGGCACTGTTAGAATAAAGAATCATTTTAAAATAAAATAAATACAAATGTCTTAATATTTGAAAAGATTGGTACTACAGTTTACTTGAGTACAACTTGTGTGGTCACTGGTCAGTGGATCAACATGCAGTGGTTCTGCTGTACTTCTCACTGCGGGGTCCTTCCTCCTCCTTGGTTCAGGGCGATGAACAAACACAGCATCAGCCATGAGTCTCACCTTGCCTTGCCTAGTCTTAGTAAATTGTCCCTCCTCAAAATGTGCCTGTAGAGTGGTGTATTAGTTTATTTCCTGCTACATTTAACAGTTTAAAAGCAGCCTTGTGCAGTTGAGAGCAAAACATGTAGTGCCTCGATAGAAAACATTTGAGAGTGCACATTAAACTCACTGCACACAGCTTTTTGTTATTGTGATCTCTGGTCATGGTGAGGTTGCTCCTGCTGACTTGAGCCAACCATTTTCTTCTTCTCTCTGCATCTTTGGGTAAGCCATAATTCTGATTCCTCCCTCAGACCTATTGCTACATCCATATGCAGTGCAGCCAACCATGTAAGATATTCAACCTATAAAGGGATTATTAAAATACTATTTTTGTACATATAGAAATATTGAACTAAACCAAAAATATAGAGATGTAACATTACATTTAAAATTTTTATCCAACCCTAAAATTAGTCATTTCAAATTTTAACCTACGGACACATTTTATTTTAATAATAATCAAAATAAAGTTATTCAAAAGAGTTTCATTAGGTCTTGTGTACATTGCTCAGCTTATTTGTGCATATGTAATGACTAAACATAATGTTGGTAAAATGCTTTATTAAAAATGCTATTATACATTTTGTACAAGTTTGGTGTTCATTTTTTCACAGTTAACACTTTTTATCTACTGTGATGAACCATACAGTTTTACTGAAGTTTTCTTTGTAATTAGTTGCTATAGAAGCCAGACAAACTGGGTTATAGATGCATGCACTGTCTTCACATAAAAATATAAATGACTGTAAAATATATTCTACTGAACACAATAGATCATCTTTCAAAGCATAAACAGCTACATATTTTCTTCAAGGTAAGCTGGAGCAGAATTCTAGCTTTCAATAACACTTTAAAATGGATATTACAACTCGAGTTTAGGGATTCTTATGGGACTTAAAGTTATTAAGTATGCTTATATTAGAGCAGTGTGTTGCATTACTACATCAAATTTATTGCTATAGTATATTATAGTAATGTATGTGGTCTAAATGTGTTTGTCAGAACCCAAGCCCCCAGACCTGCCTCTCCCAGCTAACCGGCTTCCATCTTGGACCACATTTCCCAGCATGCTCCTCGCGGGAACTCCCGGCATTCTCCCAGTCACACCCAAGCCTATATATGGAAGACGCCGCACCGGCTCTTCACTCAGTCATCGTTTCATTGAAACCCCTGATCAGAGTTCTCTACCGAATAATCCAGACATCAAACATCTTTACCAAGCTCAACTCCCGTACCCAGTCGACCATCGTGACAGGATGACTGAGTCCATAGATCCAGCGGAGTTCGAGCGCATGAAAAGAAAGACGGAGCAAATGGAAAATTAACTCATTCAGCTCCACGCCCTGATCGATCGGCTCCACACCAAACAAAACTCCCAGACCGATCTCATCCTACAATTATCCACAGCCCTCCATGCTCTCCAGCAGCAAGTCCTCGCTCCACCAACAGAGGGGCCGCACTTCAGTCTCCCGGAGAGGTGGAATGGTGTGACGGGGAGCCCAGACGGTCTGCTCGCCACCCTTGACATGCAGTTTGAGTGCCAGCCAGGACGCTTCCCCACTGCGCGCTCTCGGGTGGCGCATCTCACCTCCCTGCTCTCCGGACGCGCGGCTGAGTGGGCCGCTGCGCTTTATAATTCCAAATCACCGGCTTGCAATGACTATGCTGCTTTTGTGTCCGCCCTCAGAAAGACTTTTGTTCCACCCAGCAGCGAAGTGGGAGCAGAAACACAACTCCTAAAGCTCCGCCAGCGGGAGCGCACGGTGTGCGCTTATGCGTCGGAGTTCCGCACCATCTCCGCCAAGCTGCGGTGGGATGACTCTGCCCTCCGAGCCGTCTTCTTGGAGGGACTGGCGACCTACATCCGTGATGAGATGGCGGGAAAGGAACTGCCCCAGACCCTGGATGAAGTGGTCGATCTGGCACTGCGCATGGATCAGCAGGTTCTGGTTCGGCCCAAGCCCTTCACTCGCCCATCCAGGGCGCCTGGACCTCTTCCTCGTTCCCCCACGCCTGCTCCCGGGCCCGCTTCTACTGAGGAGCCCATGCAATTAGGCCACCTTCCTCCAGAGGAGAGACAGCGACGGTGGCGCGAGGGTCTGTGTGCCTATTGTGGCTCCACCCACCACAGACGCCTGAACTGTCCATTACGTTTGGGAAACGAAGGAACCCACTGAGTATCGGGGTCGCTCAGCCTGGGTCACCTTCAGCCCCCGCCTCTTCAAATGGACTCCTTCTTCATGTTACCCTCCTTCATGGTGAGACCTCACTTCAGATGCACGCGCTGTTGGACTCGGGGGCCGCTGACAATTTTATGGACATGGATCTGGCTAAGCGCCTAGGGATCCCCATGACCCCCTTGGAGAGAGTTGTGCCTGTGACCTCGGTGGACGGTAGGTCCCTCCAACCCTATCCGGTCCAAAACCGAACCCAGCCACTCCAGATGACTGTCCAAGGCCACCGAGAGACCCTCCAGTTCCTGATCATATGTGCTCCCTCCTCTCCTCTAATCCTGGGATTTCCCTGGCTCCGTCTCCACGACCCCCGGATTTCCTGGTCCCAGGGCCGCATTTTGGAATGGGGGACCTAGTGCCAGGCCCACCTCTCTCCTCCTTCATCCATGACAGACCGCCCGGATGGTGACACTGGCCAAACACCGCCCAATCTGCCACTGCCCTACCGGGACCTGGCTGCGGTGTTCGACAAGCGGCGCGCCACCACACTGCCGCCTCACCGCCCGTACGACATGGAAATCAAGCTGCAACCAGGAACCAGTCCACCCCGGGGGCGCCTTTTTTCTCTCTCTCCCGCCGAGTCCAGAGCCATGGAGGAATATATTGACCAGGCCCTCCCGCAGGGTTTCATTCGACCTTCCTCCTCCCCGGGTGCCGCACGCTTCTTCTTTGTGAGGAAAAAGGAGGGTGATCTCCGCCCCTGTATCGATTACCGAGGTCTGAACAAAATCACAGTCAAAGACCGTCATCCTCTGCCGCTCCTCACATCTGCCCTGGACGCCATCTCCCAGGCACGGATCTTCACCAAGCTGGACCTCCGGAGCGCCTACAATCTGGTCCGTATTAAAGCTGGAGATGAGTGGAAGACCGCTTTCATCACACCCACCGGTCACTGGGAGTACCAGATCATGCCCTTCGGGCTGTGTAATAGCCCCGCCGTTTTTCAACGCCTCATAAACGATGTCCTCCGCAGCATGTTGGGACGGTGGGTGTTTGCCTACCTGGATGACATCCTGATCTACTCCAAGTCCGAGGCCGAACACCTCCACCATGTTCGCGCTGTTCTAACCCGGCTCCTGGACAATAACCTGTTCTGTAAGCCCGGGTAGTGCTCCTTCCACCAGCGGTCCGTATCATTCCTGGGCTACATGATTTCGGATAAAGGACTAGCCATGGACCCTCAGAAAGTCCAGGCGGTGAGAGACTGGCCCCTCCCGACAAGCCTGAAACAACTGCAGAGTTTTCTGGGTTTCTGCAACTTTTACCGCCGTTTTATTAAGGACTTTAGCACCATTGTGGCACCTCTCACTTCTCTCACCCCACCAAGCCCTCCCAGCCAACCGTTCCGGCTGACTCCAGACGCCGTTCGGGCCTTCCAATACCTAGTCACCCGTTTCACGTCGGCTCCTATCCTCCGCCATCCGGATCATGCAGTCCCCTTTGTGGTCGAGGTCGACGCCTCGGATGTTGGCGCCGGTGCCATCTTGTCCCAAGCCGGGCCCGACGACAGGCTTCATCCCTGCGCCTACTTCTCCAGGAAGTTTTCCACCACCCAGCAGAAGTACGGCGTAGGGGATTGCGAGCTGCTGGCCATAAAGTGGGCATTGGAGGAATGGAGGCAGTGGAGGCAGTGGCTTCTGGGCACCACTCAGCCGTTCACCATCTGGACGGACCACCAGAACCTGACTCACATCAGATCAGCCAAGCAGCTCAATCCTCGCCAGGCCCGCTGGGCCCTCTTCTTTGAGCCCTATGAATTCCATCTCGCCTACCGCCCAGGGACAAAGAACCAGAAGGCGGACGCCCTTTCCCGCCAGTTCACACATCCAACGCCCACGTCCGAGCTGGCACCTATCCTCCCCGAGCACCGTTTCTTGGCCCACCTGAGGTGGCCACTGGAGGAGGCTATCCAAAACGCCCTCCGAGACGATCCCGCGCCTCCAGAGACCCCCGCGGGTCGGCTCTACGTCCCCATGGACTGTCGCAGCGAGGCATTGTCCTGGGCCCACTCATCACGCCTGTCTGGCCACGTGGGCTTCTCACGGACTCTTAGGTTCCTCAAACGAGCTCTCTGGTGGCCACGTATGGAGAGGGATGTAAAGGACTATACGAGCACCTGTGACATCTGCGCCCGCTCCAAGACATCCAACCAGGTCTCGGTTGGTACCCTCAGACCTCTTCCGGTACCCAGCCGCCCCTGGTCCCATGTGGGGTTGGACTTCGTCACAGGGCTCCCACCAGTCAACGACCTTATTACCATCATGACGGTCACTGACCGGTTTTCTAAGGCTGTTCACTTCATCGCCCTTCCGGGCCTCCCCTCGGCCCGACGCACAGCTGAGTTGTTCCTGGAGAATGTGGTGCGTCTCCATGGGTTTCCTGTCGACGTGGTCTCGGACCGTGGTCCCCAGTTCACGGCCCGGTTCTGGAGGGCTTTTTGTCATCTGTTGGGAGCATCAGCCAGCCTATCTTCTGGCTATCAACCGCAGACCAACGGCCAAACGGAGCGGGCAAACCAACAACTGGGTCGGTACCTCCGCTGCTTTGTCTCGGCCCAACCCTCGCAGTGGCCTAAGTACCTCCTCTGGGCTGAGTTATCCCACAATCTCCACACCTCCTCGGCCACTCTGATGTCCCCGTTCGAAGTCTGCTATGGCTACCAGCCCCCGGTCTTTGCCCACCAGGAACCCGAAGTTGTGCCGGCCGCTCAATCCCTGGTGAGGCGCTGAAGGAATGCCTGGATAAAGGCGCGGGCCTCCATAACCCGAGCTAACGCCCGTTACTCTCACCAACACCTCCGCCGACACCGTCCTGGTCCCTCATATGCACCAGGGGATAAGGTCTGGGTGTCCACGGCAGACCTCCGTGTCCGTGTCGGGTCCAGAAAGCTCGCTCCCCGGTTCCTTGGGCCTTACCCCGTGCAAAGGATCATCAACCCGGTCACATACCGGCTGCGGCTGCCTGCGAGTCTCCGCATCCATCCCACCTTCCATATCTCCCGGCTCAAGCCCTACGTGGAATCCTCCCTCCTTCCGCCTCCGGCTCCAGCGCCTCCGCCTGCCCGCTTCCTCGACGGTGAGCCCATCTACACCGTCCGGCGCATCCTGGACGCTTGCCGCAGGGGACGGGGCTGGCAGTATCTGGTCGATTGGGCGGACTACGGCCCTGAAGAACGCTCCTGGGAGCCGGCCCGCTCCATCTTGGACCCTGCCCTTGTCTCTGACTTCTGGGACCGCCGAGGTCGCCCGGGACTTCTGGAGCCATCCCTGGACCGGGGGGTCCTGTCAGAACCCAAGCCCCCAGACCGGCCTCATCTCCTCGGCGGTGATGAGGTGACCTATCATGCCCTCTAGGACTGATTGTCCGGCTGAAATTCACGCCTACCTTCAGAGAGAGCCTTTGATTTGTGAATATCACCAGCCAGTGGGGGCCTCCCACATGTGTGATTCATTATCATTCTGGATGCTGAGGAGTAAACATCTCCCGCTGCAGTTGTGGCAGCGCAAGCACAGACTGTTGTGAGGACACACAGCAGAGAGCAGGGAGTAACCTCATAAAATAATGTGAGTAGCATCAGGGTCAGAGTCTCCAAAAACAACTCGGCTCACGCTCACATTTGTTTACTGACTTAAGGAGGACATCACAAACTCTCCACGCGTCTTTTCTCCCGCCCACATGCTCTGGGAACTCCACATTCATGAGAAAACCTTCCCATGCTGACCCGAACCCACGCTACCTAGACCGGACCGGACCAGATGTGAAAGCGACATTAACGGATGTCAGAAATCTGGTCTCTCATGTCTTCACTGAGCAGTGCAAACCTGCTTGTTGGGATTTTGGTGGTACCACTGTCTAAAAGTATGAAGGTGTAGTTTTCAGATATCCCAAAAACCAACATTTCACTTTCTTAAATGATCAAAGGAAAAATAAACACTGGGGCTGCAAAATGTTCACTGAGATCCATTAATGTCATTTTTGAAAAAGCAAATAAAAGGGTCCCGATTTTTTCCATTCATGTAGACGTGGTCAGAAATCCACCAAGAATGTTCAGATAGAATAAGATCTTTAAGTCGGGGGAATGAGATAGTTATGTCAACACACCTGCTGTCTCCAGGAACTACGTCTCTGTTGGACAATACTCACCTACTAAGTTTCTTTCAGGCCGTGTACGGATGTACGAAGCATGGTGACCTTTAGATAATGAAGCAG
Source organism: Nothobranchius furzeri (assembly GCF_043380555.1). Lineage (NCBI taxonomy): Eukaryota > Metazoa > Chordata > Actinopteri > Cyprinodontiformes > Nothobranchiidae > Nothobranchius > Nothobranchius furzeri. The sequence goes on from NC_091752.1 coordinate 42,940,814, forward strand.
AAGGTGGAAGTGGCTGAAGGAGTTACACACAAAGATCAGAAATAAAAACATCCTGTAATTTCTTCACAAGTTTGACAATTGAGTTTAAATGAAATTCACATTTGCTGGATCATCGGTCCCTCTAAGGAGCTCCAGAGGAGATTTTAAAACCCCGTCAGTCCTTAGTTATTAGAAAACTCATCTTTTTGATGAAGGTTTAATTAAAGACTGTGGGTTGGACCTGCCACCACAGAGACCGTGGATCAGGATTTAACTAAACCTAATTATTGAGTTGGGTTTAAAACTAGCAGCCTCATTCTCAACATCCTTTATATAAAAAAAACCCGGACTTTCCTGGTCTAATCGAGATATGTCTAATCAATCGTAGATCAAACTAATTCTTGTAGTCTGTGTTCAAGTCCTGACATGATTGACTCTACGTGTGAATATTATATAATTAATTTATTTGTTTTCTCTCATTTTATAGGCTCAGAAGCTTCAGTCAAACTCAACCGTCGATGTGTGTTCGGTAAGTTGATGATCAGCTTTTAAGGCAAATATCTGCTTTATTTCTGGGTGAATTTCTTTGAGAATAAACAGCTGAGTGTTTGAAAAGCAGATATTCTGAGCAGTGGTTTGTATTATTATGATAATAAATAAATATACATCAATATAAGTGTGAAATTAAGCCTCCAAATTAAGCTTCATTAGCACATTTAAGCTTGTTTAAATACCCCGCAGGCTGATTGCTGTTCTGTGTGTGTGTGTGTGTGTGTGTGTGTGTTTGTTAATTTTAATGGTAAACAGAAGGTTTAACCACTAACGCTTGTTTTTAAAGATAAGGTTACAAATGTCTTACAACTGTAAAACAAGTGAAATCCATAAAGTAATCATCTGACTGATCAAATCATCACACAGTGTTACATTTAGACCTGGTGTTGGAAGTCTCTGACCTACGTGTCACGGTGATTGCCACGGCAATCTTTCCTGCCTTCTTTGTAAACTCTCAGTCTTTGTAGCTCCTTTGAGGCTGAAATGGGATCGTTGCTTATCTGTTGGCTTTTAAAGTTCACTGTAAATGTCATTGTGCAATAATAAGGCACTGTTATGCACTGGACTGACATTTGGTGGAGGCAGAGCCAGGTCTGGGCGAGATGACCCGGCCGTTAGCTTGCAGCTGTAAAAGCAAACCAAAGATTCTGCATATGTACTCACACATGGAGGCACGTGCAGACTCACACATGTTGTTACGGCCCAAAAACGGTACCTTTGGATGTTTGTATTCCTGTCAGACTGGGCGTATTTATTGCTAACGTTTGCATATGACATTTGAAAAGAAATCATCAGTCTTCAGTTCCCTTTGAACCAAGGAAGCGCCTACTCAGGAGCAGCAGCTAAAACCAACAAACATTGTTTCTGTGCATAAACCAAACTATCCAACACAGTGGTGCAGTGTAATAGCAGTTTTCATGATAGGAATTATTTGTATTTGTTCCTGACTTTTAGATTCTGAGGCACAAAATTACAATGGCAAAGACTCAACATGTTGAATGATGCAGATTTTAACTTAAAAAAAAACAGCATAAAGGGAAAAAAGTGGCTCCAAATCATTGATCTTTCATTTTCACTTCTACTTATAATAGTAATAGTGGTTTTGGATTTTATTTTATTGTTTTCTGTTTGTTTTTACCCCAACACCCTAAGTGTTACCACGTTACACATGTTTTGTGTGAGAACATCTAGATCTGATTTGCTTTTCCTCTTGTTCTTCCCAGTCCGACCCTCAGGCTCCTAAGGTAAATGACCCAAGCACGTCCAACGCCATTCCGAGAAGCTCTGCTGTCTGCAGGCGGCCCCCGGGACTCGTTTCTCTGCTGCCCCTGCTGCTCTGGCTGTGGTACTGCAGCTTCACCTCGCTAGGCTACTTGTAGCTTCAAAGCAACAAATTATGGACTGACAAAAACATTTGTATAAAAGTAAAGCAAACCAACAAGTGATGTCCTTTAGTATACCTGTTATCTTAGATCTCTTTTTTTCATACTTAGTTTTTCAGAAAAGTTGACTTGTTTTGTTTTTGGTTTGTTTAGCCGTTGTTTTTGCACTGCAGCTTAGCACTAACATAGTGATTTCTTATACATGTTAAAACAGTTTTGGCTGTGTGTTCACACTGAAAAAAGATTTAAAGCCTTTATGTGCGCCGGGCATACGAGGAAACAATCCACTGAAACACACCTGGCGGCTGGTGGAACATAATGTAAATGACCATCCCCTTTGAGAGCACTCAAAAGCATTGTTCATCTCTGTTTGTGTGTTGAGGCTATCAGTGGGATCTTTAGCTTAAAAGCCACAGTACGTTCAGTAAAGGCTACATATTATCACTCAGGCAGCCTTGTGGTGTTATTCAGTCTCCTCTGTGATGTGTGTATGTTTCGACAACGTGATCTGGTATTTTACATTTTTATTATGAGCTGAATAAAAGGTCCACATGCTCACAGAAAACATATTAATCTACAATAAGATTTGGAAACATCCGAGCACAGACTCTCTACCGTAGCTCATACTAAACACACATCAGCACAATAAGCAAACATGGCAAAATCCCACAAACTCATCTAGCACACCACACACACCACACACACACACCTGGTGCCAGCTTGCTCTGTTGTTATGCCTTGTTTTAGCCAGTGATCACAGGAGAGTGCTGCTGTGGATTTAATCCACTAATCTGGGACTACACAGGCCTGTAATTCTGGGTTTGTTAAACAAGGTGACGGTTAAACACCTTAGTTTAGTTCTTGCTGCTTTAAGCTGACAGATAAACCAGTTTAGAGTCATGTTGTAATGAACGTAGATTCCTCTGACTAACTTTATGCTTTTTTCTAAGATTTCCTCCATAAATCATCAGGAACGGCTTTAAGAGTTTTGGTTACTTTAGGAACAATCTTAAACCAGATCCAGTTATGGATATATAATTATTGACTCTAAATTTAGGTGGTTTATCTATTACAGGCATGGCCAAGGTGCAGTCTGAGGGCCGTTTGTGGCCCTTGGAGTTATTTTTTTCTGGCTCTGGTTCCATTTCTACAAGTTTTATCTGTCTGGATGGACTTCTTTGGGACCTATTCTTCAGTAGCGTAAATAAACAAATAACAAAGAATTTTTGCTTTTTTTTTTTAATCAATAAATTTATAAAATTTTTGTGACCCACAAAGACTTCTAACCCAGTGATTTTGGCCATACTTGGATTTAACCCATCTGTTGAACTTGGTTTTATTTCTGCTGACTTTCTGCTCAAAGCCATCATAATCATTGTTTTACTATTGAGACACTGGTATTTTTCCCCATACATTACATTTTAACTCCAGACAGATTCCCATCCTCCATCAGGAATTCCTGAGGCATGCTCAGCTTATGGATGCATTTGGACCGGAACATTTCAGACTCTTTGGTTATGCAGACTCTTCGAATACAGCTGATGTATATTAGAAGTTGAATATGACTTGCCGAGCATAAACACGGTATATCCATTGTATGTACTTGGCTGAAACTATGAGTTGGACAAATAAATGTCTGATGTTCTGTGATGGAGCATTGTGAGCTATTTTCAGCTGCAGCTTAAGAGAACGTTCAATAAGCCACAAATCTGTTTTTATACCAGTTTAAATGTATATTTCTCCCTGTATGTATATGATTATGAACTATTATTGCATCTGAGAAAATGGATATTAATGTAACTCTCCCGTTATACCTAAAACCATGGTGTTTGTACCATAGCCCCGTTTCTGAAGTTCCTTAGACCAGCTGTTTGTTTTTGTTGGGTTTTTTTGGCCTGAGATTCACATATTTTTCTAACTTTTTCTTAATTTGTTTTTGTTTTCATGAGTTGAGGTGAGTGAAATGGGTTTTTATGACTGATGATGTTGTCTTAATTGTTTTAGTCTCACAGCTAAAATGATTGTGACAACGATAACTGGAAATTGAGCCAGAGTGAGTGAGTCTTTGCATGGTAAGAATGATAAAATAAATCAATATTTAAAGGTAAATATAATGAATGATATCTTTACAGGGTTTTATATTGTTACATTTGACTTGAGGTTTGGATTGTGGGAAAACGTCCTACAAAACCAATGTTTTAATTTGGAGCGGTTACTTTATCACACAGATTTCACCCAGCATCGATGCTCAGAACTGTTTATTTTATATTTCACACCGAGAGTTGCATTTTCACTGACCTTGGAATATATTATTTTAAAGGAAAAGAAGGTTTATCTGAGCTCAAAGGTTTAAAAACTGGGGTCACGTTTGGAGCTGACTGTAAATAAAGACGATAAAGGATATTTTCTGTCCGTGCTTCAAATTTATTATCTGGGAGATGAAGACTCCTGTAAACTTAACTTCCTAGCCTGTGAAAATGTAAAATCTATTGTACAAAAAGTTCAAATTAAAAACTGTTACTTCACTCAGACATGTGTGTGTGTGTGTGTGTGTGATCTTTATTCTTCTGAAGAACAGCGGAGATAACAACCAAACGAGAAGAAAAATAAACTTCCATATTTAGTTTTTTACATCATGATTTATTTTCTTCCCATAAAGATATTTTTTTCTTTTACTCCTATAAAATGTACCATGTCCTGACATAATTTCTGTTTTAGAGACAAATTTAAACATGAAAAAATGCTTCATGTTGTTGTCCCAGTCGTATTATGTATAGATTTAATGTTTTTTATATAAATCATAATGGGCATCACAGACTATCCATATTCACTGACTTTAAATGATTGTGATGCCCACTGAACACATTTTAATAATAATTTAATACTGATTTTTTATAACTAACTTAATCATAATTTAACAAGTTGTTTCATCTCCCAACACTGATTGTTTTTACTGTGATTTAAATCTAATTCTAACTTATTTTTCAAACCAACACATAGGTTTTCGGCTTAACCCTCTGGAGGCAGGCGTTGCAGATTTGCAACAGTTAAAACCTACCTACCTGGTTACTACACGTACACATTTCATGAGCATTTTTTAACTCAGAGGTACCCCTGAAGGACTTAGTCATTCATCCTTTTATCAAAACTTCTTTTGAGCCTGAGAGGGTCAAACAGATTTTTTGGGGCGCTCCACTAGCAACAACAATATTCTTCAAATGTCCTGGAATTTAGGGGGTTCTGGAGAGGAGGGTCCGTCGGATTGTCGAACCTCAGATTCAGGTGGAGCACTGTGGTTTTCGTCCTGGCCGTGGAACACCGGACCAGCTCTATGCCCTTAGGGGGATACTGAAGGGTGTGTGGGAATTTGCCCAACCAGTCTACATGTGTTTCGTGGATTTGAAGAAGGCGTTTGACCGCGTCCTTCGGGGGGCCCTGTGGGGGGGTACTCAGGGACTATGGGGTACCAGGCCCTCTGATACGGGCTGTTAGGTCCCTGTATGACCGGTGTCAGAGCTTGGTCCACATTGCCAGCAGTAAGTTGAGTTCGTTAACGGTGAGAGTTGGACTCCGCCAAGGCTGCCTCTTGTCACCGATTCTGTTCATAACCTTTATGGACAGGATTTCTAGGCGCAGCCAAGGTTTGGAGGGCATCTGCTTTGGTAGCCTGAGGATCAGGTCTCTGCTTTTTGCAGATGATGTGGTCCTGTCTGTCTGGCTTCATCAGAACGTGATCTTCAGGTTCCGCTGGAGCGGTTCACAGCCGAGTGTGAAGCAGCTGGGATGAGAATCAGCTCCTCTAAATCTGAGACCATGGTCTTGATTCGGAAAAGGGTAGAATGCCTTCTCCGGGTCAGAGATGAGGTCCTGCCCCAAGTGGAGGAGTTTAAGTGTCTCGGGGTCTTGTTCACAAGTAAGGGAAAACTGGAGCATGAGATCGATAGGCGGATTGGTGCTGCATCTGCAGTGATGCGGGCGTTGTACCGGTCTGTCGTGGTGAAGAGAGAGCTGAGTCAGAAGAAGAAGCTCTCGATTTACCAGTCGATCTACGTTCCTACCCTCACCTATGGTCATGAGCTTTGGGTAGTGACAGAAAGAACGAGATTGCGGATACAAGTGGCCGAGAGTGGCTGGGCTCTCCCTTAGAGATAGGGTGAGAAGCTTGGTCATTTGGGAGGGGCTCAGAGCAGACCCGCTGCTCGTCCACATCGAGAGGAGCCAGTTGAGGTGGCTCGGGCATCTGATTAGGATTCCTCCTGGATGCCTTCCTGGTGAGGTTTTCCGTACACGTCCAACTGGGAGAAGGCCTAAAGGTAGGCCAGGACACGTCAGAGGGACTATGTCCCTCACCTGGCCAGGGAACACCTTGGGATCTCCCTGGAAGAGTTGGCCCAAGTGGCTGGGGAAAGGGAAATCTGGGCCTCTCGACTTAGGCTGTTGCCCCCACGACCCGACTCCGGATAAGCAGGAGAAAATCGGTGGATGGATGGATGGATGTCCTGGAATGTTGCTGGAGTTTTCCAAGCATCCAGGCAGGTGAGGGAATGTTGAGATCTGGAAACCCTGCTGCCTGCTTTTTGGTTTGCTGCTTGAGTCCACAGCTTCCTGTTGGTCTGTTGGGTATCTGCCGCCATTGGTAGGTCGATGTTTACTTTGTACAGAGATGTGAGCTATGGTCTTTCCCACCTCAGAAGTTACATTCATTAGATTTTTATGAAATACCTTGTAACAAATTTTCACATAAACCCTTAGTTTTGTTGTCCTTACTGTACATCCTGGTGGAACAGCTTAAATAGTTTCACGGTCCTAATTGTCTCCTGATTTCAGTTTAATGTTGTTGGGGCAGGAAATCATGCAGAAGTTTCCCATCTGAAACGCTGATTTCCACTGAAGGAACAGCTCTGAAACATCATAGAAGCTGTTTGTGGCTATGCGTGTTGGATAAAAGTGTTAACAATCTTTGTCATGGAGGACATCTGTACATTCATTTTTAGTCTAATGGATAGAATGGGGGTGCAGTCCGACGTGTGCATCATCATCAAATGCCAGAAAATTAGTCTGACATTTGTTTTTTTTTTTTGTCATAATTTTTCATCGTCTGACTCATCCATTAGTTGTTTCTGAGCTTTAATGCAGAGCGCCATTTCTGGGGATGAAATGTGACCACATTTTTTATGAATTAGTCGGAGAAGTGGACATAAATGTCACTTGTTACATCTGAGTTGAGTTCAGAAGAGCTACTTGCAAATCGTTTGCTCTGGGATAAATTGCATAAATGATCATTTATGTAACAAGTTCTCTACAGCTTGTACAGAAAGTTGGAAAAAAAAAACTCAAAACCTGTTGTACTCCTAGAGTTTGGATGCAACAGATGTTTGAAATCAGTTCATCTAAAGGTTTGAATAATTTGTTTATTAAGTGCTTCGAAAATTATAAAATTGTCAGTAAATGGTAAATGGCCTGTATTTGATACAGAGCCTTCTAGAGTCCTGGAACCCCCGAAGGTGCTTTACAACACAATCAGTCATTCCCCCATTCACACACACATTCACACACTGGTGGTGATGAGCTACGAAATAGCCACAGCTGCCTGTGGGGCGCACAGACAGAGACGAGGCTGCTGAGCACTGGTGCCACCGGTCCCTCCGACCACCACCAGCAGACAAGGTGTGTTAAGTGTCTTGCCCAAGGACACAACGACAGCGACAGAAAACTGGAGATGTTTTTTTTTCTTGGGGGTGTGGGGTTGGGGGGGGTGTGTGTGTCAATGCCTGATTTAAAAATCATTTGATCTAAAGGTTTAAAATATTTTAATCTTTATGAATCTCAAAAATAATCCAACTATCAGGTGGTTTCTGTTATAATTTTCTTAGAAAATAAACTAAAAAGTGAACATTAGATAAACATCTACAACTGTCAACCAGAGTAAGGAAGGCCTCCATGGCTGTGAAATTCAGTTAGTTCCATAGAAACTGGGTAGCCTGCAAGTGAACATATAGTCTGGCCAAAACCCATAGAGAGAGCTCAGTCGTGGGGTGGAGTCTGCAGGTGTCTCTGCACGCAGTTGGACAGCAAAACAATGAGTAACAATGAAATGCTTCAAAAGCAGGTATTACAGTTACACCGTCTACATATACAGCGGGGAGATTAGCTACATGCTTACTCAAGCTAACAAACATTTTTCAGGCACTTTGAGCAAGAGGAGCACTGTAAAGCAACTCCAAAATCAACTCAAAGAGCAGTTGTGATTCTGTAATATCCCTCATAAAGCTCCACAGGCGAGCAGCACAACTACAGTCTGGCATGGACGCCAGGTTGGCCACGTCTCATCCCACTTGGGAGACGGGAGCATGCCACCTGCGTGAAGCAGAGACCGGCGCCTACCTAGCTTGGCTGCCTTTGAAGGATGAAGCAGCAGATTTGTGGATCTCTTATCGCAGGACTGCTGCTGTTAAAGGGAAAGGCACGTTACCGAAACTCGTCAAACCTCTCTGCAGCGGCGACCTCGTGAATCTTTGACAGCAGTGGACCAGCAAAGCCGCAAAGTCTCATGAGTTTTGGTTCCCAACCAGCCAGCCCCACCATCATGTTATATTTCAACCCACCTTTGGCCAAGCAGTGTTATGTTAATTGCCGAGCATGTTCCCCCATTCAAAGACAACACATTCTCACACCCTAAGCGTCGGAAACAAACGCTTGGTCAGCCACCCTCCACGTCAGACCCCAGACGCCAAAAGTGCCCTTTTTCGTTACTTATGTGCGAAAAGGGTTTTTTCCCTTTCTAACTGCAGATCCCAATGCAGCGTAAAACTGACATGATTAGATATCCGCTGATGCGGCACCGAACCAGCTCGTTTAACCGCACCTAAACCTTAACGTTTCACTATTTATAACCTTCCCCTCTCCCTCATCCTAACCTTAACCCTCTTGCTACCTAAAACCTTACTCTCACTGTGATCAAGCGTTTGTTTCCCCTGCATTCTGACTCTGACAGTCAGAGTCTGACTGTCAATTTTCATATTTGCCGCCCAAGGGGAACGTTAGAACATACCATCTGGCGAGGGGGAGTTTACACATACCCTCTACCTTTAACCTCCACCGTGGTAGTTGAAACCTCCCCCTCGCGTTGGCTCGGTCCAAACTCGACCAATCACGAGGCAGCTCCCGCCGTTCACTTCATAGAGCCGGCTTTTAGAGCAATCGACACATCACCAACGTGTTCGCTGGCGAGATGGTTAAGGTTAGGATAGGGGTGAGGGGAAGGTTAAATAAGAGGATAAGGTTAAGGTGAGGTACAATGAGCTTGTTTGGTGCCCTGGCTGCGGACATCCCATCACGTCAGTGTAACGCTGCATTGGGATATGCAGTCAAATAAGGGAAAAAACCCTTTTCGCACATAAGTAACGAAAAAGGGCACTTTTGGCGTCAGGGGTCTGACGTGGAGGGTGGCTGACCAAGCGTTTGTTTTTGATGCGCTGGAAGTGAGAATGTGTTGTCAAAGAACAGAAATATAAGTTTGCATACTGATAAAAATGAAGCAGAAACTGCTTAGATGATCTGTTGGAGTTGAATAGAATAGAATAGAATAGAATACAACACAATACAATACAATAGAATACAATAGAATAAACTTTATTGATTCCAAAGGAGGGAAATTCAATTGTTACAGCAGCACCAACACTTAAGAGAATAATTTGAAGTAAAATAATAACACAGTACGTGTATGTATGCATAGGCAGTAAGCTAGTGTTGTAACCTTTGACCACTAAAAAGCACAATTAAAAAATGAAGAACTTGGGTTTTAGAACTATGCAGCATACTGTAGGAGACACGGACATACTATGTAAATCTGGCATTGCACAGGTATTGAACACATGCTGAATATTGCATTGGTGTTATTGTGTACCAGGATAATGCCAGCACCAGTTACACTGAGGAGTTCTACATCCTTACTGCAGAGGGGATGAATGGCCTAGGGTAGTGTTCTGTTTTAAATCTGGGATGTCTCGGTCTGACTCTGAAAGAGCTGTCCATGGTCTCCACAGAGGAATGCAGTGAGTGGGAGGTTTTTAAGATGGAGGTCATCTTCCCCAGCATCCTCCTTTCACACATTTCCTCAACTGCATCCAGTGGGCAGCTGAGAAACGAGCTAGCTTTGTTAACTAGCCTGTTTAGTCTCTTCTTGTCTCGGTCAGAGCTGCCTGCAACCCAACAGACCCCAGCAGAGTGGAAAACAGAGCCAACCACAGAGTGATAAAAGGATTTTAGCAGCTGGGAATTAACTCCGAAGGACCTCATGGTATGAAAGACCTCTAAACCAGAGAAGGAGTCACCATGGTGAGTGTGTCTCGCTCATTTTGTGGATTCCACCTACTTCCACCTATATCAGCTTTCTAAATTTCAATAGTAAAGGCAAACTATCGGGACTTGAAATCGAATTGTATTTGAAGTTAAAACATCAGATCGGGAGCATAAAATGTTGATCGGGACATCCCTAGTCAAAACCTGTCTTAAAGTCAATGTTTTATTTAAACATCTTTATCGTATTAAGTCTGAATGATTTCATGAAAAGATTGAATTGTGTTTGTTTTTCTAGCAGAAATTGAGGTTTCATGATTTTCATCAAATCAAGCTTCAGCTGTAGCAGATTATTCACAACATATAGGGATGTTTACCAACACGACAGGAAATGACTTCATACCATCCTGGTTTCACTCATTTCCTCTCTATTCTGTAGCACAGTTTCTTTCCCTCCTCTTTTGCAGATTTGTCCCCACCAATACTTACAGGTGCCATCAAGTCACCGTAATAATTGCTCCAGGCATTCTGCGCACGCACTGCCCCCATCTCACAGCATCAGCGGCACACTGTCTCACTCTATGTGTGTGTGTGTGTGTGTGTGTGTGTGTGTGTGTGTGTGTGTGTGTGTGTGTCTCACTCACTTTGGCTCCTGCAGCTGTGGGTCACCTTTGGCTTTCACACACAGTTCTGCAGATATCTTAAATGGGACTTTGTGAAATCAACAAAGAATTTTGGAAAAGCATCCAAAGCAGCAACTAGTAAAGAAAAGGACAACAGGCACAACGGCACCACCATCCCACTTATAATTAAAATCATTTTTATATGCTATATGCTCGACTCTGTCTAGATTGATTTGAAGTGTATGGTCCATGAATAAGTCAAAGAATCTAAATTCTTCTGATTAAACATTCAAAGACCAATCAGATTGATATTTTATATTTATATGGAACATCATATCTTATTGATCATTTAATATACCAAACCGTGGCGTACCGTAGTCAATCCTTAACGCTACACCCCACGTGGCAGGACTCTCACATACAACACATACAAACGCTTTAAAAACCTGTGGATACCCAACATGGGCAACTAACAAAGGAACGCAACAACAAAAAGAAAAGATGAACCAAAACAAAAAAAAAAAAAAAAAAAAACAGAAAACACAGAGCCAAAACCAGCCATGACCCTTCCATACATCAAAGGCATAACAGAAAAGATAATAACAGCAATGAAAAAACAACAAAAACACACCACCAAAACTGTATATGACAGTTAGGAGAAGACAAAATATCATCAGTGCAAAAATGTGGAGTCGTGAAATCCCTGCAAACTCTGTAAGGTAAGGTAAGGTTATAAATAGCAAAACGTTAAGGTTTAGGTACATTTAAATGAGCTGGTTCGGTGCCGCATCAGCGGACATCCCATCATGTCAGTTTTACGCTGCATTGGGATCTGCAGTCAGAAAAGGGGAAAACCCCTTTTCGCACATAAGTGACGAAAAAGGGCACTTTTGGCGTTGGGGGTCTGACGCGGAGGGTGGCTGACCAAGCGCTTGTTTTTGACGCGCTGGGAGTGAGAATGTGTTGATTCATCACGTCTTCCTCGTTCTTCACGGGCCGTGATGCACTTGGATGAAAACATCTACCTCTTTAGCTCCTGATCAGCTGATGACAGCTTCAACACACCGCACTGCTTAACGCACGCATTTCCTTATCAGTAACAGAAACAACGTTTTGATAAAAGAAAACAGTAATTAATTAGTTTGATCGTTAGTGAAAAAAATACTTTTTTATTAACGTGGTTATTTTAAACGGCGTTATTCCCATCACTGCTCTGTTGGGTCTACAGCACGCAGTGACTGAGACAGCGAGAACACTGAGGGTCTCCGCCCACCCGGCCAATCATCATCATGTTTGTAAGTGTGTTACCGACACCTCTCTCTCTCCCTGGCTGCAGCTGAAGTGTGGCGGTCAGAAAGCCTCACACTACAGCTCAACGTTCGACAAGCACATAGTAACGCACAACTTTCCGTCCCCAGTAACGGTAACGGTGTTGCAACAGTGGGGAAAGTAATTAATTAGATTATTCCGTTACCTAAAAAAGAACGCCGTTAGTAACGCCGTTGTACTTAAACGTTGTTACTCCCAACACTGATAATATTTACATAATATTTTATAATATTAAAGCATCTAACCTTATATAATATTATGTAAAGTGTAATGGTGGTTGAAAGTTTGCATTAACCATCATAAAACATTACAAACAAGTTGTTTTTCATGACAGCAATCATTCCACTCAAGCCAACCGTCCGTTGTTCCATTTCTGCCTTGAAACAAACAAACTTGTTTCTGACCTCCAAACTTTGGTGCAGAAAAGAAACAAAGAGCTGAAAGAAGTCTTTCTCCAGCAGAGCAGGTGCTGTGGGACGATCGTCTCCTCTCCGTGTTTATGGATAAACAGAACCGGCAGCCACGTTCCACTGTATCAGGAAAAATAACATTTCTGTACACAGGTGGAAACTCAAACAGACTGGTGTTTGCAATCAGCTTTTCCTCTTCTACCCACCAAAAAGAAAAATAAATCCCAAAAAGCATTTGAGTGTGAAATTTTGAAAACATGCTGCATCCAAATCATATCAAGAGCGGGGCAGGTTCCCCGCTTAGTTTGTTTTTTGGCTCCTGGAAACGAGCAGATTGAGCTCTGGTCATAATGACCATCAAGCTCTCCAATGCTGGGAGAAGACGAGGCTCAAATGATCTGCCATGACACTAAAAACACATCAACAGCACCTGCCAAGGTAACACAATGCCCTGGGGAACAGGAGGCCTTACTGCTTCCTGCTGGCTCATGTTCAAACAGAAAAACAAACTGATCTGAGACATGAAATCAGACTGAATTAATTTATTCTGGAAGTTGTAGGATGATGAACACGCCCTTCCTCCTCCTTCTCTAGTTCTCATTGCCTATAATGCATTCATAATCGGTGTCTAGTCTTCAACGCTGAACGAGCAAAGACATTTACATATTTTTATTTCAGTAGCAATTACAAACAACCTTTTATAGGTGAGGCATTAATTGAAACTGCTGCACACTCTGCGTTGGAAGGAAACTTTTACCTGCAGCGAGAAACTCAACTTCCAACCTTAGCAAGCACCTAGCTTTCCGACGTGGGAATGTGAAGCTCACTGAGAGCGCGACTGGCATCACAGCTGCAGCTGCTAACGTGGATTCTACGTCAGACAGCCCTACTCCTAGTAAACAGGTGAAAATAGATATAAAACCCATCGGACTTTGTGCTGCCGAACTGAAAAGGCTCGTTGTTGGCGATGTGGTGGAGGAGATGTTATCGATCTCCACTGTGGATTCTGGATCATTCCGACGCATCATAGAAAAAGTCAGACTAAAAGAGGTGTCAAACCACCCCAGAGAAAGTCCTTCTCAGAATACCTTGAGTGAGAATATCTCATCATGAACTCCAATTTGAAGGCAACACTTGAAGAGGTAGATGTTGTTTCCACTAGTGCGGACATTTGGACGGTGAATAACAAAAGTTTCTTGGGTGTTCACTGGATTAATTCCACTTTATAGTGCAACAAGGCAGCCCTTGCTCGTAAGAGGATTACAGGCAGCCAGACATTTGATGTGATTGGAGCAGACATTGAAGAAATTCATTCCACATACGGGTTGCATGGCAAAGTTGTTGCCACGGTAACAGATAACGCATCCAACTTCGTCAAAGCATTCAGAATGTCTCAGTCCTATGATTTGGAGTCTGAATCTGAAAATGAAGATGATGAAGAGGAACCAGCTTTTACAGATGTCATAAATGTTCTTTCAGCGAAGGTCGGTCTAGCCTGCCTCCACGTTACAGACGCTGAAAACTCCAGAGCTCCAAGTTTCCGCATGGAGTTTATTTTTTCTGGACCCTGCATGAGGATTGTTAAAGTTAAAGAAATCACCTGAGCCAGACAGGAAGTGAGACAAGGTTTAAAGTTAAGGAGATTTAATGAAATGATTTTCATTTAATAATCAGTTCTACGTTCTAGTTTTGGGGACTCGTCAACACGCCTGACTAAGATGGGGTTTGTAGTACGAGAAAATTACTCGGGGGGGTCTATGAGTGAAAAAAGGTGGGGAACCACTGACTTGGGTGATAAATCTGGTTCTGTCAGTGTTCTGTTTGAATCTGAAGATGACCGAAACCTTTTTAAGTTATTAAATGGCTGCAATGACACGCTATGCTTTTTCAGTCTGTTTTCTCCTCCTGAGATATCACTCTGAGAAGTTAAGCCCCAAACCTCTCCTCGTCTGTTTCTAAAACGGTATTTAAAAGATAACAAGGTATTTAGCTCTGATAAAATGCTGATAAATGTTCTAGTTAGAATGCAAAGATGTAACGATGAAGAACAGCGGGCCAGCATGTAACCCTGCCTTCTACAGTCTGGAGCTTTAAACTCCTCTGAGCGTTAGTGGAGGTCAACCCAGCAGCTGTCACCACCATTAGTGACCAGGAGATAAGTGCTCCTTGTTCTGCTCCCACTTCACTGTATTTTCTCCTCCAGATAAAAGACTTCACTTTTTAGACATTAAGTGGAGCAGTGGCATCTGAGTTCTGCTCAATACCTGCAAATAGGGCTGGAGGGGGCGGTGCGCCTCCTCTCATCCTGATCTCAGATGGGTCTGAAGATGAAAGGAGGATGTTTGTTTCAGGAGCCAGATCAATGTTTGAAGCTCGATACAGAAGAGCAAGAGGCGAATGCAAACACACAAAGTGGGTACAAAAGGTACCTGTCACGTCAAAGTAAAGATATTTTCTGTCTGGCAGGCAGGACTCCGTCGGTTTCATCCCCCTTTAACTCCCCTCCCTCCCATCACCTCCCGCTGGTTGAGGACTCGAGGATCAGCTGAGAGGCGTCCTCCTGATTGATGCCCCATCCAGACCTCAATCTTTAAGCCATCACGGGCCAATTGTGGTGGGTTAATTTGGCCACGGTCTGACTGAGTCATCCAAAGGAGGTTAGGCAGGATTACAAAGCATGCTGCTGTCCCCTCTCACAAACAAAACCAAACCACTCTCGTCTCCTACTTGTTCCCAGCATGCACTGCTCTCATGACACAGACAAAGATGGCTTGTATTAGCTCGTGCCAAAGGAGAGTCTGCTGATGAGCTTCAAACATTTCATTTAACTGAGAATAAACTAATGATTTTACTCTAAATGCCATCCATCTGACCTAACCAGGACAAACATCTAT
This sequence comes from Nothobranchius furzeri, assembly GCF_043380555.1. NCBI lineage: Eukaryota > Metazoa > Chordata > Actinopteri > Cyprinodontiformes > Nothobranchiidae > Nothobranchius > Nothobranchius furzeri. The sequence continues at coordinate 42,956,281 of NC_091752.1, forward strand.
TAGTATTCGTAACCTCTTTGTCACGGTGGCACCAAAAGATTGTAGGCGGGTTTACAGCACTGCACAGCGGCTCCCTGATGATACATTAACAGTTGTTAATTCATGCTGGTGTCAGGAAGACCCAATGTGTTTATGTGAAGTTTTATGACCTTCTCTTATAAACTGTCCATTAATAAATAGAGCCGCTGTATTGATGAACAATAAAACCACATCAGGAGGCTTGTTATGAAGCCGAGCAGATAAGGCCGCAGTAGGCGGTCAATGCTAATCATAATGCCGCTGCTGGTTTATTCTGCTGTGAATCAAAGGCCTTTATGACCCATCTGAAAAGAGCAGAGAGAAGACGGCCATGCTCACACCACTCATGTTTAAGCCATACATCTTCAACATCCAACTATCAATGGCTAAAATGACCAGATGTACCCATCGGGGTCATTTGCACAATGGTGCTGTGTAACCATAGCAACCACATCAACATTATATTGTTGGAGGTGCAAACACACTGGTCACAGTGAACACGTCAACCCCGAATATGCTTTTCAGCTGATGCTTTGTGAAGAAAAGTGGGAATTTTCAGTTCATGAAGAAAGTTTTTTTTTTCAACCAAATAGCTCCAAACCGAACAAACAATATCCACTTGAGCCATTTAGTTTATTTCATAGCCAATTCATTTATTCCAGTTAGGTCAAGCATAGAAAAACCCTGTTAAATTCTGATGTCTTATAATTTACCCCATTTTATTAATTTCTGTCCAAGTAAAATATCCGTTAGCCATGTTCTAACTACTTTTCTCTAGCAAACTACATTTTTAAATGATCCCACAATGAAAGAAAGAGCTCCTTGATATGCATTGTGGGTAGCACGTGACATTAAACTACTTTACCTTTTATAGATTAGTTCTGATTTGAAAAGCTAACAGATAACTGAATCAAAGTCAGCCCAAAAGTGAATTACTCCCATCTCAAAACTTGAAAATTCATCAGTTATGTTTAAGAATACTTGCAGCGGCTATAAATTCAGCATTACGTAAATATTTGTACAGAGGTACATTGTGCTTTATTTTACCTTATTTCTTTCTAGTTTATCTGAAAAAACAAGCTAACAGCTGTGAATATCAGCTAGCTTGTTGATGTCAAATTAAAATCTTTTCTCATTTTTTTTATTTTAAAATTTATGGTCTAAATGCTGCTGCAGAAATCAGGAGCTAAGTTACTGCCACACACTGCAAAGCAAGCACATCCTGTACCAAGTGCATTTGTCATGAACATAGTCAAAATACCAAGAGACAATATATCCCATAATGTCATCACAAACACTAAGCCCATCTTTCCACTGGATATGAAACCAGCACTGCAATTAGCCGCCGTTTTAGTGCACGGGTTCCTTTCCACAGGCAGCCAAGTATGACGTTTTGGATGCGTACCAGAAGCGAAGGGACACTATAATTACATTTCAGGTCTATTTTTTACACGTTATGCTTTCAAAACAGTCTAACTCTGCAGTTTAGATCTGGCTAGACAGGAAGTCAAACATGAAATTAGTGTAACAGATCCAGAAACTTTCTAAATAAAAGTTACTTGCAGTACGCCATTACCTGCAAAACTTCTTTAACTGATGTAAATAGGACAGGAAATAAACCACAGCCCATTCTCTTTACTTTTTATTGTGTGGACTTCTGAAATCCCGTGTAGTGTTGCAATTCTCCAGTCAATTTGTGACATCATGGGATCAGCTATGTGGAACGCTTTTACTCCCGTTTCACGACAGAATTTCTCCCAGTTGGGAATGAGCTCATGGGTAAGTCAAGTCAAGTTTATGTATAGAGCACTTTAAATACAACGATGTCACCCAAAGTGCTGAACATGTTAAAATCTAAGTTAATTTAAAATTACAACAGTAAAATAAAATAAAATCTCATGAAATCCGAAACAGCAATCGATTAATAACAGCTAGCAGTCGATAAAATTGACAAGCAAAAGCGTGCGTGACTAAAACCAGAGACAGAAAGTTGTAAACCAAGACTAAAATGCTCTCAAAGAGTAATAGAGTAAAAATGCGTTTTCAGTCCATTTTTGAAAACCACATCTGAGGACGCAGTCCTAATGTAGATGGGCAGAAGATTCCACAAAGTTGGAGCTGCTACAGAAAATGCTCTACAACCTCTCCTCTTAAGCCTAGCTCTGAGGACAACCAAACTATGTTGGTCACTTGACCACAGACAACGAGAAGGAACATAAGGTGAGAGCAACTCAGAGATGTAGATTGGCGCAAGGCCATTTAAACACTTGTTGGCAAGAACCAAAATCTTAAACTGGATACAGAACTCTACAGGGATCCAGTGGAGAGAGGCGAGAACGGGCGAAATATGCTCCCTTCATTTAGTAGCAGTAAGAAGGCGAGTAGCCGCGTTCTGAATTAACTGCAACCTGAAAGACATGCTTGACTTACCCCTAGATATTGACTATTGCAATAGTCCTAACGGGATGTAATGAAGGCATGTATTAATTTTTCCAGATCACTTCTGATCAAGACGGACTTTACCTTACAGAGTTTCCTTAGGTGGAAAAAGCAAGATCGGACCACATTATTTAACTTGGTCCTCGAGCCTCAATTTAGAGTCAACTTTGACACCCAAATTAGTAACAATGTCGGTTGCACAATAGGGAAGCTCACTCATAAACGACTGTGAGATCCCGTAAACTGCTTGCTCCAAAAACAATTAGCTCAGTTTTAGAGTTCATTGATGTTTAAGGAGTTTGATGTGATCCAGACCTGGGCCTCATGAAGACACAATCTTTGCTTGGTAGTTGTCAGGGCAAATACCTGAAAATCATCTGCATAAAAATGGAAATGCAGTCCATACTTGCAAAAAATAGCACCAAGTGGTAGCAAATAAGAGCAAATAGCAGAGGGCCAAGTACAGAGTCCTGGGGAACCCCATACCTGAAAGGAGCATCACTCGAGTTGAAGCCTCCAAATGTATTGTTGCATGTCTACCCAATACTTAAGAAGTCATCCAGTGAAGTGCTACACCACTGAGGCCAATACACTTCTCAAGACGATTGAGAGAGATAGAATAATCAATAGTGTCAAAAGCAGCGGTCAAGTCTAAAAGCAATTTAAAAAAAAAAACAGAATCATCTGCTTCAGTGAAACTGTAAATGTCATTAAAAACTTGAAGAAGCACAGTCTAAGTGCTGTGCTTTGCTCTAAAACCTGACTGAAAGACTTCAAAAATCTGGTTTCCATCAAGGAAATCAATCAATTGCTTAAAAACAACCTTTTCGAGGAGCTTAGAAAGAAACGTCAGCGTTGAAATAGGCCGATAATTTGATAATACTGAGACATCAAGACAAGGTTTCTTAATAAGGGGTTTGATGATAGCATGTCTCAAACCTTGCCAGAATGCAAACTAAAGTTAATTACATAACTAACCGTATTTGCAATAGCAGGCGACACATCCTTATCAATACATGGTGGTATGACATCACACGCAGAGCCTGATGGATTCATACTCTCAACAATTTCACCCAACAGCTCAGGGGACACAGGCTCAAAAGAATGCAGAGACGTCATACCACAGCATGAGTCAGCATTTAAAAAGAGCTCAACTGGGGGAAATGTGCAATCTAATGTCATAAATCCTGCCAATAAAGTCATTAAGAAACCCCTCAGTAACAGTTGAAAAAGCTTCCAAACCTACAACACAGGAAGGGTTTAAAATACCATAAACAACAGAGAACAACACTGTTGGGTTATGTTCATTAGCGCTGAAGACAGATAAAAAGTCGATTTAGCCTTTTCCACAATCCTTTGATAAACATGACAAGCATTTCTCAATTCTTCAAATGAAGATTGCATTTTACTCCTCTTCCATTCCAATAGTAAAATGCAGCTACAGTATTATGTTATGGGACTGTTTTTGCAGCCGTTGGAAAGAAGGGGTAACAGGTCATATAACTTTTTACCATAAAAATTAGTTGCAGAGCTAATGCTATAGAAGCAAATGCTACCTGCAGCACTTCCACTCTTTCTGGCAAAAATTCCAAAATATTTATAAAGAGTAACGATACATAGATGTTGGCTTCTTAATCCATACAGGACTAATGTCTGTTTCTTCAAACAACAACATTGATGTTGGATGTAATAAAGTGTTCTAGGGTTCATTTATTCATTAATAACCATAATAATGTTAATAGAATAGAATAGAATAGAATAGAATAGAATAGAATTCAACTTTATTGTCATTGCACATGTACAGGTACAGGACAACGCCTCTGTCAGTGCGCCCCAGGGCAGCTGTGGCTACATTGTAGCTCATCACCATCAGTGTGTGAATGAGTGTGTGAATGGATGAATGATACACTGTAGTGTAAAGCGCTTTGGAGTCCTTACTCTGAGAGGCGCTATACAAGTGCGGGTCATTTATCATTTAACGAAATGCAGTTTGCATCCATCCAGAAAGTGCTTTAGCGTGATATAGATGTATTACAATATATGTTAGCAATAATATAGATGTGTAAGTATATTACAGAAATGGATCTACTATGTATGTTATAATGTACACCGTATGAAGTAGAAGAAGACGAAAATATCATTTCTATAGCGCCTCTCAAGATAAAAATCACTAGGCGCTTCAGAAAAACTAAAAAAAATGTTAAAATATAAAAACGCATTTAGAAAATGTTTAAAAATATATTTAAAATGAGCAAAAATAGGCAATTGGGATTTAAAAGAAAAAATGTTAAGAAAGAGAGAGAGTGAATAGGAAAGAGGGAAATCAGTGGATCCTGAGGAAGGTGGAATAGGTGGGGAGAACAGAATAAAGAGAGAGTGGATGAAGAAGATCATACAAAAGCCAGCTTGAACAAGTGAGTCTTCAGCTGCTTTTTGAAGGAGACCACTGATCTCAGGCTCAGGGGGAGAGAGTTCCAGAGTCTGGGGGCCACAGCAGCAAATGATCCGTCACCTTTGGTCTTTAGCCTGGTGCTGCACAACCAGTAGGCTTTGATCACTGGACCTCAGGGACCTGCTGGGGGTGTAGGGACTAAGAAGATCACCATTGTAAGATGGTGCTTGTCCATGTGAGGCCCTATAGACCAGAACCAGGATCTTGAAATGAACCCTGAAGTTGACTGACAGCCAGTGAAGCTGGAGGAGAAGCGGGGTGATGTGGGTGTGTTTGGAGGTCTTGGTCAGAAGCCGAGCACAGGCATTCTGAACCACCTGTAGACGGTTCAGGGAGGTTCTGCTCAGACACGTGAAAAGAGAGTTACAGTAGTCTAAGCGTGAGGAGATGAAGGTGTGGATAACTGTCTCAAGTTCAGAGCGAGACAGAATGGGACTCAGCTTAGCAATGTTCCTGAGATGGAAGAAGGAAGAGCGAACAAGAGAACTGACATGAGAATCCAGGGTGAGAGCTGGGTCAAAGGTCACACCAAGATTCCTGACAGAAGGTTTGGTGTGGGAAGCAAGTAGACCAAGAGAGTCTCTGACTTTGGGAACCAGCTTGTCTGGGGCACAGATGAGGATCTCAGTCTTATCTTCATTCAGCTGAAGAAAGCTCCCAGCCATCCAGGTTTTGATAGAGTCTAAAAAAGTAAGTTATGAATATCCTATAACTATAAGTATGTACAGGCTGTAGTTAATGCAAGCAGTCCATTAGTTTAACGTGGGTCATATGTCAGGAGGCAGAGTTCAGGAGTCTGACAGCTGTGGGGAAGAAACTGTTCCGGTACCTGGTGGTCTTAGTCTGGAGGCTTCTGTAGCACCTCCCAGAGGGCAGCAGGGTGATCAGTGCATGTGATGGGTGACTGTGGTCTCTGATGATTTTCCTAGCCCTTTTCAGACACCGCTTTCTGTAGATGTCCTTTATGGCAGGAAGTGGTGCTCCGGCGATGTGCTGGGCAGTTTTCCCGACCCTCTGAAACACCTTCCGGTCCAAGGCGGAGCAGTTCCCATACCAGACTGTTATACAGTTGGTCAGGATGCTCTCGATGGTGCAGCGATAGAAGTTCACCAGGATGTCTGAGGACAGGTTGTTCTTCCTCAGAGGTCTCAAGAAGAAGAGGAACTGGTGAGCCTTCTTGACCAGCTTGGAGCAGTTGGTAGTCCAGGTGAGATCCTCTGAGATGTGGACTCCCAGGAACTTGAAGCTGCTCACACTGCCGTCCCCTTAATGTGGATGGGTGGATGTGGGTCAGCATTCCTCCTGTAGTCCACGATGAGCTCCTTAGTCTTCTCAGTGTTGAGCAGCAGGTTGTTTGTGTCGCACCACTCAGTCAGACGGTCCACCTCCTCCCTGTAGGCGGTCTCATCGTCATCACTGATGAGGCCCATCACCGTGGTGTCATCTGCAAACTTAATGATGGTGTTGGAACCATCAGCAGGTCTGCAGTCGTGGGTGAAAAGGGAGTAGAGGAAAGGGCTCATCACACAGCCTTGTGGTACACCAGTGTTCATTGTGATTGTTGATGAGCAGCAGTTATCCAGTCGGACATGTTGAGGGCGGCTGGTCAGGAAGTCCAGTAAACATTTGCAGGTGAGGGAACTGATCCCCAGGTCTGTCAGTTTCCTGATGAGTTGTGAGGGGTGGATTGTATTGAATGCTGAACTGAAGTCTATAAACAGCATTCTGGCGTAGGTGTTGTTGTTGTCCAAGTGTGAGAGGACAGAGTGCAGTGCAATGGAGACTGCATCCTCTGTGCTCTTGTTCTGGCGGTATGCAAATTGGTGGGGGTCCAGGGTGGGGGGGAGACAGGATTTGAAGTGTGCTAAGACCAGCTGCTGTAAGCACCTAGTGATGATGGGGGTGAGTGCTACCGGGCGGTAGTCATTGAGGCTAGATGGGTTGGAGTTTTTGGGTATCGGGACAATGGAGGTGGATTTGAAGCAGGCCGGTACCACAGGATGGGCCAAGGACAGATTGAATATGTCTGTGAGCACTCCTGCGAGCTCCCCAGAACATGCTCTGAGAACACGCCCAGGGATGCCATCAGGGCCTGCAGCCTTGTGGACATTGATCCTGCTCAGCACCGCTCGTACATCGGAGGGGGAGAGAGTCAGAGGTTGGTCGATGGGTGGATGTGGGTCAGGTGTGTCAGATGTGGGTATTAATAGCAATAATAGCAGCTGTAATAGTTATAGTGGTAGCAAATATTTGCAACTTTCCTAATATACTGGTGGATGAAGGTGGAAGTCTGGGAGTGGAGTCTCCTATACCTCCTTCCAGAGGGCAGGAGGGAGAACAGGTTGTTTGCAGGGTGGCTGAAATCATTTGTGATTGTGATGATTTTCTGGGTGAGGTGGGCAACGTATGTGTCTTCCAAAGAGGGAAGTGGTGAACCAATAGTCCTCTCAGCTGTGTTCACGATGCCCTGCACAGCTTTCCTGTTGCAGTCATTGCAGCTCCCATCCCACACAGTGACGCAGCAGGAAAGGATGCTATTGATAGTTCTTCTGTACAAGGTGGTCATGGTGGATGGTGGAGCCCTAGACTGTTTGAGTTTGCACAGGAAGTTCAGGCGCTGCTGGGCACTCCCTGAACCGTCTACAGGTGGTTCAGAATGCCTGTGCTCGGCTTCTGACCAAGTCCTCCAAACACACCCACATCACCCCGCTTCTCCTCCAGCTTCACTGGCTGCCAGTCAACTTCAGGGTTCATTTCAAGATCCTGGTTCTGGTCTATAGGGCCTTACATGGACAAGCACCATCTTACATTGGTGATCTTCTCAGTCCCTACACCCCCAGCAGGTCCCTGAGGTCCAATGACCAAAGCCTATTGGTTGTGCAGTACAACAGGCTAAAGCCCAAGGTGACAGATCATTTGCTGCTGTGGCCCCCAGACTCTGGAACTCTCCTTTAAAAAGCAGCTGAAGACTCACCTGTTCAGGCTTTGGTGTGACCTTCATCATCACCCTCTCCTTATTCTGCTATTTCTACCAACTCCACCTTTCCTGGGATCCACTGATTTCCCTCTTTCCCTTTCCTTACATTTTTAAACACACATGTTCTCATCTTAACCATATTTTTTAACCTTTTTTCATTTAGAATTTTTTTTTGTTCTTGTGATTTTTATCTTGTAAAATGTATTTTTCTTTCTTTTACTGCAGACAAAGCCCTGATCTGTTGGTCTGTCCCTCAACCCAAGGGAGCACTCCAAACTTTTCCCTTCTGAGAACTATGAATTTTCGGAGACCCTGGCTCAGTTCTGTCAGGAATATATATGTCAGCATAAATATCTGCATTGACATCCTGACCACCACAAACTTAACTGGAGCCAGGATGACAGTTGTTCATTACCAAAACCAGACTTTTAGAGGTTCCTGAGCCGTATCAATAACAAGCGACTTTACCCAAAAGATCCAGCTTTAGTGCCAATTATTTTTTGAGGCATCAGTTACTGGTTAAAGATGTTTATTCTTGTCTGATGTTGTTTATTGTAAAGTCAGCCCATTGTTGCTGTCTAGTGAAACTGGGCCGAGCTTCATCACAGTTCACACATCTGCAAGCACCACAGTAAGAAACGAGCTCTTTAATGACCCTAATAGGCCTGAACTCTCCATTTAAAATGCTGCTTGCTCAGAAAAATCCAATTCCACTCATTCACCAACCATAGTTTTAATGGCCATCCTCACAGCTCTTTTTAAAAGCCTCCAGGGCTTCATTTCAGGTATTTGTGTGACACTATTAGTTTGATTTTACAATGTGGGAAAGAACTACAGCCTCCTGAAAATGTCTCATTTGAGTCTGATCCATCTTCTTAAAGACTGTAAGAGACTTTTGCACAATTCAAATTGGACATAAAAAGGTCTGATACTTGGAATCATTTAAATATTCATGATTTTCATCATCTTGAGGTTCTGGTGCTTTGATGTATTTTTACAATACCCATTTATTTGAAAGTCGCTGCAGTGTTGAGTTTAGGACATTTTCATTAACCTTATGCGGTAACAGAATGTTAGATTTTAGTAACAAGGGAGCTAGAGGGGCAAATTACAAGCCACAGATCAACCCACCATGACCATAATTAGGCTAAAAAAGGTAAAACTAAATTAAAAGAATAGATGCATCCTTACATTGTGGAAAAGGATGTCTGATATTATCAGTCTAAAATAAATATTGGCGGATATTAGCATTAAAATGTAATATTGATAAGTATCAGTATCGGTTTTTACTCTTTTATTGACCCAGATTTTACATAACATACACATATTATAGACCAAACTCTTTAGCTTCATCTCCTCTCTCTCAAAATGTCATGATATGACAGATCTGAAGTCTAGTATTTGAGACATTTTAGATTTGTTTGGTACAACCAGTGAATAGGTAGGAGTTTGTTCTCCTGCTGCCTCCTGGTTCGGCCGACCGGTGAACAAGCATTTGGAACCATCCTCTCTTTTGACCCAAAGGTCGAACCCTCTGCAACGCTTGCAAGTGATTTCAGACACAACGGCTCTTTTAAGAGCCACCAAACAGCCTCAGTTGCAAAATGGCCACTCCAGCTTCCTGCCGTCACCTGAAGATAACCAAGACTAGATGGGTCGTACTCTGAGCTGCCTACGAGCTCCGGTACCAGAGGTGCACGCTATTGGCAATGTCCATCTCTACCTTCTGACCCCCTGGATCGCATGGGGATCTTCACACAAGGGTGTGTAGATTGGCACAAATTGTGTTGGATGGTTTTATAAATAAATTTGAGCTTATCAAACCTTACAGCCAAACTGATTTTACAACCCAGACACCAAAATCTTTCTCAGATACTTATAAGGTTTTGCAAAAACGTCTAGCTCACATTCCATCATTCCATTCATCATCTGTTACCTGTACAACCATCAGTTCTTTCGTACTTTGTCATGTAGTTTTATTTAGTTTAGGAAAGATAATTAAAATAATTTTTTATACTACATTCTTGACTCTGTCTGGATTAATGTGATGTGTGTGTTCCTTGAAGAGTCAAAGAAAAGAAAGTCTTTAAATATTATAACTGAGGTGCCTGTTCTCTGAACTTGCCAAAATAAAATAAACCTCCTGAAAACCACAAATTGACTGTTTATCATTTGCTCTGATTCCATGACACAGACATCTTTTCCAATAAACCATCAGAGATTGTCTCTGGTCTCTCCATCAGCTGCCTGCAGGAGCACTTCTTCCGAGCATTTTAACAGATCCGGGCACGGTGCACCAGAGGCTTTGAGCAGCTGTATTACAAACACAAGTTAACTTAAGATCATTTCTTATCACTGTGATATTTGTGCTGAACTAAAACTCCAGACAGATTGACATTTTGTCCTCAACAGCAGTTTATTAGAGTAGTTTAAGAAACAGCAGGGATAAACCCACGTCTCCAACTTTCGGTTTCATCACCGCGGAACAGTAACATTAGGCTACGTCACTCACAATAGCCCTTATGAACCATTACAACACTTAGAAATATTGTCATATATATTCTGTTTCTGGTGTTTCATAATAATTTATAATAATTATATGATGATGTCTAATAATTTCCTAATAAATTCTGTAGAGTTCTTAGCAGAGGGACTGTCTAATCCTCATTTTCTGAATCTTTCTGAAAATCATGTTGATGGTTCTTTATTCAAATTATTTCAACAGATGATTGTCATAATAATGAAAAATGTCACTACAATACCCACTGTTAAACTGTTACAAATCTGAAGCCCGTGAGGCCATTGTCCTACGAGGTTCAAAAATGTCCTGCATGAGACACTCCCACCTCTGCCAGTTTGGCAGGCATGACTCAAAAGTTTTGCAAATGCTGTAATGGGGCAAAACAAGAGTAAACATCAAGAGTTTTCTGAATCACGAGAGCTCAGAAACAAATAAGGATTCAAATAGACTGCAGAACTCACGATTATCCTGTTGCGCTTGTGAGTAGAACTTTATAATTTTTTGTTTAAGCATGTTTTAGCTTTCCCCGATTTTGTAATTATTTCTAAATGTTTGTCATGCGCAGTGTTGTTTTCATTAACAATAATGATGACTAAATTATTTCATTGACGCCCCATTATTCTCATAATGAAAACGAGATGCTGACAAGCTAAAAATAGCTCTTTGGTGACTAAAACATGATGAAACGTTTTCGTTTACGAGACGAACATTATGCTCAAAATGCACATTTCTGTCGATCTCACCAAAGATAAAAGTAACAGCTGCTCTGTGTCTGTGTCCCATCTGCTAACAAAATACTAAAAAAAACATGAAGACAATGAAAGTCAAAAATCTAAATTAAACTGAACGAGCTATACATCATACAGACTATAATTGCTGTGTATAATATGCATTTAAGTGTTGTTTAAAACTGTTCTCCCACCTCATCTTTACCACGGCCAAATCGTCTTGTGACAAATTTCCTGTTCCTTTTCGGGCGCAACAATCTCTATCTTTGACATACGCTACAACTGGCGTGTTTTGTTTATGTTGGTCCTCTTGTTTACAGTCTCGTTCTTCTTTTACAAAGAAAAGTGAAAAAACTCTTTTGCGTGTTTAAAAAAAGAACCATGAAATGCAAACTGCATAACAGTTTAAGCCCATCTAAATGTTTAGGAGGATCACTGTTGATGCTCAAGAGCAGAACTGGGTTATTTACATCAATTCTCTGGGCCCGTGAAAACTCACAACACTTTTTAATTAATTTATTTTTTTAAACTAAAAACTAAAATCTTTTTGAGTTTTAGTCAAGTAAAGCTGACTAAGACTAAAATGCGTTTTCGTGGTAAGGGCTAAAACTAAGATGCCCGCAGTAGTTATCGTAGCTAACGTTCCTTCTCAGTCGATTCACTTGGTTCAACACATATTGTATCAGATACATATACATGACCCGCAGAGCATCCATCAGACAGTGAGCCTGACAGGCGATGTCTAGTGTGAGCCCTGATGAACAAGTCAGTCACTCAATGCAATCTGCAGGGTTCCTTATATAGGAATCTATGCAGTCAATTTTTTGTCAATATCTCGTGAGAGCACGCACAATCACGAGAAGATAATTCAACATCCGTGAGAGGATAAGTTCCCATCCACTAGCGCTAAAAAAGCCCTCTGCGCATGTTTTAAACTATCCGCGAGCGCAAAAAAGCACCTTGCATGTGTTTAGAAAGACCCGAGAGCAGTCAAGCACAGACAATTGTTCCTGTTACACGTAAGTGTGTACTATGCACGTGGAACTGATAATACACGCTCACGCAGCCTGCTCTGTTCTCAAGTAGAAATTCCGCTCTATCGGACAAGTTTCATTTTTGACAGTTTGGGGCGGGTTCCAAGGAGCTGCCTTCCCCAACGTGACTGGTCGCTTTCAGACAGAGATCTTTACCATATTTTCCCACAGTTCTTGTTTACATGTAGAAAACGCCATTGATCCAACTATGTCCAAATCCACGGGCAGGATGCTTGCAAGGACAGGTCCTCGCCAGACTAGCAAGGCCGGGTCCTCCTTGCCCGACCGCTAAAACCGGAACCCTTCGTCTTCTTCGTCTTCGTCTTCCTCCGCTTATCCGGGTCCGGGTCGCGGGGGCAGCATCCCAACTAGGGAGCTCCAGGCCGTCCTCTCCCCGGCCTTGTCCACCAGCTCCTCCGGCAGGACCCCAAGGCGTTCCCGGACCAGATTGGAGATGTAACCTCTCCAACGTGTCCTGGGTCGACCCGGGGGCCTTCTGCTGGCAGGACATGCCCGAAACACCTCCCCGGGGAGGCGTCCAGGAGGCATCCTGACCAGATGCCCAAACCACCTCAACTGGCTCCTTTCGATCCGGAGGAGCAGCGGTTCTACTCCGAGTCCCTCCCGAATGTCCGAGCTCCTCACCCTATCTCTAAGGCTGAGCCCGGCCACCCTACGGAGGAAACTCATTTCGGCCGCTTGTATCCGCGATCTCGTTCTTTCGGTCATTACCCAAAGCTCATGACCATAGGTGAGGATTGGGACGTAGATCGACCGGTAAATCGAGAGCCTGGCCTTCTGGCTCAGCTCCCTCTTCCCCACTACAGATCGGCTCAGCGTCCGCATCACTGCAGACGCCGAACCAATCCGCCTGTTGATCTCCCGATCCCTCCTACCCTCACTCGTGAACAAGACCCCGAGATACTTAAACTCCTCCACTTGAGGTAGGACCTCTCCCCCGACCCGGAGGTGGCAAGCCACCCTTTTCCGGTCGAGAACCATGGTCTCAGATTTGGAGGTGCTGATCCTCATCCCAGCCGCTTCACATTCGGCCGCGAACCTACCCAGCAAGAGCTGAAGGTCAGAGCTGGATGAAGCTAGGAGGACCACATCATCCGCAAAAAGCAGAGACGAGATTCTCCTGCCACCAAACTCGACACACTCCATACCACGGCTGCGTCTAGAAATTCTGTCCATAAAAGTGATGAACAGAACCGGTGACAAAGGGCAGCCCTGGCGGAGTACAACCCTCACTGGGAACAGGTCCGACTTACTACCGGCTATGCGGACCAAACTCACGCTCCTCTGGTAAAGGGACTGAATGGCCCTTAACAGAAAGCCACCCACCCCATACTCCTGGAGCGTCCCCCACAGGGTGCCCCTGGGGACACGGTCATAAGCCTTCTCCAAATCCACAAAGCACATGTGGATTGGTTGGGCAAACTCCCATGCCCCCTCCATCACCCTTGCAAGGGTATAGAGCTGGTCCACAGTTCCACGGCCAGGACGAAAACCACATTGCTCCTCCTCTATCTGAGATTCAACTATCGATCGGACCCTCCTCTCCAGTACCTTGGCGTAGACCTTTCCAGGGAGGCTGAGGAGTGTGATCCCCCTATAGTTGGAACACACCCTCAGGTCACCCTTCTTAAAGATGGGGACCACCACCCCGGTCTGCCACTCCCTAGGAACTGCCCCCGATGACCACGCAATGTTGTAGAGACGTGTCAACCATGACAGCCCTACAACATCCATAGCCTTGAGATACCCAGGACGAACCTCATCCGCCCCCGGGGCTCCGCCGCTGTGTAGTTGTTTGACTACCTCAGCAACTTCTGCCCCCGAGATCGGACAGTCCATCCCCAGGCCTCCCAGCTCTGGTTCCTCCTCGGAATGCGCATTGGTGGGATTGAGGAGCTCCTCAAAGTATTCCTTCCACCGTCCGACTATAGCCTCAGTTGACGTCAGCAGCTCCCCATCCCCACTGTAAACAGTGTGAGCGAGTTGCTGCCTTCCTCTCCTGAGGCGCCGGACAGTTTGCCAGAACCTCTTTGGAGCCGATCGCTAGTCTTTCTCCATGGCCTCACCAAACTCCTCCCACGCCCGAGATTTTGCCTCGGCAACTGCCACTGCTGCACCCCGCTTGGCTATCCGGTACCTGTCTGCTGCCTCCGGAGACCCACAGACCAGCCACGCCCTGTAGGCCTCCTTCTTCAGCCTGACGGCTCCCCGAACCTCTGGTGTCCACCAGCGGGTACGGGGGTTGCCACCACGACTGGCACCGGCCACCTTACGACCACAGCTAGCAACAGCCGCCTCAACAATCGCAGAGTGGAACAAGGCCCACTCGGACTCAATGTCCCCCACTGCTCTTGGGACGTGGTCAAAGCTCTGCCGGAGGTGGGAGTTGAAGACCGTCTTGACAGGTTCTTCTGCTAGGCGTTCCCAGCAGACCCTCACTATGCGTTTGGGTCTGCCAGGTCTACGCGGCATGTTCCCTTGCCATCTGATCCAACTCACCACCAGGTGGTGATCAGTTGACAGCTCCGCCCCTCTCTTCACTCGGGTGTCCAAAACATACGGCCGCAGGTCAGATGATACGACTACAAAATCTATCATCGACCTGTGACCTAGGCTGCCCTGGTACCAAGTGTACCGGTGGGCATCCTTATATTCGACTATGGTGTTCGTTATGGCCAAACTGCGGCTTGCACAGAAGTCCAATAACAAAACACCGCTCGAGTTCAGATTAGGTGGGCCGTTCCTCCCAATCACACCCCTCCAGGTCAAGCTGTCATTGCCCACGTGAGCATTGAAGTCCCCCAGCAGGACAATGGAGTCCCCTGATGGAGCACTATCTAGCACTCGTCCCAGGGACTCCAAAAAGGGTGGGTACTCTGAATTGATATTTGGCCCATAAGCACAAACAACAGTCAGGACCCGTTCCCCGACCCAAAGGCGCAAGGAAGCTACCCTCTTGTCCCCCGGGGTAAACCCCATCACACAGGCAGAGAGTCTCGGGGCTAACAAAAAGCCAACCCCAGCCCTCCGCCTCTCACCCGGAGCAACTCCAGCAAAGTAGAGTGTCCAACCCCTCTCCAGGTCTCGGGTTCCAGAGCCAATGCAATGTGTCGAGGTGAGTCCGACTATATCTAGCCGGTACCGCTCAACCTCTGCCACAAGCTCCGGCTCCTTCCCCGCCAGCGAGGTGACGTTCCATGTCCCAAAAACTAGTTTTCTTGTCCGGGGATTGGACCGCCAAGGCTCCCGCCTTGGTCTGCCACCCGATTCGCATTGCACCGGACCCTTCATGTTCCTCCTGCGGGTGGTGGGTCCACAGTTGGACGAGCCCATGTATCCGGTTCGGGCTGGGCCCGGCCGGGCCCCATGGGCGAAAGCCCGGCCACCAGGCGCTCGCTCACGGGCCCCAACCCCAGGCCTGGCTCCAGGGTGGGACCCCGGTAACCCTCCGGGCCGGGTACTCCGACTCTTCGTTTTAGCCGCCATGAAAGATCCTAAAACCGGAACCCAGTGGCTCTGAATTCGGGCAGTATAGCCTTCACCTCTACAGTGGTCCGTAGATCCCATCACAGCCATGGCGGCAGCTACATGCAAAGGAAAAATGCTATAGCTAGCGAAAATCGAGCAGAAATGTTTAGGAACTACAGCAGCTTTACCTCCATCAGCAGCGTTTGTTCACAACCGTTTTCAGGTAAAGAAATTTTGTTTATTCTCGAAGCTTTTAGGACTTACATGTTAACTTTAGATTGTTTCATGTACGTTTTAAGCTACAGAATGAACTGGTTAAATGTACACAACACATTACTACAGAGTACTAAGATGTAGGTGATTAGTATAAACCAAATGCATTATAATTGTTGAATGCAGTAGGATGTTTTCTAATGTAAATTGGGCCTTAGAACTTCTTATACCCTTCAGAGAACGTCCAGATACTCCAAACTCAGACCCTCCACCCCCTCACCCACAACATCCTGCAGGACAATATCAATGGTCCCCGTCATCGCTATGTGATGGAACCGATCAAAGAATTTGAAGTGGAAGCAGAGGCTATATCAAGTGCAATATGATCTAACAAAAGACTTCTATACTGGTTGATGCAGAGAGTTTCTCTATTTTTCCAATTCAAGAGGATAGTTTTCTTAGCGATGCATATGGCAGTCAGAACCACGTGAACCAAAGATGTTTCAATCAGGACATCGTCCAGGTTTCCCAGTAAACAAAGAGAGGGGGAAGTTGGGATATGACATTTCAGAGACTTTGACAGGTCTTCACATACTCTACCCCAAAATTCCTGGACAGGTGGACAGGACCACAGTGCATGAATGTAATTGTCAGGAATGTTGTTTTTGCAGTGTGTACAGGTGTCAGACTACACAAACCCCATCTTGAACATCCAATGACCTGTATAGTTTACTCTGTGTAGAATTTTGTACTGAATTAATTGTAAATTGGAGTGTCTGATCATTTAAAAAGTTTTTAAACAAGTTTGGGACCAGAAGTCCTGGTCAAAGCTAACTGATAGATCCACCTCCCATTTTTCAATAGGGATAGCTATTCTATCGTCTATTTTGGACAGTGTCTTATATACTTTAGACAGTAGTTTGGGGGGTTTGAGATTACAGAAGTCTAATTCCCTTGGTGGTTGTAATTCTATTTTATTGAGCTTAAATTTTTGCTTGACTACAGATTTAATTTGGTGATATTCTAAAAAGCTATTCTTATCCATTCCAAATTGGAAGACTATTTGATTAAATGGGATGAAGTCCAATCCTTCATATATGTGTTCCAGGTATAGGATTCCTTTATTTTTCCAGTCCGGAAGGTTCATCATTTTGTTATTTAGCAAAATGTCAGGATTATTCCATATGGGTGTGCGTCTGCATGGTACTAGTGAAGACTCTGTCATTTTTAGATACTCCCACCATGCTGCCAGAGAGGTGCTGATACTAATACTTTTGAAGATTTCATGTTTTCTTATGCTTGAGCTAATAAATGGTAAGTCTGAAAGCTCTATCGTATTGCAAAGTGTCTGTTCTAAATCTAACCAGGACTCATCTAGTGGGTTATCTTGCAACCATCTTGGTATATATTGCAGCCCGTTGGCTAAGAAATAATAATAAAAGTTGGGTAAATCCAGTCCTCCTCTGTCTTTGGTCTTCTGAAGCGTTTTTAAGCTAATTCGTGGAGGTTTATCCTCATGAGCCAGAATGACTACATTTCTTTTTCTCTCGTGTAGCGTAGTACGGCGGAACGGGGTAAGAACACGAGACAAAGTGGAGAAAGAGCTCTAGCATGATAGCCTGGCAAGCCAGACTAAATAAATGTATTATTTAGTCTGGCCATGCTCCACTGACAGCTCTCGGTTGTGGGGCGGGTTCTACCGTTGTCTTTCAAATAATCTCCACATTCCACTGGACAATGAATGTGACATACTCTTGTTTCACTCTGTTGCATCATCCCACCCACCAGGCATATAGAGTGCCCTGATTGGCCCACAAAGCGGATAAAGCTCTGTGATTTGTTCACTAAGCAGATAGAGCACTATGATTGGCCCTTCATTATGGACCATTCACAGCTCTTTATGTGTTTGAAACCCCTCTAGAGAGCTGTGATTGGCCAGCCAGAGTCCTGGTAGGAGCTGCTGATGTTCCAATGGAGCATGCCTAGACCATTCTTTGCAAAGCAAGAATTTGGTCTAGTTCACTAGGCTACTAGCATGATGCTGCTGATATTCCAATCACAAGGGAGGTCACATACATGCGATGGAGCTGAGGAAAGGCATTCTTATACCCATGTAGATATTTGCAAACGGTGGAGAGGTCTACAAACTCTACACTGTTATCATCATCAGACTTTTTGAATTCTTTCTCCAACATTATTTTTGCAACAAGAATTTCATTGGAAAGTTTGTCACTTCCTGTCATTTTCTGCAGAGGACTTAACATGTCAGGATCCAGAAAAGAGGGGGACTGAGGTTGAAGGCAGTTGACTGCTTTCATGAGATCGAGATTGCTTTTGCAGAACCTTGTCTCCATCTCTACAATGATTATGTCCAAAATGTTGAGAAGAGCTCTCTTCAGAGCCTGGCTGGGAGTTGTGGAGTCTTCTGGGTGGCCCACAGTGGACATTACAACACTACCTGCTAGTTTTGTCTTTCAGCAGCTGGTGCAGGTGTGCTGGTTAATGTCTCACTTTCCTCATCTCTCATCTGCTTCAAAGCCTGCAGAGATGCACTGACTACTTCTGAAGCTCAGCACAGGTCAACAGAGTGAGACTGCAGCATAGAATTTGCAGACTTCAAGGAACCCAGAACTTTAAGGAGGAATTTTCCTATTTCAAAGAACTTGTGCCTCCTTAACATCATCCACAGTCCTGATGCCTCTGTACAGATATCAACAGCAGCAGCTCTGTCCTTCCACTGATTTCCTTCTTTCCTAGTCACTCTCTCTCTTTCTTAACATTTTTTAATCACAATTGTCTATCTTTGCTCATTTTAAATATATTTTTAAACATTTTCTAAATGCTTTTTTTATATTTTTACATTTTTTTGTTTTTGTGAAGTGCCTCGTGATTTTTATCTATAGAGGCGCTATAGAAATGATATTTTCTTCTTCTTCTCTGTAACCTCTGACAGGATACGCATAATAGCATCCTGATTTTTCACAAGGCACTTGGTCACATCATGGTGGCTTGTCCACCTGATCTCTAACAGTTGTTTCAGGGAGGGAACGTCATAGTTCTGTGAAACATAATGACGGTGGAAAAATGAGTGTAGAGATCCTGAAAGATCAAAAAAGGTTTTTGCACATGGCTCTTCCTGCATTGCATGGACCAATGCCAAGTGCAGCTGGTGGTTGTAGCAGTGGATGTAGGGAATATCCTTCCCTACCTTCTTCTGCAGTAAGGCCTGAACCCCACCCCTGAGCCCACTCATGACAGAAGCTCCATCATAGCACTGACTGATCATTTCAGCTGCACTATAGCCTGAGTCAGAGAGATGCTCAAGAATTTGGGTGGTGATAAATTCAGCATCTAACTGACTGAGGTCAAGCAGACCAATCAGGTGTTCCTCTGGAATGCCATTACAGACAAATCTAACCATGACTGACTGATTCTCCACATCTGTCCCTAGTTCCATCACTTTTAATGCAAAACCCATCATAATCTGCTTTATCATAATTATATTTGATCTTTTTAATACCATTTTTGCCAGTGTTGCAATAATTTCGTTTAGTATGTTGTGAGATGTGTATTTTGCATTTTCTGGGATGTGCTTGTTTATTTCATTAAATTTGGAGTCTTTGGCCAGTGTGTAGTCAACCATTTTTAAGAACTGTCCTACAGAGAAATCATCACCACTGGAGCTTTCCACACTGCCATGCAGTTGCAGTTCATTTACTGCTAGGAACTGAACTACTTCTCCAATAGTTTTTACGTAGTATCTGTTTTTTTTTTTTTTTCGATTTGTGTGGGACTTATTAAATAACCTATTGTTTCCCCTGTGGCTACTCTTTGGGACATTTCAGACCAGGCTTTTTGATTTTTTTATGCAGCATTGACTTGATGCATGCTTTGTGAATCCCTTGTCCTTTTCCAGTGCCGCTTTCCAATTATTAAATCCTTGTTTTGTGAAAGCCAAATCCCTATCATTGTTCCCCCCAAACTTACGACATGGAAACAAAAGCACGCATCCAGCTTTACTGACTATTCCAGCCATGGTCTCCCACGATACCTGGCAGGGCAAAATGAGCATATGTTCTTACCAAAATGGCGCTTGGGGAAAACAAGAGCAGTGGGTTGGGACGGTACGCTACCGTTCAGGCCTGTGTCACCCACAGCAACGGTTGGGTTGGTAGTGACGAGGACAGCAGGAGGGGCTGCAGTGCTTGTGCAACTGGTTGTTCCAGTATGGCCCTGGACCATAGACTGTAAATATGGCCCTGGACACGGGGGGCCGTGACGAGTTGAGAAGCAGTACCCGACGAGCCGGCTTCTGCCGCTAGTGCCTTAGCACTGTTGCTCGGTTTAGAAACCAAATATCTGCGCAAGTCGACTCGGTTCACTTCAAAAACAAATGAAAGAAGAGAACGAGGCAAACTAAAACCTTGAGAAAGAGTAAGCAAATAATTCCAGTGACCGACAGCAGAAGAAACTTCAACCAGTGGCTGAACTCAGATAACGACGGTGCGTCTCTGTGTTCTGCTCTGGGAGCGTGTGAAGCGACTGAGACACAGAGAACGAAGTGCAGTGGCTGGCCACACCCTCCCTATGCATCTACCAATCAGCAGCTGCTTTAAATGAGAGAGAAAGAAAGAAGAGTACTCTGACCCTTTTTCATCAAATCTTTTCAAATTTGGGATTTCTACATGTCATCGCATTTGGGGGGCAGTCACTATTTTTAGAGGGGCATTGCCCCTCCTTGCCCATGCCTATATCCGGGCCCGACGGCCATGAGCCGGGCACCTGGGTTCAATGCTGGGTCAGTTCTTCATGTCAGACACGGAGGACAAGGATTTTGAGGGATTTATGGACGAGGAATGAAAACAAAATGTGTGTTTTTTTCAGTATTGCTGCCGAATAATTTTTATAGCTTCTATGGACAAATCTGTACAGAGCTGTGTTGCTGCGGTCTGAAAGGCCAACAGCGCTTGTGGGTAAAGATAGGACTTTAAACACGTTGTTTATATTAAACAGCTGTACAGTGTTGCCACGATCCGAATGGGCAACAATGCCCTGCGTGAAACTGGGACTTTAAATATGTTTATAATAAACATAAGCAAACAGTTGTGTTGCCGCTGTCTGAATGCGCATCTTTGCTCCAGCCGTGCCTGCATGTAAAAATGGGACTTTTGTTTGTTAAACAGCCATACGTCTGATTGTTCATTCTTGCTGCTTAAAGCATCCGTGCAAAAAACGACGCTGACAATTACAAAATTGTTATTTTTATTGTGAATGAGAGGAATAAAGTTTGATTTTGTTCTAACTCCTTCATTTGGCTTATTGTCCCAATTACGCACTACTAGGTGGAGTAAGACTTCTCTGCTCGGCTCCCGGGTCATTACAGCCACACAGCGGCCGCACATAGTGCTTTATCTCCGGCCGACTCGGCTCCCCTGTCCTGCAGTGGTAAGAGGGGCTGAGCGCTACGTTCAGTCAGTCATGCTGTTACCAGAGTTTAAATCTTCATTCCTGCCGCTAAAAGCACCCGTGCATTAAATTGGAACTAAATGTTACTTTAATAATGAGGAATTTATTTTTTAGCATAGTTAATGAGTGGAGTAAAGTTTGACTTTGATCTAATTGCCCAATTTGCCTTAATTGTGCCGACCGGGACGCTCGTTTGCTTTGCTGGGTGCGTGTTTTGGTCCAGTGAGCCTTATGTGTGGACCAAACCTTTAACTAGGACGCTGATTGGCTGTGTGCCCTATAATCAGGTGAGCCTTATGGTGCGGAAAATACGGTACTTTGGTCTCGTAAATGACACGAAAGTTCAGACAAGTAGTGCTTTAAGTGGGCCAGAATGCAGCGGTGAGCAGAATCGGTACTTAATTTGACTTTTTTTTTCAGCCATTATCAGTCAGAAATTTTTATTTGACATTTAAATTTTCATTACATAATGATTTCAGCAAAAATAAAGAAATACCTGCTTAACTTCACCTCCGGATGCACCACAAATGCTACAGTTAGCAGCAGTATGTCTTCCCTGTAAAGTAGCCTAATATGAATCATCATGTGGCATAAATGTTTTTATACGTGTAAATTCCTGAGAAATGTAAGAGCTTAGAGCTGTTTCAAGATTGAAGATGTTCTCATCCAAAAAGAAGGTAATTTTTGTTGTCCCACTGAACAATCACTCTGAGAAAAAGATCATTACAGATTAACTCCATCCTGGTTTACAACTACAGCGATGGAAGGCAGTTGTTTCCCTCCAAACCAACGTCAGAGCTGCAAGCAGCCGAGGTTTTAAATCCTCAGACCCACCTGTTATGATCCATCCATAACAAATAGAAATTCTGCTGTAAATAGACATAATAAATACCCTAATGTGAATACAGTACTTCTACTTATAAATAGCTTTCACCTTTGACAAATTGCCAGCATAATTGTGTTGGTTCTTCCAGCTGAACAAACACATCTCCATGTGCAAAATCAAATTGATCAAACCTAATCAAATTACCCTGCAGGTGAGTGTAAGTGCTCATTTGCTACCTTGGTGACCGGGCGCATTAATGTGAGGGTTTTGTCAGATGAGTTGACACATCATTAGCACTCCATCCCCTCCCCACTTCCAGGTAGCCTAATGGAGTCATTAACGAGAGACTAAACTCCCCAGGAACACCAACCAGGTCATCCTGAGCTTTTAGACATCAAAGCTTCTGAGAGCGAGCGAAGAGGTTCCAGCGTAGTAATCAGAAAAATCAGGGTCAGTCGAACACGTTGACGTTTAAATATTAATGCTTCTGATTTCAGGCCAAGATGCCAGTAAACATGTCCGACAAACGACAACTTCTTTGATGTTTGCATGTAAAGGCCAGGTTTGATCCCAAAGTGGGATGCTTTTCATGAATACTTCATGGACACTGTTCTGGTTAGAGAAAGCAGGTCGAAGATGTCTGCAGAACAGGAGAAATTCAGACCAGCACAAGTACCATGTAGGAGAGCATCCTGAAGAGCTGGAGGGTGCTTGTTTAATGTGTGATTGTAATCATTTGGTCTGCACACACCAGGCAGATCACTCAGCCAGCAGCAAACTGGATCTGAGGAGAGTCCATCCCAGTAGGGTGGATGGTTTCAGCGGCTCTGAGATCCATTCTGTTTCAATGGGCTTGAGTCTGTGAGCTTAGAGTAGAGATCCAATCAGACATCCAGAGGAGACAGATTCAGGGAAGAGAGGAGTCTTCCAAGACCAGTGGATCCACTTTGGTCAGGATGGAGGAGACCCGTTTTCTGAGAACCTCACAGGGACCTCACAATTATGACGATGGCATCTGGAGTTTCTCTCAATGAGAAATTTTAAGGTGTTTTACCTGAAACATTATAACGAAACAAGTGAGTTAGAGATTAAAACAACTAAACATTCACAATGTTTGGGAGTGAAATCTTTAGTTTCATCAAGTGGGTTTATTTTTCAAAGATGTTCAGGAAGATCTGCATCATTTAGGAGCTGAGCCAGAGGTCGAGTGATGTAGTAAAGGAATGCTGCTTGCTTATTTTATTTCTATTCAAAAATTGTTTTTAAAAATGATACAGCTCTAGCCTGGCAAGCCAGACTAAATAAATGTATTATTTAGTCTGGCAACGCTCCATTGACGGCTCTCGGTTGTGGGGCGGGTTCCACCGTTGTCTTTCAAATGATCTCCGCATTCCACTGGACAATGAATGTGACATAGGCTGTGTTCGAGTTGAGCTGCGCCTCGCCTGGAAAACAGACGAGAGCAGACGGAAGCAGCAGGGGGAGTGGCTGAAAGCCGGCGTTTAAGTCGGACACAATTTCCTGCATGTGTAGCTCGGAGGTGACGATGGCTGAAGATATCACGTTAGCGTTCACACTTGTTTAATTATTTATTTTAATTCTGGTGCCTGTTAGCACATCCTCACATGCTTGTGGATATCATATATTGTATATGGAGACCTGACTGTAATAATAAGTAAAGGTTAGCAGCTGTAGCTTCAGTGTGCTCAAAGGAAACGTGACAAAAGAACACAAAACACATTTCTCTTTATGGCCTATATAGTTGTCATCATCAACATAACATGATTTACAGAATACATGTGACCAACTAACATTTCATGTCCTACCACCGGATGTTTGGATCAAAATATGAACCAATCAAATCTTAGATCAGGTGAGAGCCAGGCGTTTCCCGTCATCCTCTAGGCTTTGCAGCCGGTGGAGAGCAACTGCAGCGCCTTGCTTCAAAATCTGCGGCCGCCTTGATCTCACGAGGTTATCGTTGCCTACGTATGCATGACATCAGAGCAAGTCGGCGTCAAGTCAGAAACAAATCTAACTGGCATGCACTGCTCGCCGATCACCGCTGATCTAATCTGCGCAGAACTGGCTCATCTCGAACACAGCCATACTCTTGTTTCACTCTGTTGCATCATCCCACCCACCAGGCATATAGAGTGCCCTGATTGGCCCACAAAGCGGATAAAGCTCTGTGATTTGTTCAATAAGCAGATAGAGCACTATTATTGGCCCACCATTATGGACCAGTCACAGCTCTTTATGTGTCTGAAACCCCTCTAGAGAGCTGTGATTGGCCAGCCAGAATGCTGTTGGGGCTTCAGAGGTTCCAGTGGAGCATGCCTAGACCAAATTTTGCAAAGCAAGAATTTGGTCTAGTTCACTAGGCTAATACAGCTCATTAAAACACCATTAAAATAATATATTTTATTAAGATCTCTCTCTGTATATATATAAAATTTTATAAGGAGTCTTATTTTATAATGGGCGTCTTAATGGCTGAAAATGGATAAAAAGCAGTTATATTTTAATTTAAAGATTTGAGATTCTAGTCACGAATAAAGAACATTTCTCCAAAACTTCTTTAATGTGATCATTATAATTCTAATGCTTACAACTTTATGTTTTTATTGTCTGCAATGCGTAGCTTATATCTTTATCATATGTGTGTTTAGCTGTAACCGTGGTAATCCTAACACGTACACAGAGGTTGAAATCAATGCTGCAGAGAAATTCCCAAGATCAGTCTGCTGTGCTAACAAATATAGTTAAATCTTACCTGCATTCTAAATAAATACAGTTAGGTGAAAGCCAGAATGGAAGAAAAGCATGCTGGGTCATCCTGGATCTGAGCCTGTTCTGTGTTTTTACCTACAGGATGCAATAAATGTTTACGAGGCTGAGTTTGGACCATTACATCTAAAAGAAAATGTACAATCAATTATTTTTTATTGTTTACATTAATATACAAATTTTCAAAGTATTAACCTCACAGCAAACAAGAACAATATAATAATCAGGCTTTAGTAGTTAAACAGGCGTTGTGCACACAGGTACTTTGGGTCCCGGTGCTGGTGGTATCTAGGTCTCAGAGTTTCTGTCCTCCTGCCGTCTTCTGTTGTCCTCAGGATACGGCAGGAGTTTTCTGTTGATGAGGGAGGGGCAGTATGTGGGCTTCAAACTGGTCCTGGATAAAAGTGGGAGACCTCCAGAAAATCGCGTTTTATCTCACGAAAATCGGCCAAATCCACATTAATCTGGGTGCTAACTTTACTAGCGTATTGTGCTAGCGTTAGCGGGTCAGATGCTAATGCTATAGTGCTGCTAATGCCCGTAATTCTAAAGTAAAGTTTGCCGACATTTTAGAGTTAAATGAAGCTCACCACTGTGCTGCTGTGTCCCTTTGCTGCCACATTCAGATGGAAATCCTTTTAGATAGATGACACCCTCGGTACTTAAGGTTGGTTTATGCTTGACGCGTCCGCGAGGTCCGCACGGCTCCGCGCGGTCCGCATTTTTCCAATTGGACTGCAAAAATCTTAGCGAGAAGAAAAAATGGCAGATTGGCTCTGTGTTTAGCCGGAGGGCCATGACCATATTTGGTAGTCATTGTGACGACATAAATTTCTGATGTATTAGGTACTTTGAAAAACTGAACGGGTGGACAAATATGCCCAAAACGTAATTATTAAATATCTAAATAGCAACTCTAGTTAATAATATAAGTTTTTATGCTCACTTAGACACTTAAAATGTGAAACACAGTGTGTTAATGGATAAAAAAGTGGGTTGTTCATGTTGTGTCTCCTTTAATATTTATTGAACTTCAAATATAAAACTAACTCAAAATGTCTCCTTTAAGGCCAAACAGAACTATTTTATTTTGCTGGATCACAAAGATTTAACTCAAATTAGTATGTAATAACCAATAAAACCTATAGATTTCATTGGTAAACAGGTGAAATACCAAAAGTGTTTTATGTCATAGACCAACATTTACACCAAGCTGCCCCAACTCGACCCCACCGTAAGGCAGTAGGTATACCTTAATAACGAGAGCAGCCGACAGAAGTGGTTTTCTGAGTCTGACTCAACCTCGGCAGCTCCTCACTGCTGCAACATTTTTAATCTGGTTTTGAGGATGAGGGGGAGCCGTAACAGACTTCACCACCCACTGCATTCATTTACCAACTCCTTCACTCAATTATCTGCTGCTCTCTGCCCTGTTGCATCTGCAGCTTTCAGTTTCCAATTGCATGTCTTTTGAGGAACTCACAGTCAACCCTCTCAGCCTTTTAATGCTGGCTTTCTCTTCTTACGCACAAAGACTTTCAACATCTCACAGTACCTGTATTTTCCTCTCCCTCAGATATTCCAGCACATATCCATGGTGCTGAATAGGCAGATTAGTACAGGAAAAAGGCTGCTTTGAATACTGCAGCGTCTTTGTCTCAGCTAAGCCAGAACCTAAGCTCAAGAGTCGGCCCGAGAGGAAAATAGAACCCACAGTCTGTTTCTCTTTGTGTTGCACCAAGAGGAGAAAACGAGCATCCTGTAAATCCATTACAGCCACTGATTGCTTTCCTTTTTACACAATGCTGCTGCAGGAGGACGGGCAAAACAGGTAAAACTGAGAGGGATGAGGTGAGGTGATGGACGAGTGCTAGACGAGCCAAAAATAAGACTTTCTGTCAGTTGTTCTGTCTTTGCTGCCGCTCTGTCCATCACCTCAGGACACTTGGACTCATATGGGGCAGCAGTAGCTCAGGTGGTAGAGCGGGTTGCCTCATGATCGGAGGGTCATGGGCTCGATTCCAGCTCCCGCCAGCGGTATCCTGCTGTTGTGTCCTTGGGCAAGACCCTTTACCCAACTTGCCTGTATTAGTGGTGATCAGAGGGGCCCATGGCGCCAAATGGCAGCCTCGCCTCTGTCAGACCTCCCCAGGGCGGCTGTGGCTACAAGTAGCTTACCATCACTAGCAGTGTGTGAATGTGAGAGTGTGTGAAAGCGTCTTTGGGTGTCTTGAAAAGCGCTATATAAGTTCAATGCATTATTATTATAGAGCTGTCCGTTTCCAGTCGAACCTGTCAGCTGCTGCATCCATTTAATCTGAAATCCTGCTTTAATTATTAGACCTGAATTTAGTACGACTCTCCTCGTGATTCAGTTAAGATTTTTCACCTCAGTTTTGAAAATAACACAAATTATTTATGGAAACATGTTGCTAAATCAGGAATAGGAAGCTGTGATTTGTGGAAGCTGTCTTTTCGCTTCCGGTCGGCAACAAGATGGCGCCTGTGCTTGGCTAAGCCGCAGTCACGGGCCACTTTTTCAAACTTTTCTCCACTAACCTCCTCTTTTCCACCTTGCTCCTGTCTGAGATCCTCTTCAGTAGTGTCCCTGCTACCATCTCCTATGATCGCCAGACTCTTTTGTCCTTCCGTTCGTTCACGATCGCCCAAGACGCACCAAGGATTTACCATCCTGTTTGTTTACCTGAGTGGCGCGCTGGCCCAGAGCCAAACGACTGTCCCGACCTGCACGCCTCCAGCGATGTTTGTCCAGTCCCGGGGAAAACGTCGGAGGAAAAGAGGTAAACGAGCAGGAATCCAGGTGAGAATAAGACTTCTCTTAAAGTGTGGTTTATCTAGTAAACATCAGCGTGATCTTCTAGCTTCTCTTCCTTTGTTTGGTGACTCGAGCGCCACTTCCGCATTCCCGCCAGGCCGCGGCGCGGTTCATCCGTCCAAGTTTTTTAAGGTCGGTTTATCCTCATTCCTCAGTGGTTTCTCCTCCTGTTCCCTCCATAAGTGGTTTGTACAAACACCGTGGATCTAATTTACGTCCACTAACTCCTGTAGAAAGAAGCAAGATTAGGATTTCTCCAATAAAAGTACAAATGACTAGAAAGCATAAAAACGTATAAACCATACGTGATGAACTTATCATGTTGTGAGAACTCCTGTTACACCACAAAGCTGAAGTTGGTTCCCGTTTCTGGTTCCTCTTTTGGTAAGGGATATCCCACCCAAATGTTCCACTCCCTAAACATCTTTAATCTACTCCTATTATAAAACTACGACACCTAGAATCTTCAAGCCTGGGCTAGCTTATTCTAGGCTAATAACAAAATCCATTAAACATGGTTTGTGATTTGTGAAACTTTTAAATGATTTGTGAAACTTAAAAAAGGGGCGGATTTCTGCTTGCTTTTTGTTTTTACGGACAGGATTTGTAGGTGCAGCCAGGGTGTTTAGGGGATCCATTTGGGTGGCCTGGGGATCAGCTTTCTGCTTTTTGCAGATAATTTGGTCCTGTTGCATTCATCAGAACATGATCTCCAGCTCTTATTGGAGCCGTTAACACCTGAGTGTGAAGCAGCTGGAATGAGAATCAGCTCCTCTAAATCCAAGACCATGGTCTTGTGTCAGAAAAGGGTAGAATGCCTTCTCCAGGTCAGGCACTAGGTCCCAAGTAGAGGAGTTTAAGTATCTCTGGGTCTTGTTCAATAGGCTTGGAGTAGATCTGCTGCTCCTCTACATCTAGAGGAGCCAGTTGAGGTGGCTCAGGCATCTGGTCAGGATACCTCCTTGCAGGTTTTCCAGGCACATCCAACCAGGAGGAGACCTAAAGGAAGACCCAGTACACGCTGAAAGGATTTAGTTTCTTGGCTGTCCTGGGAACACCTTGGGATTCCCAGGGTGGAGTTGGCCCAGGTGGCTGGGGAGAGGGAAGTGCAGACCTCTCTGCTTAGGCTACTGCCCCCACAACCTGACCCCAGATAAGTTGACAATGATGGATGGATGGGTGGTTCTGGTTTTGCTCTGCCTGTGCTGTCAGGCTCCACCCCGCTTCCATCAGAGTGTTCCAGGGCAGCTGTGGCTACATGGTATCACCATGTGAATGAGTGTGTGCATGGGTGGACGACTGATTGTGTTGTGAAGCACTTTGGGGGGTTGTTGAATCCAAAGAAGGCACTAAACAAATAACTTAAGAGATTTTCAGTGTGGAAGAACGTTTATTTGAAAAACAGCTTTTTACACCCACCCAGTAAAATGTCAGTCCTGCTCTGATACCTAGTTGGGATGCTGCCCCTGCGACCCGGACCCGAATAAGTGGA
Source organism: Nothobranchius furzeri (assembly GCF_043380555.1). Lineage (NCBI taxonomy): Eukaryota > Metazoa > Chordata > Actinopteri > Cyprinodontiformes > Nothobranchiidae > Nothobranchius > Nothobranchius furzeri. The sequence goes on from NC_091752.1 coordinate 42,985,562, forward strand.
GGAAGACGACGACGACTGCTCTGATACCACAGAGAGGAGGACAGCAGCAGATCAGGAGCTGAGGGTTGTCACACTGATCTAATGCTTAAGATTGCATCAGGACATTCCTTAATCTAATTTCACAGATAAGCAGTTTTAAAATACATTTGTTAAGTGTAACCGGAGGGTTGAAGGTTCGAGCCCTCCAAAGTCTGTCACAGTCATTGTGTCCTTGTGCAAGACACTTTGACACCCGCCTTTCCCGCTGGTGGTGTCAGTGTACATAATCCTCGACTGTCAGTGAGCCCCAGAGCAGTGGTGGCTGTTCTTAGACTAGAAAAATGATGTGATAAACAGATTTTACCACATCAAGATTTCTGCAGCCATCCACACTTCTAGGGGGCAGCAGTAGCTCAGGAGGTAGAAGGGACTTGTGATCAGAGGATTGAGGGTTAGATTCAAGGATTCAAAAGGTTTTTGATCACATGCTAAGTCATACAAATACAACTTGCAGTGAAATGTAACCCTGAGTCACTCTATAGACAGTAACATTCAACAAAAATAAATCTAGCAATGTTCTATTCACAAACAAACAATATATGTACAAGCAATGGTTGAAGTGCAAAAGTGTAAGCGTGTAGGTGAGAGATAAAAATAAGTAGAACTCAGTCAGAAATATCCATGTAAACGTCCAGGCATATGTGTTAAGGGATAAAGTATTATATCAGCATGTGGAATGAAGGGGTAGGCTATGGGCTTTGATAAAGTGACATTCATATTTTTGTTTATGATGCAAGTAATGCAGTAATTTAAGGTGAAAAGGTGCTAGCGCTAGTTATGATAGCAGGGCATTATCTGATTGAGGAGCCATATAATTCGTGGATAGAATGAGGAGCCATATAATTCGTGGGTAGAAGCTCCTTCTGAGTCTGTCAGGCTGCAGGACCGTTTCCCTGAGTTCAGCAATCGAAACAGACAGTTGCTGGGTGCAAAATGTCCCTGATGATTTGGGTGGCTGTGCCTCTGCAGTATCGGTATAAATGTCATGAAGGGAAGGCAGTTTGGATTTATTGCACCTGCTCTGATCACTCTCTGCAGGGCTTTATGGTCTTGTATGATACTGTTGCCAAACCAAGATGCGATGCCCATGGTCAGCATGTTTTCCTCAATGGCTGTGTAAAAGATTTTGAGGATCCTGGAAGACACCCCAAATCTCCTCAGCCGTCTCAAATGGTAGAGCCACTGTCTAGCCTTCTTGACCTGAGTGTGAATGTGGGTAGACCAGGTGTGTTTGTCTGTTAGTTGGACTCCGGGGTGGTTGATGTTATCTACTCTTCACTGGAGCACCATCAATGGAGAGAGGGGATTAGGAGAACTGTTGTTTCCTCATGAATTCTGCTACCATCTCTTTGGTTTTGCCTGGAGGTTTTTAGTTTGGCACCATCTCTCCAGTCTTTCTACTGACTGGCTGACTTGTCAAGGCTGACTTGTCATTATTAGAGATGAGACCAAGCACTATATTGTCAGCAAATTTGATGACAGAGTTGGAGCTGTGGTTAGCAGTACAGTCGGAGGTGTTGAGGGAGTACAGCAGGGGGCTTGAAGACAACCCTGTGGAACACCAGTACAGAGGGAGATTGTGTTGGACACAGCTGCACAGCCTAACTACTTGGGTCCTGTCCGTCAGAAGGTCTAGCATCCATCTACACAGCTGGAAGTTGAGTACTAGGTTCATAAATCTGTTGGCCAGACTGGTTGGGATCACAGTGTTAAAAGCTGAGCTATAGTCGATGAACAGCAATTAGACATAAGCCGTTTTTATAAAACAATGCCGTCAATTTGCAGCAACGCTGAAGCAGTATCAGCGAGCCTTAAGTCATTCATAGGAGGTCAGACTGTAGGGGTAATGTTGCACAATTGAGTCCTTTTCACAAAAGATCAAGCAAAGGCAGCGTAAGGGGGGTAAGGGGTGGTCTCTGCACTGCCGCAGACTTCCATTTAACTTATGTTTATGTTTATGTATTTAGCAGACGCTTTTGTCCAAAGCGACTTACAAGCGATAATCGGCATATTGCCCTTGAGGCTAACAACAACAATAACAACAACAACTTGACATCAGTCATGGGGAGTAGGGAACAAGGAGTGGACAGTAGAGAGGGGGGACGGGTGCAGGGACGGTGCAAGTTAAGACGATGCTCTCTGAAGAGCAGGGTCTTCAGGAGTTTCTTGAAAATTGAAAAGGAAGCTCCTGTTCTGGTAGTGCCTGGAAGGTCATTCCACATTTGTGGAACGATGCATGAGAAAAGTCTGGATTGTCCTGAGCGTGGTGTAGGCCCTGCTAGCCGACGATCCTGTGATGACCGTAGCGGCCGGGCCGAGACGTAAGCCTTTGCAAGAGGATTCGGGTAGATGGGAGCCGTACCATCTCGGACTTTGTATGCTAGTGTTAGCAATTTGAATTTGATGCGTGCTGCTAGCGGTAGCCAGTGGAGCTCAATGAATAGAGTGGTGACGTGTGCTCTTGTTGGCTGATTCAAGACCAGACGTGCCGCTGCGTTCTGGACCATTTGAAGAGGTCTCACAGTACAGGCGGGAGATGACAGTCGATTGCACCAGGAGCTGGATGGCATGTTGTGTTAGGTATGGTCTGATCTTTCGTATGTTATACAGCGCAAAGCGGCATGAACGAGCAACAGAGGTAACATGATCTTTAAAGGTCAGGTGTTCATCAATCACAACACCCAGATTTCGAACTGCCTTTGAAGGAGCCAGAGATAGTAAATAGTTCTGGATTGAGATATTGTGCTGTATGGATGGTTTTGCTGGGATGACAAGTAGTTCCGTTTTAGAGAGGTTGAGTTGGAGATGGTGGGATTTCATCCATTTTGATATGTCAGAGAGGCAGTTTGATATTCTTGCAGAGACAGTGTGGTCATCCGGTGGAAATGACAGATAGAGCTGGGTGTCGTCTTGCTTTATATTGCGATTGAAGCTGCACTCATTAGGTTTTCTTAACAAGCCGCTCCTAAAACTGTCTGTCCTCCATAGTTCCCGTGCAATCTCAGGTGATATGACCTCCAACATGGAGTGCTGCATTGCAGGTCACATGTTGGTGAGGTTCGGCATGACTTGCTTTAGCTTAGCTTTGTTGAAGTCACCCAGGACGATGAGAGCAGCGTCCGGGTGTTTGTGCTGACAGTTGCTAAGCGCATCATGTGAAGCCAGAGCTGTACTGGTGTCCGCTGTCAGTGGGATATAGACAGCCATCACAATGACCACAGTCAACTCACAGGGCAGGTAGGATGGGCGACACATAATGATGAGGTGTTCCAGGTGAGGAGAGCAAAACTGGGAGAGTTGTTATTTTCCTCAGGTGGCACAATCTGTTGTTGGTCATAAAGCAAATTCCTCCATCCATGATTTTCTGCTGTCAGCAGTCCTGTGTGCTCTAGGGAGGAACAGGTCTCAGAGGGTTCACAGCATTAACTTGACAAGATTCTGTAAAACAGAAGACACTGCAGTCCCTGGTGTTTCGTTGGAACTTTACTTTGGTCATCAGGTCATCAAGTTTGTTCTCCAGTGATCGGACATTGGCAAGCAAGATGATGGGGAGTGGAGGTCTGTGTGGATGTTCTGGCAGTCTGAGCCAAGCTCTGCTTCATTTCCTGCAGTGTTTATTTGTTCTCTGCCGGAGAAGCTCATCCTTGTTGTGGCTGACCTCCCTGACCATCTCAGAAGGCCACGTTGGATCAGCTGCAAAAGCGGCCAAAAACTGTTGAGAGAGCACCTGATATATTTCCATCAGAGTTGCTTTGTCATAAGTGATGAGAGTTGAAAATGTATATGCAGAGCGAACAGGACGGTGTCTGACCCTGGCCACGCCATCTTAAAAAGTAAACTGAAAAGATCCAGCTCCCGCCAGGGGTAATCTGCCGTTGTGTCCTTGGGAAAGACAATATACACAACTTGCTCGTGTTGGTGGTGGTCAAAGGGGCAGATGGAGAAAATGGCAGCATCTGTCAGGCTGTGGCTACATAGTAGATAACCATCGACGGCAGTGTGTGAATGTGACACGGCGTGAATAATGGTGCATGCTTTGAATGCCTAGAAAAGCTCTGTATAAATTCAATCCATTATTATTATTATTATTATTATGTACCATTTTATTTACATTTCAAGCTTTATATTTGTATTTCGCTTTCATATTTAGTCCTGTTGTTGCTTTTGGCATTTCTCTCTCTCTCTCTCTCTCTCTCTCTCTCTCTCTCTCTCTCTCTCTCTCTCTCTCTCTCTCTCTCTCTCTCTCTCTCTCTCTCTCTCTCTCTCTCTCTCTCTCTCTCTCTCTCTCTCTCTCTCTCTCTCTCTCTCTCTCTCTCTCTCTCTCTCTCTCTCTCTCTCTCTCTCTCTCTCTCTCTCTCTCTCTCTCTCTCTCCCTACTCTTGATGTAAAAGGAAAAGTAAGGTTTTTAAGATGCCAACGTGAAGCTAGGATGATGGAAAAAGCTACTGTACTCTGTTCTGCTCCTTTCCTCCATCCGGCACCTGAACCACAACCTCTCACGTACTCGTGTTACATGAAAACTTTAACACACACCAGTCCACCAAAAGCTGCAGAAAAGAGGAAAATAAAGAGGTGAAAGTGAGACTGTGGGCGAGAAGATTGGCTCGGTGCTGACGGAGCACTGAGCTGCAGGCCTCTATCACACTTGTGAGGAAGTGCTGCTGTCGTTTTAGTGATTTCAACACCAGTTTGGCGGTCGACTGTAGCGATGGGAGTGGGGGGGGGGGGGGGGGGTATCACATGTCAGCTGTTTATAGGGCAACTTGAGCTCAGATGAAGAAAAGTCAGGATGTCTCACGAAGGGGAACAATTGATCCAACAGACAGGTCTGGCCACATCACGCCAAATTTCAAAGTGCCGTAAATCAAAGAGAGCACCTCTGAAGAGTAAACTAACACTTTTAGATTTTAACTGAGAAAAATAAAGCAGCATTTGGTGGATTATTACCCCCCAACCCCGTAGAGATGACAGCCAGGAAGCATAAAGCCAGTTTTCGGTGTTTATACAGCTTTAGTCTGAAAAGCCAGAGGCTGTTTGCTCAGAGACCTGAAGGGAGAAACAGCGTGTTGGGTGTTTCCAAACATCACAGATCTGCTGAAAACAGTTTGGCTTTTAGAGCTTCACAAACCTTACGAGTTCAGACACAGCTGATGGTTTACAAGAACAAAAACAATCAGAGGGAAGTGGAGGCGTAACGGGACGAGTGCTGCTTCTGGTTAATCATAAAAAGTCGCAATAGCTGTGTGGAGTTTGGCTCAGGAACCTTGTCTGCTAGCAGCTTAAACTGCAGCTGCTCTTCAACCTGCCTTTACTAAATTAAAAGTGCAGAATGTGACTGAAGCAGCAGATTTACTTCATCTGCGGAGACACAAGTATTTCCTGCAAAACCTCGATCTCAGTCAAAGGAAAAAAGAATCCAACAAGAATGGAGAATTTCTCTCAGTTAACTAAACCGAAACAGTTAAAAAACAAATTGATTACATTTTTATGATGATTTCATCAACATTATTTAAATAAATGTAAAAGGGATAACACATAAGGATGCTAATAATTTAAGGTCCAAGCTTTGATTAAAAGAAGGAACATCACCAAACATCAAACTTATCACCTTATGCTTGAGAATTTATTGAATGTTTCTTAAGAACAAATGCGAAAATGAATGTTGTATTTTATCTGATCACATTCATTAATAAGTAGAAAGAAAGAAAACGATCTTCACTTCTCAAGATGAAATCATGAGGCGCTTCAAAATTTTTTTTTTCAAAAAATGCTTTAAAATATGTTTAAAATTAGAGAAAAAAATTGTGATAAAATAATAATGTGAGAAAAGGGAGAGAGAAAATGAATAGGAAAGAGGGAAATGAGTGGATCGCGGGGAAAGATGGGGTCGGTAGAAAGAGCAGAATAAGGGTGGGTGGTGAAGAAGGTCAAGTAAAGGCCGGCTAGAACAGGTAAGTTTTCAGCTGCTTTTTGCCTTAGTAACCCCCATCTTCTTCTGGACTATGGGTCCCCGACTGCCAAAAGAATGGATGGGAATCTATGAGCCCCTTATTAGTTATCTTCTAATCCCTTTTGCTATGTGCCATGGATTTAACCATGTGTTGGGTAGAATACTTTGTAAATGTAGTTAGTTACATAATATTGAATACCTGCTTTAAAATGTAATTTGGAATATATTCCATTTCTTAGCTTAATACTCATACTGTATTCTAAATACTTAGAAAACTCCTTAAAACAACACTAAGTCTAGTAAATGTGTTGGTAGCTTCTCCCACAGGAAAACAGAGGGCATATCAATGCTAAGCATTATGTTGTCATGATTGCAGGAAGCTTCCTGACCCACATGAAAGAATCAGAACAGGCAGAAGGTAAGAAATAAGAATAATGTTTATTAAAGGGAAAATAAATTAACTGAGGACGCGGCTCCATACGGGGGCTGGAGAAACAAACAGGAACTAAGGGCGCAACTTCAAACGAAGTGGGAACCGGACCGGAGTCTAAAAATAGAGAACACACGGGGTTAAACCAGGAACGAGAGAACCAGATGATAACAGAGGGAAGGGGAATCTTACCGAGCTGGAACTGAGGATGGATGTGAGGAGGGGGTAGGTCAGGTCTGGTCAATGGTTGAGAGGGATGAGGCAGGTGAGGTGTGGCTGACGGGTATCCAGGGTAGGTGGACGGCAGAGAGCAGGTGGCCAGGGGGAGATGAGTGACGATGTTGGAACACACACTCCAGGGAAGCAGAAACTCACGCAGAGATCCGGTGGTTGATTCGAAGACAGGACAGGTAATTTAAAACAGGACAAGAGTACAGAATGTTACTTGAGTTCAGGATGAGGCTGGAAGCTACCCAGGTGAGAGTATCAACTGGCGCTGGAGTGTGGACACACCACTCCTTAAATCCCCTGGCCTTGCTGATGGGAAATCAGCTGCAGCTGAGGCTCTCTGACATGCCCACCTGCAAAGAGACTCAGAGGGACAAAACAGCAGAACCATGACAGTACCCCCACCTCAAGGGACACCACCTGGTGGCCTAGCCGAGCAGGAGGAGGAGGACTCAAAGTCCAGGATGAGGGAGACGTCGTCAATCAGGAGTCGGGGATCAACTGCCGATGCTCCAGACCGTATCCCTCCCAGTCGAAAAGGTACTGTTGACCTCGACCCCGGGGGGCGAACGTCCAATATACGACAGACCCGGTAACTGAGGCTGCCATCAGATAGCCGAACCAGAGGGGAGGATCAGAAGGAGGACACAAGGAACGGGAGACAACGGGCTTGAGGAGGGACACATGGAACACTGGGTGAATCTTCATGGATGGAGGCAGGGACAGACGAACAGAGACAGGACTGAGGACATCGGAGACAGTGTAGGGGCCAATGAATCAGGGCGTGAGCTTCCTTCTGGAAACCTTGGGCTTGTTGTCCCTGGTGGAAAGCCAGACCTGCCGAATAGGAACATAGGACACTGCCGGACATCTGTGCCGATCAACGAGCCGACGATTGCGGTCAGCGGTACGCTGTAGGGCAGCACGGGTCTGAGTCCAGGTGCGTCGAGCTCTGCAGGTGAACTGGGAAGTTGTGACAGGGGAACCAGAGTCAGAGGGAAACAGAGGAGGCTGATAACCAAGGGAAATTGGCGAATCCCAGAAAACGCTGTGACTGTTTGCGTGTAGTTGGTGTTGGCCATACTTTAACTGCATTGATCTTGTCTGGATCAGCCCTCAGCCTCCCGCTCTTGATCACAAAACCGAGAAACATGACAGATGATGAATGAAACTCACATTTCTCGGCCTTTACGAATAATTGATTTTCTAGTAATCTTTGCAGAACGGCAACATGGTGGTGATGTTCAGAAACTGACCGAGAAGAAGAGAATGTCATCGAGGTAGACAGTAACAAATTTATTGACGAAATCACTGAGAACAGAGTTGACTAATGACTTAAATATGGCTGTTGCGTTAGTGAGGCCGAATGGCATGACCAAGTATTCAAAGTGGCCAAGAGGGGTCTTGAAGGCGATTTTCCATTCGTCCCCCTCTCAGATCCAAACTAGGTGGTAGGCGTTTCTTAAATCTAGTTTCGTGAAAACTGAGGCGTCGTTAACTGGCACTGACTATATAAAATGATTTCTTCGATTTTAAAGTGTGAAGTAATAGGCTTCCCGTTCATTTTGTTTACCTTTGTTGCCTGCCAACATGGCGTCTACTCTCTGAGAGTCACGTGACGTCCGGAGCTCTATGTAGGAACCCAGCAAATTGCATTGAGTCACTGACTGGTGAACAAATCTCTCAGCAGAATAATCAATTTATGAACTTATTCATTTATAAATCTTTTCTGAATCAAAATATTGCGAGTTTATTTTTGAAAATGTACTTTTATATTTTGATTAATCTAAGTCTTGTTCACATGTTTGTATGTTTAACTCCAGTTTTTAATTACTGCTGTAACCTGTTAAGTTTCATAAAGCAGTTAGAACAGGAACATATGACTCATTCATTTATCAGTAGAACATTATAATAATGTTAATTCCAATTCCAAGATACTTTATTAATCCCAGAGGGAAATTAGAATTTCAGTACACACAATTCAGAAGAATTGGTGACTGGTCAGCTGAGAACGTCTGCTATAAAGGATATGTATATTTTACCGTAAATCCTCTAATATTAGCCTGTATTTAATTAACTGCCGGGTATCATATTTTGGCCGGTGTCGGAGTCGGCGGAGGTGAATTATGGCCGGTTTTTTATTGTGGCCGGGTGGAATGTGGTAACAAGAAAGTACCGGGGGGGGGGGGGGGGGGGGGGTCATCCGTCTCACCTTTGATTTGCCAGTGATAGACCGCGAGGGTAACTTTAACCAAATTGTGACGTTTACCCTCTTGCAATTTAACCTTCCCCTCACCCCCATCCTAACCTTAACCAGCTTGTGCATGCAAAGCTCTGATTGTTTACGCGCTCCAGACATCTGCGTCCTGAGCACGGCCACAGTAACATTATCAAATCAGGTGTCACCACCTCAAAAACTAATTTAACACGCAATCGTTCATGTCAGCTCATTTCCTTTTATGTTTTCTTTCTTTTATTTGTGCCTGATGCGTTTCGCTGCTGCAGATCTGGGCGCATCACCTGTGTTGTCCTCGGTGACGCACCTAACTGATGTGGCCGGCGAGCACTCCACTGTTTTTGTGGTCGGTAGATCTTTTAGAACTGCAGTTCAAAGGTAACTCATAAGGTGAATATATATGAACCCAGGTAGCAGTTTTTCTTTAGGATTGAGAGGAGATGCAGGAAGATAATAAACAGGCAGGACAGAAAAATAGTCAAATAAAAAAAGTTAGTTTTTGTGCCTGGTGGTTGCATCAGACACCATTGAAGGTAACCAGAAGTGAGGAACAGAAAATGAAATAATTATTTTAATGTTTAGAGCAGCAGGAACTCCGAGAGGCTGCAGGCGCATCAGTGAGTTTGCGGCCGCTGCGCAGGGGGAGGAGGGAGAGGGCTGAAGCAGAAACTACTGTTGTTAAAAGAAATGTGTTTAACTTTGAAAATGTGGGCGCAATTTTAATTGTCAAAAACTCCAGCGAACCATTAGTTCATTTTGCTCAAATAGAAATTGAGGCCTGCCTCTAATTCTGGTTCACCTTCCAATAAAGGCCTGGAGCTTGATGAGCTTGAGTCAAATACAGGCCCGGGCCCGTATTAGAGGATTTACGGTAGATACATTTGTCAAAATGCTTTATATATTTGCATGCTTTTTTTTTTAGTTTAGTGTTTTAATTTAATGAACTGATTTTTAGATTTGTGGTATCTGTTTAAAAAATTGCCAACTTTTGCACATTTACAATAATATTTATCTAAAATTTGAGTTCCTTTCAAACTAAAAATGAATATTTTTAACACTCTGAGCTCCAAACATACACTATCTTAAGAGGCACATGTAAAGTTTGATTTGAAAAATATTCTGCAATGCAGTTAAATTTAAAAAACTTTTAAAAACTTCATTAAATGGAAATAAATTTGGATCAAATGGCCCCCTAGTGGCTGGTGCCACTAAAAGGTTTAAGCCCCGTCCCTAAATAGTTAATGAGAATTTTATATGACAAAAAACTAAAAATGCACTTCTTTTTATTTTCCCAGATGCTGATTCACACTGATTCATAGAGTTTTTATATTGTTGCTGCACACTGAAATATTGTTTCTGAGTCATTAAGTTTTCTTTAGATTTTAAAAACACTACGGTTGTGTGCAAGTGAGACCTTCAAAAGAGTGTTCCAACTCTTACTTTCTAAGTGGGAAAGAGCTCAGGGAGACTCCATGTTTAGCTTCATTTTCAGCCACAGAAGAAAGTTGACACAACTCGTCTAATCAATGGTCTTTTTATAGGTCAATAAAATACATCTCTAGAAATTTCAAACAACATGTGCAGCATCAGTTCGTCCTGCAGACAGACTGTGAGTTGGAAAACTCGCTGTGGTCTTCCAGCGTCAGCGCAGCAGTTTATTCCAGAGATGATTCAGCTAAGTGGTGCACATTTCTGCTGCCACCTCTACCTCCTGAAGGAACCAGGCTCCCAGCAGTGGGAAACCGGCACACTGCCACCTGTGGAGCTTCACCTGCTGAGCTGCTGGGCAATCTGTCCAGGTGAGTCTGCACACACGGTTAATGAGTGTCAAATAGTACTTAAATGCAGCAACAGAACAATCAGCTCTGGCTTTCCACAAATCACAAGCATCAAATTAATCCTAATCCAAATGTAAAAAAGAATCAGGTTTTTAATTACATAGTTACCCTTTTTTGCTGCGTGTGATCCCTCTGGGGCTTTTTATGCATTATGTGTGTTACTATCTAATGATATCAGATGTCTGTAAGAGTGTTTGCTTTCATCTGAATACAAAACAAGAAGAAGAGTCGCTGAGATATTGATCTTGTTTGACCCTTCTGCAACACCGTACCACAGAGGTCACAAATTGTTTCAGATTCAGTTTGTTGGTAATTTAGATGTGTGTGTGTGTGTGTGTGTGTGTGTGTGTGTGTGTGTGTGTGTGTGTGTGTGTGTGTGTGGCTGTGTGTGTGTGTGTGTGTGTGTGTGGCTGTGTGTGTGTGTGTGTGTGTGTGCGTGTGTGTGTGTGTGTGTGTGTGTGTGTGTGTGTGTGTGTGTGTGTAGACAGTAAATTATAGGATGTTTAATGCTCAGAATAATGAATCTGTCATGTCACTGAGAAATAAATATGTCTTAAATTAAAAATATTAAATGAACTGAGGTCTATCTACAATGCTATTTGCTATTTTCCATTCTAACAACAGATGATCAAGACAAACTTTAAATCCAACAGGCATATATGCTGTTGGAAAGCTGCATTTTACCTCTAACAATGCAAATGTAAAGACAGTTTTAATTACTGACACATCTGATTGTTCATATTTAATTTACAGGCAGCATATTTGAAAATAAACACATGAATAGAACGATACAGGCAAAAGGTAAAGTATCTTATTTGCAGTGAAAATATGCTTGAATCTTCTGGGGTTCCACATGGCCAAATGCTCGGTCCTAATATATATATTTATATATATATATATATACACACACACACACACACACACACACACACACACTTTATTGTTATATTTAAAATTAATCTTAATTGCTGATGATACCACCTAGACCTAGAGCGTGGCCTATACTATTTTCCTTTCTAGATCCCAATGCCCTTGAGGTAAAAGGAAAAACATCTAGAGTAACAAAGACAGAAAATTAATAGGAAAGCTTGATATTGGCTTTTTACCGATATCCGATTTTCTCTAACTCTTAATTTCTAATACTTTTTTATTTGGGTCTCTCTGTTGCCAGTCCCCACATGCCAAAGACAGTGGCAAGCTGAAACACACTGAACTGGCTTATGCGAGTAAAATCAGCCAGAAGACAGGAGCCCAGCTGCACATACAAGCATCCAAGCTGAGGGTCACAGAAGGGTCACAGGGACAAGAGGACAGAACTGGGCAAAAGGTCAGGAGGCTGACCCAACCTCTGGCAGGAGCGGGAAAAGAAGGACTGAACCAGAGTGAAGACAGCTCATCGGATCCAGAAGTCCTCTCAGGACTGCTGAAGGGAAACTGACGCTTTGCTACACAGATGATGATTTATGACCTGTGCCCTCATGTAGAATGCTGCATGTAGTGATCTGTGCCCTCTTGTAGAATGCTGCATGTATTGATAATGACACCAGATGTCTTGTGTTGAGCTAAAAAGTGTGTATCTGGTAAATGACCCCATGACCTTACTGTCATGAGGTAATGATATGTGCCTTTTACCTTGCCTAAGCTGGGCCAGGAAGGGTATAAAGGAGCAGCTCTGAGAGAGCTGGGGAGATTCGACAGCAGTTGGGGCGGACGACAAGAAGAGACAGAGCAGATTTGGGAGAGAAGAGGTCACAGAAGTTTGGGGTGATCCACAGAAGACCGAGTTGGTGTAAATCAACTCCTTATTTCTTAATTAATCATTAGAACTAATTCCTCCTTGGGGGAAGCGGTTATTTTTATATTTACTCATTTTTGTATTTTTTAATCTTGTAATAAACTTTTTGAAAAATAATCTACATTCCTGATTCTTAAAGAGGTCCTCTTTGAAGGGGCCAGTGGGAGCCCTGACCATATTGCACAGAGGTAAGCACATTAATTATAGGTTCCTGATTCATCAGGATTTACTTTACGGTTTGTGACAGATTAATATAAAGAAACCTTAAGATAAGAGGAGCTTGCCTCCTCCCTCACCCGCGAGTAACGAGTTGTCTTAAGGATGATAAAACCGAAACATTAGAGGTCAATTTTGGCTCTGATCGCAGGTTGAAAAAGTCTCTATCAGTGCTGGAAGCTTGGATTAATTAGATAAATTGATAAATCTATGTTAGTCTGATCAACTAACAAGAATCATTTTATAGTTACCAACCATCCACATAAGCTGATAGGGGAGCAATTAATCCAAATAACCCAAACAATTGCCGGAAGGGATGGCCTCCCGCCGGGCTTCGTCCCTAGTATTTTAACCAAAAAATAACGGGATTGATTAAAAAGAAGTGGGCTACTACAAAGGGACAAGTCTTGCATATCATTTCACCTTTAAAATAGAAGATATGATTCTAACTTAGGGAGTCCATACCAGGGTCTAGTACAATAATACTCACCGACATCCCCACCGAACCCTGAAAGATGCACAGTCTCATAAGTTCTAACGGAACTGGGTTTTAACGGAACCGACAAATGGGACGTGCACGCGACATGGCGCCGCAACATGCGGCTACGGAGGGAAGGTCTAAATATTAGATACCGGGCTATCCGACGTAGAACTGTCTTCTAGGCTTATAAAAGCTTGCGCACTAAAGACCTGATAAGCTTATAACTGTAGCGTTGTGGTTTTAAGCTCTTTTATGAAAGAGGAACCATGCTACGTATTAATTCGGAATATTAATTTTTAATGAATCAATAACCAAATTTTATATTGTTAAGAAGACTCAAAGGTTGTTTTCATCGATAAACTGACGATAATATCTGTGTGTCTGTGTTTCAGTTCAATGAGGAAACCAGTTTGACAATTAAAAGTTTTAATTCTTCAAATTAAACTAATGATTTTGAAAATTGACAAACAGGAAATAACAATCAACATTGGCAACTTTGTGGGACAATCTTTAACAGTTGATATGCTGTTCTTGCTCAAATAGACCTTCTGGTGAATTTATGAAGATTGAGAATGTTGTGACATGAATGCGTGTGTGAGTCTGATTTTGCTTCAGGAAGAAACAGGTGTCTGAGTGAAGTGATGGTTTGGATAAACTTAGGTCTTATCAGAGAACTGCATCAAACGCTAAAAACCGTGCTCTGTCTCACCGAACTCTTGTGGACCCTCTTTCGGATCCGGGCCGTGGAGGATGTTGTGGTTCACCCAGATGACACCGGCGGCTGACAGGAGACGTAGGTGTCGAACGGAACCGGTCCAGAGTTGCCCTCGGTACACGTGGATGGAAGAGCGTTTTGTCGATGCGCTTTCTTAAGTTAATTCACTCAGAAATCAAAAGACTCTGTAATGAGTCTGCGTTAGAAGTCGCGATTCAGCTATTCTGCCTGGCTTGGCAGAACCAGCGTGAGAGAGGGGGGGGGGGGGGGGATTGAGCCAATGGGCTCCGTGCCCCCGTTAGCGGTTGTTCACACGTCCTCTCTCTTTCGTTGTCAAGCACGAACTGAAATCAAAAGACTGAAACTTACCAAAAGCGTTTCTCCTCTCAAAGCAAACGTGTGCGTCAGCAAATGTGTTTTGGAGTTTACTGTGAGCAGATGTGTGAGGGTGTGTGTGAATATTTGTGTGCTTGAGTGTGTGTGAAGGTCAGCAACAAACATCCTCAACATTATTTAAGAATGGCTTCATTAATCCATTATAATTACCCAAAGCCTAATAGTCATTCATTTGATTAAAACACATTTATAATGAGCAAAATGATAATGGTTACTTTAACATTAAAATCAAGAAACAAAGTTTTAAGACTTGTTATGTTATGACTACTTTTATGGGAACAACATCTTCTGTGGGATCAACATCTTCTGGCATGAAGATGCAGGTGGTAGATGTTATGGTTTCCTCCCAGACTCTCTGGCGTTCAGGTCTTAATCTGTGGGTGAAAGTTCTCAGCGACCCAGCTTTGACACAGCTTAGTCCAACACCACCTTTGTGACAGAAAAACCCATATTTCCTCACGTTACATAACCTTGGCAAAATGTCTGACACATGTGCTCTAAAATATAAATATATGAGAACACAACATGACATGAGAATTATACTTGTAAAACAATGTGTTTTAGCTCTGTTGTCGGCTACAGAATCATATTTATAAACAGAAACGTGAATTCGCCATCTTAAAAAAAAAACGATTCTAGAGATTATTTCTGTGAAATGCTTGTCAGCCAGTAGGTGGTGCCATCGAATAAGATAAATGCTCCAGAAAGAGACTTTTACCAGTTTGTTTTGCTTTATAGTATTCTGCACATCACTAGCCACGTTTACATGCGCATATTTAATCGGATTGAATGCCCATTCAGATTGAAAATTCTGCATGTAAACATGTCAATCAGAATATTCTGATCCGATTCGGCCCGATCGGATTGAAATTTCAATCCGATTGAGAGAGGTGGTTTATTCCGTTCTTCATTCCGATTGACGTGCATGTGCACAGCCATTCGGATTGTTGGGGTAAAACAATGCCCACTGCGCATGTGTGCAACAGCCAGCGGGCCTCTCCGCTGTCATTTGGACTGCCTGACTTCAAAAATGACGGTGTAATTAACAAGCGGCGGCTTTTAAATCCGACAACAAGCCTTCCCGTTTCAGTAATATTTAATTCAGAACTTGCATTTTGTGGAAGTAAAATAAAAATCTGATTATTGCACAAATCATTCGACAAAGATGTTCAAATCTTTACTGGAAATACGCAGGTTTATCGTGGGGGTTGCAGCGCACGGATCCCCGTTTCTGTCAGCTTTGAACACAGCAGCTTCTGCAGCAGGTGATGGAGACACGCTTGTAAAGAACACAGGATAATCTGGGTTTTACAGACCTGATTGGAGGCTGATGTTGGGTAGGAAAACGTCCTCGGTTAAATACTCTGGACGACAGTAAAGTCCGTGTTCGTTAAAAGCACGTAAACGCAGATGACCTGAGATGCGGTTCGTTAATGATGAACACAGGCTTCTAAACTTTCTGAACATCTTCTGTTATTTTGTTTGAACAGATTTTTCTCAACAGTTTCAGCTGATCGTCACATGTTATTAATAATAAGCCACAACAGAGCTCAGTAATAAAACATGAGGCTAACCCCCCACCCCCCACCCCCGCTCTGTGCCGCAGCGCAGCGCAACAGCTGTCAATTCAGACCTGCGGACCAGCTGATCAAGAGGCAGACATAACCCTCCCTTATTTTAATCAACAATAAAATGCAGCAAAGCATATATCTGCAGTTATTCACTGAAGAAAACGTAACTTCTATGAGCTAAATAAAAATATTAAATTGAATAAATGGATCAGGAAAGCAGGAAGAATAGTTATTTCTGTTTTTACATTTTTCTTTTCGTTTCATGGCGTTTGTTTACAATTTTTCTTTCGTGAAAGGCAACTCTGCGCATGCTCAACCTATTTAATCGGATTAAATGCTTGGTGCATATGTACGCACGGCATGATCGGATCATTTCAGTTCGTGTCCATGTGAACAGAGATTCGGAAATTCCGATCAACCAAGATTTCAATCGGATTGAGGAAATTTGCCACATGAAAATGCAGCTACTGTTGTATTTGCTGCCAGGGACTCTTCACCATTTTCCACCACCACAGCAAAACCCGGATCAATTTCAGTGTTGGATCTCCTTCTTCTACCAGACCATCCCACTCTCCCCCTGCTCACCACTCCTGGAGTCTTCTGGAATCTCACCAAACTCCGCTTTCCCCAGACCTGTCACTCCTCCTACTTGCTTGGATTACCACTAGAACTCCCAGGTTTTTCTGACCTTTTCTGGCCACCAGAGGTAGGCCAAATGACCCCTTGGTTTGAAACCATCGACATATAAATACTGGACAATTCATTTCCATAGGCTCCAATAACATGTTTTTGAGTTCAAATGGGAGGTGGCCACCACCGCACTTTTGACTGTGTCACAGGTTCCGTCAAGCCCAGACAATTCCATAAAAGGGAAGAGAGGTGGAGCTGAGGGTGGGTCTGTAAGGCCGGGGTCAACTGACGACATCCGGTCGAAATAGCTAATAGCTAACCTGAAGCTAACCCAAAGCTAATGCGGAGGTGGGAGCTAAGCTAATGAAGGTAGCAACCTAGCTACAACCGGAGTTAACTGTGCACAACACCAGAGCTTCTGAGTCAGAGATACGTCGGGCTGACCGCTGGGTAAAACCGGGTGGAACACAGAGGTCTCCGAGACCTCCACAAGCTGGCAGCCGCACAGCAGACAAGCACCGCTGTGATCTGAGGTGCGCAGAGTTGTCGCTGGGGAGAACCGGGTGGAAAGGTTTCCATCCCAGAGCTCCACAAGCCGGCAGCCCGCGCAGCAGACAGAAGCCGCGATCAGACAGAGATGCGCTGCTCTGCGGGGAGGCGAGAACAGGTGGAAAACAGAGGTCTCCCGAGCGCTCCACAAGCCGATAGTCGGAACCCAGCTCCACCAACATGTTATATTTCAACCCATTTTCTAAAGTGCAGCATTATGTTAAATGCACTGGGTTTTACCCTATTACATTTAAATTTCATGGTTAAACAGTACATGTTAAAATCTAAGCTCAGCTCGGCAGTGACCTAAAATACATAAATATAATTTTATTTACCAAAAAAAATAAAGTGGAGACTCCTTGGACGCTCTATTAGTGCAATTAATGCCACATCAAGTCATTTTGTCCAACAATTGCACAAAAAATATCCAAAGAAGAATACACAAACACAGAGACTCAAAATGCCGGAGCAGTTTCCAAGCCAGTTGCTCACTTCTGACACCAGCCCCCAGCGGATGAGGGTGTAACTGCCATTTTTGGTACTCAATTTTTGAGCCGCATTGTGGCAATCACCAACAAATGGGCCCCATTCATTTGTAAATGGGTGGCCAACTGGAATGTGTCATCCCCCCCCCAAGAAGTGGTGCAGGTCAGCACCATGTATTTAAGAAGCTCTACATCACTGTCGCTTCTCTTCAGAAGACATCGCTACCTACCCTTTAGCCTCCCAAATGCATTTTCAACCACAACTCCCCGAGCACATAAAAGCCTACATTTACTCCCTCAATGTTCTTGGTGCTAGTCGGGTGCAGCTGTCCATGAGCAACCAAGTCCCAAAACATGGACAATCGCAGCACACGGGCATCATGTAAGCTACCTGGCTCACCTGTATTAACATTCCAGAACATGCCTCTGCCATCTACAATGCCCTGGACGATTATGGTGTAACGAGTCATTAGTTACATCTTAAGTAATGATCCATAAAATGTGAGATTCCATAGGAAATATTAAATCAATTTGGTGGATCTTTGAATATTACTTTAACCAGAAGATCAGAACTTGTTATTGCAGGGATTAGATAACACTTCGTATTAACCCAGAGGCAAGAGAGAGAGAGAGTCAGGTTTTAAAGTTTAAGAAGATTTATTTCTAAACAATTTAAGCAAGACTAACTTTAAACATGTATGATGTAACTAAGGTGGAGTGTAAGACTGAGGATGGTGTGTGTGTGAAATATGTTCAGAACCAGCAAATCTGGAGAGACTATTCGTTGTGAGTGGGAGTGTGTCATGGTCTTCGTCTGCGTCTCCCTCATGTGTCTCCTTGTGTTCCTCATGTGTCCCCTTGTCTGCAGCCCCTCCAGGTTCTCCCTCCCAGGTATTCCCCCCCCCAGGTCCTGTGCTCCCGTTTGTCTGCCCTAGTCACCCCTCTGTAGTTTTTATGTAGGTTAAGCTTTCATTTAATGAGTCTCTTTTAGTGTGTTTCTTTCCCCACCGGTTTTTTAGTTCTCCTCCCTCCTTAGATCAATAGTTATTTATCTTGCTCTTCTTGACTTTAGGTTTTGTTTTTGTTCTTAGGTCATGTTAGTTTCCCCTCCTCAGCTTACTTTCCTCTCCCTGATCAGTTAATTGTTTTCACTAGGTTTCTCTCCCCACGCACCTGCAGCTTATGCCCCTCTCATCCTGCCCCAGTGTATTTAACCCTGTATGCGTCTCAGTGTGTTGTTGGGTCATTGTTTGTGTCGGCCTCGTCTCGTTCCCCTCTTTGTGTTTTTGGATTTCCCTAGGATTTGACATTTGGATTTTTGGACTTTGGTTTTTTTGACTCCTGCCTCTTTTGGATTTACTCTTTAAATAAAGGATTTTTAATGTTTTTTCTACCTACCCTGTGTCGTCTGGAGTCTCTGCATCTTTGGACCCTAACCTCCTCTTGGCTCACTATGTGACAGAGTGAAAGGGTGTTTTGCTCTAAGCTTTGGTTTGGAGATTATAACACACATTGAGACGCCATCTGTCGGTCTACGTACCCCAATGGAAGTCCCCGTTTAGATCCGGAATGTCGGGGGTACAGCTTGGACCCTCTTGGAACCGACGCCGGTAGATATGCAGTGGTTGCCGACCCTTCCAGTCTTGAGTTATTCCCAGGTCTTGACAGTTTTTTGGCATCAGCGAGACCCTGAAGGGGTCGTGATGGTTCAGCTTTTATTCTGAAGGAACTGTTGCAGCAGGTGGAACATGCAACAGATTTAATCCAGCTTGTCGTTAGGTTCTTTTGGCTTTAAGAGGAAAGTAACAGTTTGGCCACTCCGATAACTTCTCTAGAACACTTGGAACTGAAGTTAAGATGACGTGGGGCATAGTTTTATAATTTGGATGTTTTGATTTACCTTCGAATCAGAATTTGGCAACAAAAAGGGATTATAGAAGCACCAACAAAACCACGCCTCACGTCAGATCTGGAAGGTTCTGATTGGATCAGAAAAAGGAAATGTGCCATGTGACTTTAGCGTCATGTGTAATCAGTCTAGTGTAAATATTTAAAGTTATATTACTTATTAAAATACTATCATAGGATTATAATATCAAGTAATTAATATTCAGTGGGCACTATCTCTATAACACCACCATTAAACATGACAAAAGGGATAAGCAGGATCATTAGCCCACTAATAGGTCACACAGATCAACGCTGTAAAAACAGTCCAGAATGAGCAAAAGCACTGAAAAACATTACAATAGAAGACAACGACACACTGGTCTCACATGATGTTACTTCCCTGTTCACAAAAACACCAACCAAGACAACCATCACTATAGTTAACAGGATCAGACAAGACAAAACTTTGCATTAAATTACAAACTTCACAGTAGATGACTTAGAACGATGAATAGAACTGGTAGCCAACTCCACTTACTTCATGGATAACAGAACCATATACAAACAACTAGAAGGCTTCGCCATGGGAAACCAACTATCAGCCACCCTTTGCAAATTCTTCGTGGAAGATCTGGAATCATTCCCAAAGGACAAATGGAGACACCAACAACACACCTGAGCAGCATCGACATCACCAATAGCATAAAGTTTACATTTGAAGAAGAAAAAGACAACAGCATAACGTTCATGGACAAGAAAATAACCAGGCAGAAAGAGGGAACCATAAACACATACAGAAAACCAACGCACACGGACCAACATTTATTATGGGCATCAGAACATCCCACGATACATAAAATGTCAGTTATCAGAACATCATACCACTGAGCAAATTAAATAACAGAAGAACAAGATCGCAAACTGGAGGACCGACACATACAAAGAGCATTAAAAACCTGCGGATACCCAACAGGGGCAATAAGAAAAGGAAAACTCCAAACATTAGAAAAACAAGAAGAACCAGAAACACAGAAAGACTACTAACACCAGTAATAACCCTTCCATATATCAAAGGCATGATTCCACCCAAAGGGTGACTGACCCTGGTGTGAAAAAAAAAACTATTACCAAAACAGTTTTTGCCTGCATGTTGAACCGAGAGCAGATGCTGTCTGAGACAACACCGGAGTCCCGATACAATCTGAGGATGCTCACAGCCGCTTCCCCTCCAGCGTTAATAGGTTTAAGTGCTGAAGCATTGAGTGTAATTAAAGGCTCCTCTGTTTGTTTTGTCGGGAGGTGATGAATTTCCCACTAACTAAACACACAACGTTAAGACTGGCTAAAACTTCTATTAGTGAGTGCTCACTTTATGATTACCTTCATTTGAACAAATGGAACCATGAGCTGTTGTGTTTGATAAAAGAGAAGGATGAAGAGATGCTACACGAACAGGTGTTTGTTGATTCTCTTCTAGGTTTATTGTTTATATACATAAACAACTAAATCTGGCTGTTTACTCCAAGCAGCTACATAAACATTCAACTTTCAGAATTGTTTCCATAGCAACACCAAATGTTATTTATGATTTAGTGGCAAATTTTAATCAAGATTCATATAAATGATACAAAACAGAAATGTATTGATTACAATAATGACAGTTTGCTATGTGGTGAAGCCTTTTCGTCATAAGTAAATGTAAATGCGTTTTACATGTCCAGTTAATGCCATAATTTCAGTCCTGCACCCACATAAAACTATTTTCTGTTAGTTTTCTTTCCCAGAATGATTAGAAGATTTCCTCCAGTGCTTAATGGGCCTGGCGGACTGCCAGGACTTTTGTGGCCCCCCGCCAAGCTAAGCGTCACTTAATTAGTTATTTTAAATATATTGTTTTATGCACAAAATTAACATTTGAAATGTTAGAGATACTAAGCAGTTTTGGCTTATATTTAGCACCATCAAGTGTCCCATCAGTAAAATCAAATGTGAAACTCCTCTCCTTGCAGTGCATTTGTCCTTTTTAACACCTTAAAGTGAGACTATGCCGTTTTTAGAATAAAAATGAATAGATTTGATTAATCCCACAGTGGGGAAATTCAATTGTTACAGCAGCATGAAGCGTGGTCTGCCAGACTCGTCCTCTGTTTAATTCTGCACAGAGAAAGGGTCTGGGAACTCTCCTATTCAAATGACCCCACCCCCTGAGAATTCTAACCCAGCCAATAAGCGCTGAGTAGCGTACATCACATACTATAACACAGAGTTTGTCATAAACTTGGCGACTGAAGCGTAGCTCACTGCGGCTCTAAACTCTGTTCTAAATTACTAGAATGTCTTTAAAACAACAAGTAGAAGCAGTAAAATCATTTCTTCTAAAAAAATAAAAGATGTTTGTGTCATTGTCAGACGCCTTTTTTTTTTAACAACAGCTAAAAAAACTACAGCGTCACGCGGTACAGTCGGCATTTTCGTCTTTTTTCTGATTGGTTATTTTTGAGCTGCCGAGTCCCACCCCACATGTGCCCCTCTGCCTGTGAGTTACCAGACTCTTTCTCTGTGCAAAATTAAACAGAGTCTGGCAGGCCAGGCTAAGCAGCACCAACACTTAGAATAATTAGAAGAAAAATAATAACACAGTTACATGTTCACTCACCTAAAGGATTATCAGGAACACCATACTAATACGGTGTTTGACCCCCTTTCACCTTCAGAACTGCCTTAATTCTACGTGGCATTGATTCAACAAGGTGTTGAAAGCATTCTTTAGAAATGTTGGCCCATATTGACAGGATAGCATCTTGCAGTTGATGGAGAATTGTGGGATGCACATCCAGGGCACGAAGTTCCCGTTCCACCACATCCCAAAGATGCTCCATCAGGTTGAGATCTGGTGACTGTGGGGGCCATTGTAGTACAGTGAACTCATCGTCATGTTCAAGAAACCAATTTGAAATGATTGGAGCTTTATGACATGGTGCATTATCCTGCTGGAAGTAGCCATCAGAGGATGGGTACATGGTGGTCATGAAGGGATGGACATGGTCAGAAACAATGCTCAGGTAGCCCGTGGCATTTAAACCATGCCCAGTTGGCACTAAGGGGCTGAAAGTGTGCCAAGAAAGCATCCCCCACACCATCACCACCAGCAGCCTGCTCAGTGGTAACAAGGCATGATGGATCCATGTTCTCATTCTGTTTACGCCAAATTCTGACTCTACCATTTGAATGTCTCAACAGAAATCGAGACTCATCAGACCAGGTGACATTTTTCCAGTCTTCAACTGTCCAATTTTGGTGATCTTGTGCAAATTGTAACCTCTTTTTCCTATTTGTAGTGGAGATGAGTGGTACCCAGTGGCGTCTTCTGCTGTTGTAGCCCATCCGCCTCAAGGTTGTGCGTGTTGTAGCTTCGCAAATGCTTTGCTGCATTCCTCGGTTGGAGCGGGCGGTTATTTCAGACAAAGTTGCTCTTCTATGAGCTTGAATCAGTCGGACCATTCTCCTCTGACATCTAGCATCAACAAGGCATTTTTACTGCATACTGGATGTTTTTCCCTTTTCACACCATTCTTTGTCAACCCTAGAAATGGTTGTGGGTGAAAATCCCAGTAACTGAGCAGATTGTGAAACACTCAGACCAGTCCGTCTGGCACCAAGAGCCATGCCACACTCAAAACTGCTTAAATCACCTTTCTTTCCTATTCTGACATTCAGTTTTGAGTTCAGGAGATTGTCTTGACCAGGACCACACCCCTAAATGCACTGAAGCAGCTGCCATGTGATTGGTTGATTAGATAATTACATTAAGGAGAAGTTGAACAGGTGTTCCCAATAATCCTTTAGGTGAGTGTGTATATACTCATAGGCAGTAAGCTAGTATTGTAACCTTTGGCCACTGAAACAACCACAAATAAATAATCAAAAACTTGGGTTCTAGAACAATGCAGCTTACTTTAGGGGACACAGACATACTATGTAGATGTGGTACTGCATGAGTATTGAACACAAACTGAATATTGCATTGATGTGATTGTGTAACAGGATAATGCCAGTACAGCTTAAACTGAGGAGTTATACAGTCTAAAGCCGGGCGTACACTGTGCGACTTTTTCACTTTTTTGAGCCGATTTTCCAGTCGTGCGAGAATCCACGACAAGTTTTGCGCCGAGCGGTTGTGTAGTGTACAGGGGGTTACGAGAGACGATTAACACCACGTGACCAGCCACCGATCAGCAGTCGTGAGGTCACACGGACTTCTGGAGTGTTTAATATTTCGCTCGTCCCTCGTGAGGGTATCGCACTGTTGAAGCGGCGCTGCGAGCAGCTGCGACCAAAAAGTATCAGAACCACTCATGGTGCATGCGCAATCCTGCATCAACGCCGCTCGCTATTTCCCTAATAACACACGCTGTTCGTTTTTGTTTCTACATGTTTTTTTTTTACTCACAAAGATTGTCTAGAAAGCGTGTTTGTCGTGTTCATGTCAAATTAAACTGATCACAAAACACAGATTTACTTTCGTTATTTTGTTTTCCTCATCCAACCCCCATAAATCCCTGTGTGTCCTCCTGCAGCACTCCCGAAGGACAACAGGCAAGACAAAAAAGTCTGACGTGTTGAGTAAAAACTGCTATTTTTAGCTTATTTTTAGGGCCGACGTGTTGCTACCAGACGTACAGTGTGAGCAGTCAGGTCGCATGCGAGAACTGGGTCGTGCAGTGTGAGCACATGACTCGTGAGACCTGCCCTGCGAGGAAGTCGTACAGTTTGACCTGAAGCTGAGTGCTACGAGTGAAAAAGTCGCACAGTGTACGCCCGGCTTCACTGTAGAGGGGATGAAAGATCTACAATAGCATTCTGTTTTACATCTGGGCTGTCTCAGTCTGCCTCTGAAGGAGCTGTCCATGGTCTCCACAGTGAAACGCAGTGGGTAGGAGTTTTTTTTTATTCATTTATTTTTTATAGATGGAGGTCATTTACCCAGCATCCTCCTTACACACAACTCTTCAACCAAATCTAGTGGGCAGCTCAGAACCGTGCTAGCTTTGTTATCTAGCTTGTTCAGTCTCTTCTTGTCCCGGTCAAAGCTGCCTATGCCTCAACAGACCACAGCAGAGTGATAAAAGCGTTTTAGCAGCTGGGAATTAAATTCGAAGGACCTCAGCCTCCTCATGAGATGGAGGCGGCTTTAGCCCTTCTTATACAGAGCATCTGTGTTGTTGGACCAGTTCATTTTACTGTTGAGGTGAACACCCAGGTACTTAAAGGTATTCACCACCTCAACGTCTGCTCCATGGATGTTTACTGATGAGTGAGAAGGAGTGTTTCTCTGGAAGTCAATCACCATCTGCTTTGTTTGACTGGTTTTCAAGTGACAGTGGTTATGCTTGTACCATTCCACAAAGTCCATTAAGTCTGTACTCCTGGCCATTCCCTTCAGACACACAGCCGACAATGGCCGAGTCATCAGAGAACTTCTGGAGGTGACAGCTCCTGGTGTTGTAGGTGAATTCCGAGGTGTAGAACGTCAAGAAAAAAGGTGACAGCACCGTACCCTGTGGGGCTCCAGTACTGCACACAACCACCTTAGACGTACAGTTGTGCAACCTCACATACTGTGGCCTGTTGGCTAGGTAGCTGATAGTCCATGCAGTCAGATATTGGTCCACTTCTGCACCACACAATACGGTCGGGTTTTCCAAAGGAAGTCAACCAAATGGATGACAAAGCAGCAATTTACATTTCTCGAGATGTCTGGGACACTTAACGAATTGCTCCGCTCTCTCGTCAGCTCATGTGAGTTTAAATCCTTCCAGGGAAACCTCAGAGTCCGCTGTGAGTTTGTTCATTCACGTCTCCATAAAAAAACATCAGGCTGTCAGTAGTCCTGCAGGAGCCGGGTCAGCGCTGAGACCTCATCCATTTTATTGGGAAGAGAGCGGACATTTACCATAATCACAAAGGCTAGATGTGGTTTATATCTCTTGGGGCAGCAGTAGCTCAACAGGTTGAGCGGATTGTCCAGTAATCAGAAGGTTGCAGGTTCGATCCCGGCTCCGGACAGAGAATTCTGCTGTTGTGTCCTTGGGCAAGACACCTAACCCACCTTGCCTGCTGGTGGTGGTGGAGGGACCGGTGGCACCTGTGATCGGCAGCCTCGCCTCTGTCAGTGCACCCCAGGGCAGCTGTGGCTACATCGTAGCTCATCACCATCAGTGTGTGAATGGACACTGTAGTGTAAAGTGCTTTGGGGTCCACACTCTGAGAGGTGCTATACGTGCGGGTCATTTATCATTCATTTATATCTCCGTTCCCTCTCCAGAGTTTATTTCTGGAGGCAGAACCGGGTTTCCGTGGAGAGAGAGCCAGCGTAAGGAGCACCCTCAGCTGATTCCTGCAATAGAGCTCCGGGAGATGACGTCACTTCTCCCGGCATGCAACAGTTCAAATCGAAACGGTGCCATCTTGGCAGGCAGAAGTCCGCAGCTGGGCTATTTGTTAATGTCAGAGAACTCAAATGGGAAATATGGTAGATTCCTGTTGTGCCCCAGGATGCAGAACAGACGCGGACGACATAAGGAATGAGCCATCTAGAGGATTCCCCAAGATCCGGAGCGCCGCAAATGTTGGATCATTGTAATAAAACGCACTAGTGACCGGGCTAAAATGAAGCTGTGGGATCCCGAGAGTAAACGTTTTCACTTATGCAGCGACCACTTCATATCAGGTACTTAAACCAACGTTTCCTCAACTGTGTATGGTATTTATTTTAAATGCTTTTATTACGATTCTTAGTGGGCTTCCTAAACTTATTTTGGCGTGGCTTTTTCTGTCTTATTACTCATAGCAGCAAGTAAACGTCACGTAAAACGTTGCCTCGTGAGTTCTGCGTGCTGCCGTTTACGTGTTTTATGATCACAGCAATTAACCGGCTAAGCTGTATTTAATTTTTAAGCAATGGTTGATCAATTGTCAGATCACACATAAAAAGCACTTTGGATTGCTATTATCTGTCTCACCGAGACAGCTCTCAGACAGATCCTGAGACGTTCCTGCCTGACATATTTATTTTATTCACGGAAAAAAATCAGACTAGTGATTTCTCTTGGTGTTCAGTTTATACATTCAAACAGCACAGCACTCTATTTAAACTACTTACATGTAAATCTGTTATTTGTCCATCCATCCATCCATCCATCCACTTTCATCCACTTATCCGGAGTCGGGTCGCGGGGGCAGTAGCCTATGTCAAGAGGTACAGACTTCCCTCTCCCCAGCCACTTGGGCCAGCTCCTCCGGGGAAATCCCAAGGCGTTCCCTGGCCAGGTCAGCTCCAACAGCTTCTGGCGTTTTTAAAAAGCATCCCAGGGGCATGGTTAGGGTTGGACATGTTTAGTCTATTTAATTACTGACTATATAAAATGATTTCTTCGGTTTTAAAGTGTGAAGTAAACTCCGACGGAGTAAAATCCAAGCCAATCCCGTTCATTTTGTTTACATTTGTTGCCTGCCAACATGGCATCTACTCTCTGAGTCACATGACGTCCTGAGCTCTATAGGCCATCAATTCATGTGCGGAGCTGCAGGAGTTTCCCATGAGCCCTCCCAGAAAGTTTCGTAATCAGTAAAAAAAATGAACACAGTTACTTCTCCTGGAGTTTACTTCTTGCGTCTTTGTTTCTCCGTAATTGTGGAGGCAGAAACCGACGTTTCCCGAAGTGTGCTGCTAAAGAGATCTAGCATTAGCTGCACCCACCTTAAGGGCACTAAAACACTCACAGAAGAAAAAGCAAAGAATTAAATAAGAGTAATGAAGCGAGAGCTGCTGTTACTGGCTGCAGCCCACCTCATGCTCTTTGTAACCAAACACAACCTAACCTTTTTCGTATTTTGGAGTCCATCTTCACAGTAGCAATTCACCACAAAATAAAGTTAATGGAAATATAACACTTTACGTCTGGTCTCAAAACAGGAAGTAAGTATTTTCTCATGGACTGTCTATTGACGGCGTTATAAATTCCCCTGCCCCTCTGGTCTTTACTCGAAAATAAAGAGTGATTCTGATCCCATGACAGTAGAGGGTACCATTGAGCATGCCAGTGTATAGCCTGCTACAAGTTTATTACTTTTGTCCATATTAAAATGAAGCTGACCTGTCTCTGTACGATTTTGATTTCATAGGATTTACAACAATAATGGTAATGAAATGTGATATACTAAAATGTGATATCTCAACTTCTCCCTCTTTTAGCTTGCTGGGAAACCTGGATTATGTCCCGATTGAAACCAATTTGGTTCACGTGGTTCTGACTGCCATATGCATTGCAAAGAAAACTATCCACATAAATTGGAACAATAATGATAATCTTTGCATTA
Source organism: Nothobranchius furzeri (assembly GCF_043380555.1). Lineage (NCBI taxonomy): Eukaryota > Metazoa > Chordata > Actinopteri > Cyprinodontiformes > Nothobranchiidae > Nothobranchius > Nothobranchius furzeri. The sequence goes on from NC_091752.1 coordinate 43,013,390, forward strand.
ACCAGTGTAGAAATCTTTTGTTGGATCATAGTACACATATTACAGCCTCTGATTCCACTTCAAATCAATCTCTTTGGGCTCCTTTGATCGGTTCTAGGGCTGCAGCTATCGAATATTTTAGTATTTGAATATTCTATTGAATCTTCCATCGATTAATCGAGTATTCTATTTGATGATGTTTCAAGTGAAACGAGATTATGGTCTGCTGCTAAAAATATGAAAATAAAAATGATAAAAGGGTCAATAATATATAATAAATTGGTGTTGTCTAGTTCCCTCTTCCCAGCTTATATTTATAGTTAATAAATATTTTATGGGACAACATTTAACTTACATTTCATTCACAATTAAGGTTTGGATTGACCTCATCCTATATTCAAAATAACATATCTAAATATTCACATATAATCTGTAGTATTTAATTATTTCATTAACATGTTCAGTAGTAAGCTACTAGAAATGCTAACATTTAATTTCTACTTGTAACAAGAAGAAGAAAGTATCATTTCTATACTGCCTCTCAAGATAAAAATTAGGAGCTTCAAAAAAACAAAAATTTTAAATATAAAAAGAATTTAGAAGATGTTTAAAAATATATTTAAAATGAGAAAAAATAGGCAATTGTGATTAAGAAATGTTAAGAAAGAGGGAAAATGAACATGAAAGAGGGAAATCGGTGGATAATGAGGAAGGTGGAATTGGTGGGGAGAGCAGAATAAAGAGAGAGGGGTAGAGGAAGGTCATACAAAAGCCAGCTTGAACAAGTGAGTCCTCAGCTGCTTTTTAAAGGAGACCACTGAGTCCACTGATCTCAGGCTCAGGGGGAGAGAGTTCCAGAGTCTGGGGGCCACAGCAGCAAATGATCTGTCACCTTTGGTCTTTAGCCTGGTGCTGCACAACCAGTAGGCTTTGATCACTGGACCTCAGGGACCTGCTGGGGGTGTAGGGACTAAGAAGATCACCAATGTAAGATGGTGCTTGTCCATGTAAGGCCCTATAGACCAGAACCAGGATCTTGAAATGAACCCTGAAGTTGACTGGCAGCCAGTGAAGCTGGAGGAAAAGCGGGGTGATGTGGGTGTGTTTGGAGGACTTGGTCAGAAGCCGAGCACAGGCATTCTGAACCACCTAGACGGTTCAGGGAGGTTCTGCTCAGACACGTGAAAAGAGAGTTACAGTAGTCTAAGCGTGAGGAGATGAAGGTGTGGATAACTGTCTCAAGTTCAGAGCGGGACAGAATGGGACTCAGCTTAGCAATGTTCCTGAGATGGAAGGAAGAGCGAACAAGAGAACTGACATGAGAATCCAGGGTGAGAGCTGGGTCAAAGGTCACGCCAAGATTCCTGACGGAAGGTTTGGTGTGGGAAGCAAGCTGACCAAGAGAGTCTCTGACGTTGGCAACCAGCTTGTCTGGGGCACAGATGAGGATCTCAGTCTTATCTTCATTCAGCTGAAGAAAGCTCCCAGCCATCCAGGTTTTGATAGAGTCTAAGCAGGTGTGTAACAGCTGCAGCTTAGACATCTCATGGGGCTTAAAGGAGATGTACAGTTGGATGTCATCTGCATAAAGATGGTAGGAGATTCCTTTGAAGGAGCTCAGGATGTGCTGAAGAGGAAGCAGATAGAGGAGGAAGAGCAGAGGCCCCAGCACAGAACCTTGTGGGACACCATGGGTAAGGGAGGTGGTGGAGGACCTAAACTTGGAGACGGCCACAGAAAAGGAGCGCTCAGAGAGATATGAGGAGAACCACTCCAGAGCAGATGCTGATAGACCTACCCAGTCTCTCAGCCTCTCCAGTAGCAGGTGATGGTCAACAGTGTCAAAGGCTGCAGTCAGGTCCAGCAGGACCAGAACAGAACAGTCCCCTGCATCAATGTGAATCAGAAGGTCATTAGAGACCCTAAGAAGAGCTGTTTCAGTAGAATGAGCTCTACGAAAACCTGACTGGAAGCAATCATAGATGTTATGTTCATCAAGAGCTGCTGTGAGTTGTTTAGCCACAACCTTTTCCAAGATCTTGGAGATGAACGGAAGTTTAGAAATGGGTCTGAAGCTGCTATGGAAAGAGGGGTCGAAACTCGGTTTTTTTAAGAAGGGGGTGGATTACAGTGTTCTTAAAGTAAGCAGGGACCTGACCAGAAACCAGAGAAGCATTAATTATAGAGAGCATGCTGGGACCGATGGACTGAAAAGCACTTTTAAACAAAGATGAGGGTAAGATTTCGAAGGGGCATGCAGAGGTCTTCATAGAGTTAACTAGTTTGGTTAACTCAGGCAAAGAAACAGGAGCAAAACTATCTAGGATGATGGGCCTGGTTGGAGTCGGGAGAGGCAGCGATAAGGCTGAAGGAGAGATGCTAGATCTAACCTTATTGACATTGTCCACAAAGAAAGACAGACAGTTCTCACAGTCTGCAACAGAGTGGATGGAGGCTGTAGGAGAGGCAGGAGAGACGATGCTGCTGATGGTGTTAAACAGCACCTTGGGGTTCCCTTTGCTCTGGGACACCAGGTTGGAGAAATAGGAAACCCTGGCGTCTCTGACTGCAGAGTTAAATGATGACAGAAGATCCTTTAGGTGCAGCAGATGGACGTGGAGATGGGTTTTCTTCCACAAGCACTCATTGTTTCTGCATTGGCGCTTCAGGCTGCGAAGGCTGTCATTAAACCAGGGAGTAGGGTTCACTGCAGGAACTGATCTGGTTCTGACAGGACAGATGTTGTCCAGAATGGAGAGGCAGTGCTCGTTAAACTGAGAAGTTAAGGAATCTGTGTTGTTATCAGACGAGCAGGGTGGATCGAAAGCAGCAGAAAAATTGCTAGCTGTGCTCTCATTAAGAAAATGAGAACTAACCATACGGCGAGCAGGAGGTGGGGACGCAGACATGGACAAGTTAAAGAAAATGCAATGGTGATCTGAAATATAAACGTCCTCAGGACAAACACTGTCAGTTTCAAAGTTGGGACAGTTTATGCAATGCTCCTTTACTGTGCAGAAGTTGGTTTTGCTCTAGTTGTCAATTGCATGTCGTTTTGCTCCAATTATCAATTGCTTGTTCTTCTTTTCTGAGATGTTTGCTTGTTTATTTGGATGGATTTGTGTTTTCCTGTCATGAGCACGGAACAATGAACTTCTGATTGAGAGCAGCTGCGCAGCTCATAATCACGGACTGATGCGGCTTGGGATTGGACAACTGGGAGATTGGGACTTTATATAAGGACGCTGACAGGTGTGCGAGAGGAGAGAGACACGGAGCAAAGCCGCCACAGAGTAACCGGGCCGCAGTGGGACTCGCGTTCCTGGAACTACATTGGGTTGCGGTACCGACGCTTTCTATCTCCTGGGAAATATCAGACGACGCAGCGGGAGGATCCATCCGTGACATCAGAATCATTCAACGCCCGCCAAACAGCTAAGTGAAGGGACGTGAAATATTGTGGCTATTTCCTGCGTGCCTGTGGATTCTGGGAGGGAAGTGAACGCCCCCCTGAGGTGTGTCTTGTGTTTTCCTCGCAGCGGCAGAACCGGAGCCAGGGAGGGAAGAAGAGCGGGGCAGCGGCCCACCCTGACTGATGACGAGTTGGAGCAGACGCAATCCGTGACGGAGCCCAGGCGAGGGGGGGCTGGGCCCTAGCCTGGAGATTTCTATAAGCACCAGAGACTGGAGGACATCAGGGAAGCCCCTGCAGGAGAGTAAAGGGAATGCACCAGAGCTCCAGTTGGTGGGAGCAACTGTTTTTTTCTGTGCAGCAAAGACGGTTCTTTTTATATTTTTTTAACAGACTGTTTTAGAATAAAACATGTGGATCATACTTCGGTTTTAGTCTTCCTTTAGCAGTGGAACTCTCACAAATGCTGGAATCAAGGAACCTGCTTGGTGACATCAGCATTTAGACTCAGGGTAAAAACAAGGTCTAGAATGTGCCCCCTGGTGTGTGTGGGGCCAGAAACATGCTGGGTAAAGCCAAAGGTGTCCATAAGGCTGGAGAAATTCATGGCAAAGTGATCAGACGGATCATCAACGTGGATGTTAAAGTCACCAACAATCACCAGTCTGGACAGCTTCACAGTGGAGGATAGAAAGTCACTAAACTCCTGAAGGAAAGAACTGTTTGGACCAGGTGGACGATAGACCACAGCACAGTAGAACGGGTCCTTACGCCCGACTTTAATCAGCTGCAGTTCAAAGGAAGCAAAGTGACCAGAGGTTGTAGAGCTACATGGAAGATGGTCTCTGAAAACAACAGCTAGGCCTCCACCACGACCAGAACCCCGGGGCTGGCTAACAAAAGAACAACCACTCGGTCAGAGTTCAATCAGAGCAGAATAATCAGATGTTTGCTGTCAAACTTCAGTCAGAAACAGAAAATCCAGGTTTGTCTGGCGATCATAGGAGATGGTAGCAAGGACACTACTGAAGAGGATCACAGACAGGAGAAAGGTGGAAAAGAGGAGGTTAGTGGAGAAAAGTTTGAAAATGTGGCCGTGACTGCTGCTAAGCCAAGCCGTTTCTGCCTTTCACAATAGTTTCTGTCTTTGCTGGTTTCTTTATTTTCCTCCACAACATTTAGATCACCACATGGTGCCTCAGCAGCATGTGTTCAGACTGTGGAGCGCACATTTAACAAAGCTTCAAATCAGTAAAAAATTAGTCAAGGAATTTAATGAATTGAACCATTCGAATCATTCGATGATTCGTTTCAGCCCTAATCGGTTCCATCACATAGCAATGATGGGGGGGGGTCATTGACATTGTCCTGCGGGATGATGTGGTCGATGGGGAGGAGGGTCTGAGTTTGGAGTATCCAGACATTTCCTGGGGGTGGGTTCAATGGGGAGACTGGGGTTGGGGGGCTGCTGCCCCACTCTGGTGGTGCTTGGGTGGCCTCAGTGGGTGGACATCTGGCGGCCATGTCTAGGGCCTTGGGAGATCTTGATGATGGTCACAGGTAGCTAGTCTTGGCCTGATAGCTCTATCACCTGTGTGGGTCTGGATGAGGATATGGTGTCTAGGGGTGTGGGGGCAGTCATCCACAGATGGGGGTCTTAGTTGGGCCTGGGGGATTTGTTCCTGGATTTTATGCTGCTGGCAAGAGGGTGGGAGCATGGGGCAGTGCCTGGCCCTGGATTGAGGGCCTTGGGTGGACCATGGTACCTCCTGTACTGGCAAGAACAGTTATGTTCCACCATGAGGGAGGGGGATATCTGGGGGGAGAGGACCCTTTATCTTGGGTTCTATGTTTTATGCGGTGCTTGAAATGGAAAAAAATGCACCAGTACTCCCCTTAAAAAAATATCGGGGGGGGTGGGGGGTGGTGGTGGTGGTGGTGGGGGGGGGTGTTAGGCACTTCCCATTGCAAACGAAGGATATCTCTCTCATGCGCATCTACCGTCTGCAGCTATGGATCAACCCGGATCTGACCAATAGTTGGTCAGGTGCTGCATGCTGTCAATTTTTGCAGGAATGTGCACGTTGTCGAATAACTCATCTCTTTTTTTTCTCTCTCCTCTTGTCTGAGCTGATGTGAGCCGATGGTGCTGTATATGCGGCACGCTTCATGCCAGCGGTGCGCCTTTTGCACCTTAGAGAGAGTGCATTTGTAGCGGTGTCCGGGATGGAGCAGAGGGCAGACGTGGCAGCGGGAGTGTGCGCAACAGCAGTTGAAGCACATCAATAATCAGACATCCTCCTCTACATATACAGGTGGCAGATGCAGAGGAGAAGTCTTTTTCCACATGACGGAAAGTCAAACAAACAACTATGAAAAGAACGTACTCCTGTTCTTTCACAAGACTTCAGACAGAGGTATTTGCTTCCTCCCCCGTCCTTCAAGTTCATCACGTGAGCACCTTACATGATGCTGCATGGACCCAGAGTAAGCGGTGGCGCTCCCCACTTCACCCGTGCATGAGAGGTAGATGGTGTTTGGAAAATCTGTGAGGGAAGCTTGTAAAAAGATTCAAGCAGATGCATGTCTGAGACCTGAGTGAAGTTGGCCCCTCGCACCTTCTTCAGATCCAACAAAAGTGGTATCAAACCATTGTGCTACGTTTGTGCTGGTTTGTGCTGCAAAATTTTTCGTTTGTGCTACTATCGTTTTAAAGATATTAATAAAAATTTCTGGAGGTCATCAGAGGTCAACCAGCCCCCCCACATTAATGGAATCAAACAAAACTGGTGTCAATCAACTGTTCTACGTTTGTGCTGGTTTGTGCTGCTAAAATTGTCATTTGTGCTGCTTCTGTCTTGAAGATATTAATGAAAATGTAAAGGTCAAAAGGTCAACCAACTATAGACACATTACTAGAGAGCTGTGATTGGCTAGCCAGAGTCCTGGTAGGAGCTGCTGAGGTTCCAATGGAGCGTGCCTAGACCATTCTTTGCAAAGCAAGAATTTGGTCTAGTTCACTAGGCTAATGAGCAACAGCAGCACAAACCAGCACAAACGTAGAACAGTTGATTGACACCAGTTTTGTTTGATTCCATTAATGTGGGGGGGCTGGTTGACCTCTGATGACCTCCAGAAATTTTTATTAATTTCTTTAAGAAGATAGTAGCACAACCGAAAATTTTTGCAGCACAAACCAGCACAAACGTAGCACAATGGTTTGATACCACTTTTGTTGGATTTGAAGAAGGTGGGGGGGCCAACTTCACTCAGGTATGGCTGAGTGTTCCAGCACTCGATGAGAATGTTCTCAGCCCTTTGAGAAGTGGTGGTACTCTAAAGAGATATTTTAGAGGTGGTGGTACTGTATACTACTGCGTACCAGCCCAATTAAAGCACTGGTCCTATATCGTCTGGAATTTGATCAAATGCAGGGCTGAGAGCAGATACTCTGATGGGGTGGGACTGGGTTGGTGGCCTTGGACTCCGTGGGGTTCTGTGAAGCTCCTGCTGCTACTTCACATCACCACACAAGCATGCACATGGGGCCTTGGGGTGTAGGTAAGTCAGGGGGTACAGGTGTGGTTCCCATCTTTGCACATTAAACACTTCCACCAACGACAGTTCATGCAAATTCACACTTAGGGCCTTGGGAGTGAGCACACACAACAGCACCTGGCGGGGGGATCTCAGCCTCACCCTGAGTGCTGATGCCTATTTCCAATTTGAAGCTGAACCTAGACACTGGTGGGGTCTGGATCCCTGGGCTTTGTCGAATCCATGGCGGGGTTAGTTGCCCTTGGATGCCATTAGGACATTAGTATGTAACTAATGTCCCGCTGATGTCCAGCTCCCGGACACGTAACCATCAACAATGGCGGACATGCAGATCTTTCACTGCAGTGGAAAGACCAGCAAGGCCCAATATCCTTGGTCAGCTTACACAGGTTGGACTATTGCAATGGTCTCCTCACTGGTCTTCCCCAAAAGCTATGAAGAACTGCAGCTTGTTCAGAATGCTGCTGCTAGAGTCGTAACAAGAACTAAGAGAAAGGAACACATCACTCCTGTTGTTAGATCCCTACACTGGTTACCAGTAAACTACTTTGAAAAAGATTTCAAAGTGCTCCTACTAGTTTATAAATCACTCAATTGCATGGGACCAAAATACATGTCCGATCTCATTCCTGTTTATACACCCAATAGGCTGAGATCCTTAGGTAACAATCAGCTGGTAGAACTTTGGGTCATATCCAAACAGGGCGAAGATGCTTGAGCTATTGTGCTGCTCAGATATGGAATCAGCTTCCCCAGGACCTCAGATCTGCCCCAACCCTAGTGTTGTTTAAATCAAAACTTAAAACCCTAACGTACTCATAAGCCTTTAAATTAATTATTTCTTATGCTGCTTCGTCTCCACTGTAATCTGTGAAGTAATCGCTCAACCTTAATTCTGTCTTTTCCTTTTAGCTCTAAACTATAATTTTATCTGTGTATATTTTTTATTTGTGTCCTCGTGTTTGTTGTTGTGCCATTTAATGCTAATTGTAAAGCACATTGAATCGCCCTGTGTTTGAAATGTGCTATATAAATAAAGCTGCCTTGCCTTGCCTTACCTAGTTATTTTATTTATTTAATCAGGATCCCCATTAGTTGTTAGCATGATAACAACTATTCTTCCTGGGGTCCACACCATACAATCCATATACATTATATCTACAATAATATAGCATTAATTATTAAAACTGACAATCCTAAAAACATTTAAACATTAGAATCATCATATAAACATTAAACATTACTACAAACCATCGTTAAAACAATATTAATACATTACAGGTTTTTAAACTAAATCGTATGCTGTGTTAACTAATCCATAAGAACCGTTCACATTTAAGTAGAGATTTTCTTCTGAAAGAGTGCCAATCATAATTGTTTTTTTAAAAGAATACTCTTTATGTATCTCCTTTAAATTAAAAAGGCAGTTTATTCCATATAGTATAATATATTAGTTTTTGGTTGAGGCAATGCATAATTATTCAAAGATGAATGTCTAGTTCTATACTCATGTCTCTCTTGTACCAGTCGTTTGAGAATATAAGCAGACTGGTTCTTTAATCAGAGATATTTTTCTTACTAATTGTGCTAGTCTACTGGCCATTCTCTGTTCTACTGTTAACCAGAATAATTTATTATGCATCATCTCAACTTTTTCCCTTATTGAACAATTTAAGGCTAGTCTCGCTGCTGTTTTCTGGGTCAACCGGATCTTATGAACATCTTGTTTAGAAGCAGAGGACCATACTACTACACAGTATTCCAAATGAGCCAAGACTAAAGTTTGTAAAACCAGTCTAGCATTTTCCTCATTTATCAAATATCTGCATCTTCTAATGACAGAGATACCTTTACTTATTCTGGATACCAATTTATTAATACGTTTTGTTCATGAGAGACTGTCTAACCATACACCTAATAATTTTACCTGTTTTACCTGTTCAATGATTGTTCCTTTAAGGAGTGCATTAAGCTTTAGATCTGTTCTCATAACATGCCTAGTTGCCAATGCCATAGATTTTGTTTTAGAAATATTTAATTTTAACTTGCTTTTATCAATCCATTTTGACACCAGTTATGATTTTGTTACTAAGCAGGCCGAAGGTGCCTTTACTTTGGAGTTGCTCGACTTCATTTTTCTTGCTGAAAACAGATGGAAATACTCCATTAACTTTGGGTTAGCATGTAGCTAGTGTCCCGCTTATTTCCAACCGTGAAGCAAGAGCTGATATAAAAGGCCACGGAGCCCAGTTACGATCTCAGTGGTCTGAGGCTTGTAACAATCCCAGTCTGTATTAGATCTCCACTGGCGATCATCATGACTACAGCCTCACACGGGAGCCAGTCTGCCATGCGGGTGGGAAACCCTGGTCCAAGGAGCCCTTCTTGGCTTCTTGGGTTAGCCAAGATAGCTAGTAGCTACACTGATTCATTTGTTCCAACCTAGTTCCAAACGTAACAACCCCACCCTCAGCTCCACCTCTTTTCTCATTTTTGGATTGTCTGGGCTTGACGGGACCTGTGACACGGTCAAAATGGCGGTGATGGGAACCTCCCATTTGGGCACAAAAACGTATAATTCGAGCCTATGGACACGAATTGTCCAGAATATATGTTGATGGCATGTACGGATGCAGGTGCTCCCACCAAGATGAACTTGAACATTTTTAACAAATCACCTGTGTGGTGGCTGTAGTTGGCACTAACTGCACTAATGTTACGGCCAATGGCCTAGAGTATTTTATCTTAGTTGGGTACATGTTCCTTCTTTTTCAGGTTGTGTTGCAGTTACAACATTTCTCCAGCTGGTTCTGCCAAATCCACCATTTCTTGGGCTCCTCTACAACAACACTCCAGCCAATCATCATTGAACAGAGGGATAATGATCCATCCAATCAGAAGGGATCCAGCCTTATTTAAGAACCCAGCTCATCAATGGACGTTGGCAGCTGTGTGGGTGTGTGTAAACAGCTTGCCCTGGGGTTTGACTTGAGAGTTTCTGCCCTGTTGTGTTTGTTACCAGTAGTGAAGGCTTCTCTAGAAGGAACTGAGCTTTAATCAAGTGTTTAGTGTTTATTCCCTTGTGTTCAGTTTTGGAATTGTAGTTAAATACAATCCGTTGCCTCTAGCTCCCGCTGAGGCATTGCAGTGTGGATATTTATTTTCTCTTTTTAGTTGTGGTGTTTGCTTCTGGGTTTGTTAGTAGGGAGTCCCAAACTGGGTTACTCAGTCTTAATTTACATTCTTGTTCATTTAAGCCCATTTTCTGTTAGTGTTAGACTGTTGTTTTGGTATATGGAACGTGGATTCTGTGAAACTTAGAAGAAAACGCTCTGCACTGAATAAATCTATTACCTTTTTACCTTTTACATCTGGTTATTTTATTAAAATGTTACTTCCCTTTTGCTTGGTTGAGCCGGGTTGTAACAACTGTGAATTATTACCTTGTGTTTCTCAGCAAACATTGCTACTTTTATACATTCTCATGTGATCTCGCATTGAAAATTTAGGCCTAGTCCACACGTAGCCGGGGTTTTTTGAAAACGAATATCCGCCCCTCCAAAAACTTGCATCCACACCGCCACGTTTTAAAAACAAACTCTGTCCACACGTACCCGGATAAATATGTTGTTAAGGACATGCCAGACCTGTAGGCGGCAGTACTTCCCCGTTCTTACCTCGTCCTTCGTCTGTGGTCTTCCGCAAGGAGCAGTAATTCCGCTTGCAAAAACAAACAAGCAAAAAGCGCTTGGACAATTGATAAAGCGAGCGCAGCTCTGAGGGCATCCATGCTGTCGGCTAGTGTAAACACAGGTCGCACACGTGATGTCAGCATTTTTTGTCGCGGAAAGTGACGTTGCGGACCTTAAAACTCCGGTTTTGTCTGTCCACACGCAGACACCCAAAACGGAGAAAACGCAGATCTTCACTTTGGCCGGAGTTTTTAAAAAGATCCGTTTTCGTGTGAAAAAACTCCGTTTTCGTGTGGATGACAGGCCAAAACGTAGAAAAATATCTACGTTTTGGCAGATCCCTGGCTACGTGTGGACAGGGCCTTAGTCTTGTTAGATTTTTTTGTCCCCCTTGTTATGGCCACCAGCCTGGCCTCTTCAGGTGGAGGAGCCAGGATCACCCAGCCCTGGTGATCAGCCAGACACCGCCCCTCCTCCTCCTTTCATCCAGGCTGCTGAGGAGCACAGCTGAGCTGAATCTCTCTGACGACCCACACCTGGGATAAAAAGGCTGTGTGTGGGAGGCAGTTTTTATTTTTTTACGCTCTTACTCCGACTCACACTCCAGCACAGTAGGTGGCGGAAATGCACCTAGCAGTTAGATGCCACCCGCCAATAAACTCGACGAAGAAGAAGAAGTCTGGGAGGCAGCAGTGCTGGGGTTCTGCTGTCCTCCAGGCCTCATTTTGGTTTCAACCCTTTCGCTTTGATGAGTTAATTTTAATAATTTTAACCCTTGAGTGATCCAAAGGGATCTTCCTCCTTTCTCCCCCTCTCTTACACTTCTGTACATCATAGTTTTAAACATGCACACTGCATGGTGGCACAGTTACCTTGCAGTAAGATGGTTGCAGGTTTAAAAACCAGCTGCACCCTTTCAGCATGGAGTTAGCATCTTCTGTGTGCATGCACGTGCTCCATTAACAACAAACATGCATGTCAGTTTTACTGGTGACTGATGTTGAACTGGTTTGTTCCTGCATGTATTCTTTGTAAAATACTGAATTGTGAAAGTAGATGCATAAATGAAATTTACAGACGTCAGTGTGCTCAACATTCATGTAAATAAAAAAAACACATACTTAATGTTTTTTTTTTCAAATTGAGATTGTTTGTTTATAATGATTAAAATTAAATCAGGAAAAATAAATACATAAAACTGTGACTAAAGGCAGTTCTGACCCACTCAACCCTGTGACTGTTTACAGACAACCTGCAGGTAGATACAAAACAATGAGCTCATGTTATTGCTGGATATCTTTTTCATGTTTCTATGCAGCTTCTACAATCTGCTCTTTAACTGTATTATTTCCTGCAATTTCAGCTGTTAACTTAATTTTTTTCTCTAAGTGTTTTTCTCCCCTGAAGAAGCTACAATGATGTTCTGCTGAACTGTGGTGGCCTCATGGAGGGGGCCATCGTCTTGGTGTTTAAACTCACAAATCTGCAACTGTGGATTCTAGTCTTAATAAGTCTGCAACTGTGGACTTGGTTCTTGGACACTGGCAACTGTAGGTGTCAGCAAATCCTCAATATTTATAAGCCTAAAACAGAATCTTAAAGTACAAGTTCACTTAGGACTAAAATAAAAAATACTGTCGTTATTAGTTTTTTTTTGTCTCAATATGGATTTGCTGCTAGTTTACCCGTTTAATTATAGATTCACTAGGATAAACACGATAAAGTTTCTCTCACCAAATAGAATATTTACTAAGAAATCACAATGTAACCATAGAAACACTACTTGGTGTGTGTGGGTGTGTGGGTGTGTGTGTGTGTGTCTGCTCTGTATTCTTGATCCCCAGTGAGTCGTGGCGGATGGCTGCTTACAGGCGCGCAGATAGGGTGGGGGACGGGGGGGATCTGTCCCCCCCAGATTCAGATCGACCCCGATCCGTTTCCCCCAACTAAGGCCAGAAAGAAAACAAAATCGGAGGTTAAGCGCTTGAAGCTCCTTTTTCCAATCACACTGAATGCAGCATGACGTAAACAAACACCGACTCCAGAGGCGCAAAAGTGGTTGCTGCTAGGATGCAGGATGAAGCGAAAAAGGCAAGCAACGATTACTGCATATTTAAAAAAGACCAACAGTGTAAGTAGGCGGGACCGATCTGTCTGTGAATGCATGCTGGTTCTAGTTTCAGTACGTTGTTGTCAGTGTTGGGACTTACTCGTTATAAGCGCCAAAGCCTCATTGCTGACTTTAACAAGTCTCATCTACAAATATGATCCCTTATGAAGTTACTACTTTACATCAGAAGATAGTGGAGATGTGGAACCTTCAGGCTGAGCAAAGTTTGGGAGTTTTTAGTTTGAAAATCGCCTCCCGCCGAGAGGCTCCCAGTCGGGGAGAGGAGGAGATGCGCGCAGCATGAAGAGTGTAAATATTAGATAAAACGTATAATTGCCGGCGGGTCTGGTCTTTTGTTGACTGATCACTTTGTCTGCTAATGACTGACTCTGATTATGAAGCAGAATATTGACTCTGATGAAGAAATTCACTCATCCAGCCGGGAAGATTGACGCTGCTGCAGCATCAGACAGCTGGTGCTGCACGAGAGGTGTGTGGAGTTTACAAGCTCCAAACGTTGGGTTTGATGTTGGTTTAACCTTCTCTGGGACGTGATGGATGTAGAAATGATGGTAAAACACCGCTAACGCGATAGACGTAGCGACAATGTAAAAAAAAAGCCGTATAAAAGAGGCAGATGCCAATGCGTTAGGTATGGCAGTCAAGTGTACCACATAATCATAAAAAAGTAAAATATAAAATTTAAAAATAGATTTTATATTTATATATAAATTAAAACTTTCCAAATATAATGAAAATTTATAAATAACATAAAAATACAAAAGAAGATCTGTTGGTCAGGCTGAAAAGTTTGGGAGCCACTGCTCTAAGTGTTAAGTAGAAGAAGAAGAAGAAAATATAATTTCTATTGCGCCTCTCAAGATAAAAATCACAAGGCGCTTCACAAAAACAAATGTAAAAATATAAAAAAGCATTTAGAAAATGTTTAAAAATATATGTAAAATGAGCAAAAATAGACAATTTTGATTAAAAAAATGTTAAGAAAGAGAGAGAGAATAGGAAAGAGGGAAATCAGTGGATCCTGAGGAAGGTGGAATATTGTTTCTTATTATCTTTTATGTGCAGTTTTTTAGGGCTTTTATGTTTTCTGTAAAGATTGGTATGCTGAAAATCATTTAATGTTTTGCATAAATTAAAGCATGGGGTTTTGGTTAGTAATCGATTGGGAGAATAAAAAATGACTGAATTAAATTGTGGGGCGCCTCAGTCAGTGCGCCCCAGGGCAGCTGTGGCTACATCATAGTTTATCACCATCAGTGTGTGAATGTGTGTGAATGGATGAATGATACACTGTAGTGTAAAGCGCTTTGGAGTCCAAGTGTGGATCATTTATCATTTATACTGTTGATCAGGCAGAGCTTTGTTGCCAGCGTTCCACTGCATAATGGCTTCAAACACGTATATAATGTGCTAAATAAATAAACGATAAACAATAGTCAGTGACTCGATGCAATTTGCTCTGTTCCTTTATATAGGAAACATTTTTCTGATTGGCTTAATAAAATGACCTGTATTGGAATGTTTTATTATGTGAAGTGCCTTGAGACGACTCTTGTCGTGATTTGGCGCTATATAAATAAACTTGAATTGAATCACAAAGTCAATCAATACGTCACACGTTATTAACCAGTTCTGTGTTTGCGGAGGCAGACTCTGTGTGTGTGTGTGTGTGTGTGTGTGTGTGTGTGTGTGTGTGTGTGTGTGTGTGTGTGTGTGTGTGTGTGTGTGTGTGTGTGTGTGTGTGTGTGTGTGTGTGAGTGAGTGAGTGAGTGAGTGAGTGAGTGAGTGAGTGAGTGAGTGAGTGAGTGAGTGAGTGAGTGAGTGAGTGAGTGAGTGAGTGAGTGAGTGAGTGAGAGAGAGAGAGAGAGAGTGTGTGAGTGAGTGAGTGAGTGAGTGAGAGTGAGAGAGAGAGAGAGAGAGTGTGTTAATAAGCAGAATCCAGATGGCACATCTGTTGGACTTTCCTCTGGCGAATCTCCCAAGCTGATCAAGGTAGAAGGGTCGAAGGCAGAACCGAGACGTTGACGAGGTTTAAGAGTTCAGGGTGGAGCCCAGGTAGTACTTATAGTCAGAGGTAAAATCCTGCTGAGCTGTGAGTCTGCTGTAAAAGCTCTCCGTGCTGACAGCTGCTGTGTAGAGCTAAGCAGAGGAGAGGTTCTGACCCAACAGAGAGGGAGATCAGGGCCTCCTGCTCGCCTGTATTTAGATTTTTATTAACAGGCGCCACCAACGCTCAGCGGACAGTTTCTGCTGACTGGGCTCAATGCTGAAATTGGCGTCTTGGCAGAACTGAACAATTTCAGTCCTGCAGATCGTTTTATAAGGAACTACTGGACACTTTCCAAAAGGATTGTTGTTTTGAGTCATCAGGGTTTTACTGCAGAGCTTTTGTCTGTCACTGCCAGGGCTGAGAAGAGTTTCTGAACATCTGTTTTTATTTAATTTTTGGTGGTAAAGAGGAATAAATCCACTTCTTTAAATCATCTGTTTGTGTAAAAACAAGTAATCTAAATCACACGTTAGTCAGCAGGGGCCTCATTTATCAAGCTTGCTTACGCACAAAACAAGGTTGGAAAACTGCGTAAGCAACTTTCCACGCAAACTTTGGGATTTATGAAGGAAAACTTAGCGGAAAAATGTGCGCAACTTTAAGTTGACTAAGGACCTGGCTTACACACATTTTGGACATAGAGAGCACCTGCAGTGCTGCTGCTGAGAAGGATAAAATAATGAAATCTTGCAGCATTATCACTTGTAACGCTTAGTTTTCAGACAGAACAAGACCCCCCCCCCCCCCCCCCACACACACACACACACACACACACACACACACAGAGCCTGAAGCGCAGAATACGGAATGCAGAATATCAGCAGGGGGACAGATTGAGACAGAATGTCAAGCGTCTGTGACAGTGCGTGTCCTGTCACTGTCACCCTATTGATCATGCGCCCTGGCTACTTGTACAGGGGAGATCTCCATTTGGCTGACTGGTTAGCGTGCATGCCTTTCACCTGGGAGTCTGGGGATTAAATCCCGTTTGGACCTTTTTTTTTTATATCGGCCACAGATCTCTCTGAAGAATTCACAACATTGACGGCTTCAGCAACGCTGTGCCACTCCGTGGATTTTCTCTTATTTGTTTTGCAAAAGCACTTCCTTTCATTTCTCCACCTCACCCACAGGTACCTCAACTTCTGCTTCTGTGAAATTGTGCTTCCTTGATCTGCCTTGATCTACGGCCGCCATCGTCGTTGGCGGAGCGCTGCAATAGCCGGCTTATGTATATGCATGAGATCCACAAGGCAGTTTGCATTGACTATTATGGCAGTAAGTGGGCGTGGTGAGGGTGGGATGTGACTAAAATGCAGCTGAGATCATAAACCTATTTGGCGTAAGTACATTTTTTTTGCTGAGCTTAAGTACGGTTTTAGTAAGGATTCTACGCAATGTTTGATAAATGAGAGCCCTGGTCATAAAATTAGAATATCATGACAAAGTTTATTTAGTTAAATAATTCCCAGAGGTGTGACCAAGTCACTGCTTTGCAAGTCACAAGTCTTTCCAGTCAAGTCCAAGTCAAAGATGACCAAGTCCAAGTCAAGTCCAAAGTCAATGATGTGGAAGTCCAAGTCAAGTCAAAGTCTTTAACTTTAAATTTTCATGTCATAATCAAGTCATCTATCCAACTTCTATTTAATGACGTTGATGATGAATAAATTCCAGAAATAAAGCTTCTTAAAGCTTCATTTATTTGCTCAAACAAGCAGAAAGTGCCACTGAAACTGATTATAAACAAAGTGCTGCTGCATCTAGCAGTACAAGATCAAACCCAGAACCAAGAATGATTAATGATTTTTGTCCATGTCGTGCCACTTTTGTCGTCAAGTCGATTCAAGTCACAAGTCATTGGCATTCAAGTCTGAGTCAAGGTGTACGTCCTTATAGATTTTATCACATCAAGTCATAAGTCATTAAAATAATGACTTGAGTCTGTCTCGAGTCGAAGTCATATGACTCAAGTCCACACCTCTGATAATTCCATTCAAAGTGTAACTTGTATATTAGGTTTATTCTAAGGATGTTCCCATCCATTCATGTGATTTTTAAAGTATTGGGATCAAGAGGAAAATATCGGATCTAATGTTTGAAAACAACAAACCTGACTTTTTTTCTTCTGTTTATTGAAAGAGAAACAATACAAACACACCTGGTTACACAAATGCTTCCCCCGTCTCCTACGCATCTTTGGGGGGCAGATCTGTGGTCCCTCACACTCTCTATTGGACGCTCCTATAGAGAAACCTTACATAAACAAGCGTGTGTACACACACAGGTGCTCACATGGTGCTCTCAAAAGTATTGGCTTGGGCACGTTCAACACTTGTCTCAAGGCTGTCGTTGCCACTAAATGCACTGTGATTTATTATCGTGTGATTGTTCAGTTAAACAACGTTGATTTTATATTTCATCATCACGTTGACGCAGTGATAGCTTGCTCCTGATGTATTGCTGTGTGTCCCATTTTTTTCTGCTCTTCTCTTTCTGCAGGTCTAGAAGCAGACTCTTGTTCATTACTGTTTATTTTTGTGGACCCCCCCCCCCCCCCCCCTTCTCTCTCTCTTCCCACCATTTGTCTTTTTCTTTCTCTTTCACCTCTGTCTCCATGTCTGGTCGGAATTACAAAGCATTCAAAAACAATAACAATGAAATTTGAAGTATCAGGCGTGACATTAAAAGCAGACGCTTTGATGCTCCACCTGAGAATAAATCTGTAAGGCTTGTTACCAGCATTCAGACATCAATTCTGCTTGCTTCACAGCCAGACAGGACACGGTAAAAAAAAAACAAATGCTTCCTCTAACATGTACATTTTTTCTTTTCTTTTATATAACAAGACAAAACACTACCCTTAAAATTAAAAGCACCCTTTGTTGTGAGGCCTATTTTTTGTAATTTAAGAAACGACATAACGGATTGAAACTAAATGAAACAAAAGAGTAATATGCAACATCTGGCTAAAATTGAGGTAAAGACTAACATTTTAGAATTTGTGGTATAAACTGGAAGCCCAAAAATGGCTAGGAAGGGGTTCATGCAGACTTGGGTCCCGATAGCCCCAGAAAGGACGATTCAAAACTGGCTCCAGAACCCATGGAGTTGCGGACATGAGTATAACGAATACATTCTCACACCCGAAGCATCGAAAAATGACGCTGGGAACCAAGCGTTTGTTTCTGGTGTGCTGTGCCAGAGCGTTGGTTTCCGACACCCACGGGAAAACGCACATTTCACCAACATTAAACCTCTAACTATTTAACCTTCCCCTCAGCCCCATCCTAACCTTAACCCAGTTTCTCATTCCAAACTTCCCATTAACCGTGTTGGAGTGGAACGTTACAGCTAGAAACAAAGTTTTGCATGTGTAAGACAGTAGCGGTTCGGATGGGGGTGAGGGGAAAATGGTAAAGGTCAGAATTCTGTGAAATTGCCGTTTTACAGTGGCAGTCGGAAAACGACGCTCTGGCACGGTGAGTCAGCTCCCGCAAAAAAGAATCGGAAAAGCTTCTGCCAATCATCATTCGACAATAAATTTTGAAAGAACGGATAATGCTCTTAACGTGTGGATTCTTCCTGATGTAAGAGGTGAGTCTACTCTTTGCTTTGGTAGTTTTAGCGCTGACATCATCCTAGCGTGCAACGTTCTGTGACTCTTAAAAAAACAGTAAAAATGCTGAAAAATGCTTGCAGTGAAGGGCTTTTCTGATCAGCAAACGGCCGGCAGTGAATGAGTTAATTGCATGTTTAAAGGAGCATGGGGCAGGAATTGTCCAAAAACAAAAAGTACATGTTCATTCTTGAGAAGCTTATGGGTGATGAAGCATTTTAAACTAAAAAGAATGATGAAACCAGTTTATCATTCCATTTTGTTAATCAGGCTGTGTGCTGCAAAATGCAAAACATTCCTGATCCGAATTTCCCGCGCTGTTTTATGGATGTGACGTTAATTGACGCTTCAAGCGCGTTCTCGACAAGGTTCAAACCCGGAAAAACATTTGGAAGCTTGCTAGGTGGCGGTAACGCGTCTTTCACTACTAGCCACGTTAAAACCCCAAACAGAAGAGGAAGAACTCTGGAAATGGATTCTACAACTAGCAAACGACCAAGCGCAACTCAAAGCCCACTAAAGAGTGGCACAAAGAAGAAGGTTTTATCAGCGGCATCTCGAGAGTCAAAAAGAAAATATGATAAAAGTCGGTCAGGGACCCGAATATCTATTGGTTACGCTCTGGAAGAATGGAGGCTGCTTCAACTGGACTTGGGCCTGAAAAAGGATGCGGACATGGCACATTTTCTAGTGACCAGGTAAGTGTTGGTCTCCTTATTTCTGCTGTAGGTTTCAGTAACGAGTAGGTAAACATCAGAGCTGTATCTGCACAATTTGAGAAAATAAAATAAAACTTATGGATTTAGATAATGCTGATTTAGGTAATCTTAACAAATCTTTGTGCAGATGAACAAGAAACTTATCTGAGCTAATGGTGTTTAGCATATGGCTTCCTGATCAGTTTGAAAAAGCTAAAAGCAACCAAGGAGTTACCGGATCACTTCTACGTTTTGTGGACGACACGCCGCATGTGTTTGGAGATAAATGGATGCTCCGTTTATTCTGACGAGGAAAGTAAACAGAGCTTGATTTGATGACGTCACCGCTCAGCCGGAGAGAGCTAGCGTGCGTTAGCATGTTAGCTGCGATCACGCTTCAGTTTGTAGAAGAGAACGGACATTTTCCAAACGAAAGATGAGTCTTTAGAATTATGTCATATTTGATCTACAGTCCAACCTCTAAGCAGGACTGTTACTTTAGTAAATAATGTTATTCGTGGGGTTTGTGTAACAGAACCCCATCGGAATATATTTCCCTAGCGCTATTGCTGAGAATAAATAAAATTAGGATTCATAAGAATAAATAATAAGTCAGCCATAACAACACGTTTGACTAAAAGTAAAGTTGTGCAGAAGTTTGTGTTTATTTTTCTAAATTTGTCCAGTTGAATGTAGGTCAGAATAAAATGTTTGTGAAAATGATAAATAAATTTTTTTTATGACTGACATGCATTTTCATATTACTAGTTGTGCCACAGGTAAAGAAGCTTGGCCATTATTGATCTATGTAAACAGAAGGTGTAGAGTCTCAACCAACTTGTTGACATTTTTGCTTAAAAATGTGTTTTCCAGCTACCGGAAGAAGCAGGCTCCTGAAACTGCAATTCAGGGAGGTTATGTGCAGTCAACCTCAACACCCAGTAAGCGAACAGCAGCTAAAATGTCGCATCGATTATCTCCAACTGAACCTGTGTCTGAGGGGTTAGTATCTTTTCTGTAAAACAAATATTCACGTTTTTGTGCTATGATATATACATTAAATTACACCTTGCATATCCACACTTGGTTCAGAACTAACATCACACCACCAAACACTTCTGACATTATCTTTACAGGGAAGATTTTCTAATGGCTGGTGTTGAGGCCTTAGCTGATGACCTAGATTTGGATCCTTTTGAAGAAAGGTAAATATGTTCATGAGAAGTCTTGCCATATATGCAGGAAATTACTGCTGTAATATGTGTAAAAAAGATAAAAACACAATAGTTCAGCAAATATATGTCATTATATATATTTATGTTGTGAAGTGTCAATTCACAGCAGATTGTTGTTATTTGCAGAAAGAATTAATGACAGATGTATTAGGCTCCACATTTATCTCTTTAGAATCAGTACCATTTCAGGTAAGTTCCAGTATTTATCTTTACGTACAACAAATATTATTGTGTTGTCTGTAGTTTCAAATCCATGGATCTAGCTACGGATGCAGTCCAAATTGATGAGGACCAAGCAAACAACTTACTCAACAGTGTGTGAGTTGCAATGTCTTCTTATCTAGGGGTGGGCAATATAAACGATATAAGGTAGAAATGATATAAAATTGGGTAATGATAGTTTTTGGCTATATCGCAATACGGCGATATTGTGATAACACATGACGTCACTAAGATGTGCACCCTGCTGACAATGGGACAACAGAATGGCGGTGACTGCAAGCATGGAGTGGGCGGAGGAGGAGGCCTATATGCCTCAAGTGGCATATATTTGCCACATGAGGATATCTAAAAGCATGTCAATTTGACATCTATAAACAGATGAAAAAATATATTGCAATGTATCGTTACTGAACATGCTTCAGATCATATCGCAATATAGATTTGAGGCCATATTGCCCAGCCCTATTCTTATCTACACTCTTTTTTTAAACTCCAAAGTCTTAAAACAATATATTAATTCTACTTTTATTTATTGTTTTCATAACAGAATAGAACTGTTATGAAAACTTTGTCAGGCTGACGAAGTTTGCAGCCGCAAACAAAACGTTGCAGGTAAATAAAACTCTTCTATGTTTTAAAAAGAACTAAAAGATGGAATTGTTGTTTTATCCTTGTTCACAAGCTGGGATCCTAAAGGGAATTTCCATCCTACTTGTGTGGCTGAATGACATCTTCAACCAATTTTGGTACATTTGCCAGAAAGCACAACATCGTGATATGTTTAATGTAAGTATTGTGACATCTTTTGGACAACAAGACAACAATGCACATTGACATAATTACCTTTCTTTTCATAATAGTGCCAGCTCTCGTTTTTCTGTTGGTGAGCGCTTCTGTCACATGTAAAGTTTTCAAATAAAACTTATTTTTCTGTTAGGACATGTGGGTGGGTGTGCTTCACCATGTCACAGGGAAGCATGAATGGACCCGTGGCAAATGTGACCATGGACCACTTGATGCAACGACCAGTGATAAAGAGCTCATGGTGCCAGGATCTCCACCACACGAGGCTCTTCAACGAATCATGTTCAACAGACGCTGGTTGAAGGATGTCACCAATCTGACCTTTAGGTATATTAATAACATTTTCATAAGCAAAAAAGCTAAAGTGTCAATATCAAAGCTGACAATTTACATATAGAAATGACAATTGTGGGTGAAAAGGCAATCAAAAGTGTGATTCCTAATAATCTATAAAGTTGTAGCTTTTGTTTTTTTTACAGGTCAACTTCAGAACTGCATTCTCATGTAATCTATGTATGATCTAATGCTGCTGTTCTCTCTCCATAAAGGCCCCAGCTACGTGAAGCATCAAGAGACAGGAATGACTTCTTTCATGCACACAGATTTATCAGAAATTAAGAAAAAATACTATGTACAAATGCAAATAACAGAACTGTTTTTTTTGTACATAAATAAAAATAAATATATTGCACAAACTGTTTGTTTATTTTTGGGTGAAAATGCTGTCTTCAGCTAAAGTTATTTTGAGGTATTGTGCTGTTTTGGAACTACTGTAGTTGTAGATAAACGGTTTGGATTTTTGGGTTAGGGTGCCCTCAGTCAGGAAGACGGTGTCCTGGCGTCTCTTGCCGAAACTCCAGGATATCCAGCATCACCCCTGGAAGACGGGTCACCACTCTCTCGAGAATATAATCTCTCTCCTCCTGGCTCAGGTGTTGTAAAGCTGTCTAGGAATTAAAGAACATATGTTTACATGACTAGATTCATATCTCCAGTGAGTGATGTTTTCGTTTTTGGCATCTCTATTATTTTATTTTATTTTTTTACACAAATGGCTACAACCAACCTGCATCTCAGCTATACTGGCAGCTCTCAGCTGTGCAAGCCGGTCTCGGTCCTCTTCTTTGAAAGCTGTTCACTGCCTACCCCGGCGCCCTGGTCCTCTTGAAGGAGCTCTGGACCTCAACCTGCTGCCCTCACCCCTTGAGCGTGTCCTTCCCCGACCCTCGGAGTGACCTTTTCCTCTCCCCTTTCCTTTAGCCCCTGGTCTCAGACTTTCCCACGACACATCAAAGTCTGTGGCAGGCTCGGGCACACTCCATCTGAACAGTCTTCCATCACTCCTTCCAATGTGAATTCCTGAAAATCAATGACAGTAATGATAAAATTACTGTATTACCCTGTAGGTCTTGTTGATATTATGATTTTATTTTGATGCATTTTTGAACTAAACATTGATATTTATGTTCTTATTTACATTGTTGTGATGCCTGTCCTGTAATGAAATTGGTTTCACAAATGATGTCAGTGACTTGAAATTGGATGTTCTTACATGATGCATAAACAATAACATTAGCTTGTTAGTAAGCTTAGTGCAAAATAATAACTGTAATTGGTCTAAAAACATCAGAAATCACCTGCAGCCACAAAGCCTTATGCTGATAAAGTAGCATCATGTTACTGTCTTGCTCGCCTGTCACAAAACTGGCTTATGAATATTTCTTAGGAAGGAGCATTTGCTTTACATCACGAGTGTCATGGCTAAATTAAAATGCTAATGTTGTCATGGAACTTTACAAATATTAGACTAAAGTAACAATGTTACTTACTTCATCGCTCGACACGGTGTCTTGTTCGAGCCGCACTCTGGCCGTACATCACTGTAACTTTTTTTTTTCTAGTGAAGAGTTTGTGCGCGCTCTCGTGCCGGGCTGCAGTTACTCACAGCGCCGAGTGCGTCGTTAATGAGTTTCGTTTCTTCATCCTGCCCCATGCTCCTTTAAGTCTAACCAAAGTGGTGCATCCAACTGCTCAGCTTACAGCAGGATCAACAGTGGGCATCTCAAGAGTAAAAAGCAAACCCACTTCGGAGAGATTAGCAGTAGATTCAGAAGTATACAAAGTGAACTCGGAGATCATATTGCCCGCTGTGTCTTTAACTTGAGATATAAATCGAAAGGGAGCCTGGGTGGGCCAAGAGACTACTAGGTTCATCCCCATGGTCATTATACGTTGTGCATGTACGAAGTAACAGTCGTTAAGCATCTGCAGTAGAGAGTAAGTCAAATTCAGTCAGTAAATCATGTCGTCTTTTATGTAAATCCGGAGTGGGATTAGTTAAAACTTGTCGGCCTATATCAACAAATTTGTATCGTCAAATTTTGGAGTTTGGCTTTTTGATCTTTACTAGAATGAGCAGAGAAAGAGATTATTTGGCTGCACCCTTATGCTTCAAAAGTTTCCCATAAAAACCTCTTGATAGTGCTGTTGTCATTAAATGTCATAAAGTCGTCAAATGTGGATTTAATAAAGCTGACAAAAGTGTCATCTGAAAGTAATGAAGAATTAGACCTCCAGGGTGAGGATGAAGAAAAATGGGCCATGCGCTTGACATCTACACTGAGTGGTGAGAGATCAGACATAACGATTGGATGGTATTCAGATGCCAGCACCTTTGGAAAAGGACAACTGTCCACAAAAAGTAAATAAAATCTGCATCTCCATGAAGTTGGTCAGCAGCAGGAAGCATGAAGTGCACTAAAACTTCCTGGTAGACGGCTGCATAGACTTTGGACCTGAGAAAACACAATAGACCAGCACCAGCAGATGACATGGCACCCCAACTGGAAACTTCATACTGGACCTCAAGCAAAGTGGATTCTTCTGGAACCTTGATTTCCAAAGGAAATGCACAGTTTACTTTAATCAGAGAACATAACTGTGGACCACTCAGCAGCAGTCCAGTCCTTTTTGTCTTTAGTCCAGGGGAGACACTTCTGACGCTGTCTCTTGCTCAAGAGTGGCTTGACACGAGGAATAAGACAGCTGAAACTCATGTCTTGCATACGTCTGTGTGTGGTGGTTCTCCAGCTGCAGTCCACTCTTTGTGGATCTCTTCCACATTTATGAATGGGTTTTGTTTCACAATCCTCTCCAGGGTGTGGTTACATTGCTTGTACACTTTGTTCTACCACATCTTGTCCTCCCCTTCACCTCTGTGCTTGGACACAGAGCTGTGAACAGCTAGCCTCTTTAGAAATTACTTTTTTGGTCTTGCCCTCCTTGTGGAAGGTGTCAATGGTTGTCTTTAGGACACCTGTCAGGTCAGCAGTCTTCCCCATGATTGTGTAGCCTACAGAACTAGACTGAGAGACCATTTAAAGGCTTTTGCAGGTGTAAAAAAGTAAAGAAAGAAAAAAGGGGAAATCAGAGTTACTTGAGTTATTTGCTAATTAGAGTATGGCAGCAGGGGGTCTTCAATATTAGCCTGACCAGGCAGCCCTATGCCTCCTTATGGGAAGCATTGGGTCTGGTAACACTCCTATTCAAATAACCCTACCCCCTGAGAATTCTAACCAGGGAAGTCAGCGCTGAGCAGCGTATGTCGCACACCGCTACGCTGAGTTTCTCATAAACAAGAAAACGGCATCTGAAGCGGAGTTCGCTGCGGCTCTTTCCTCTGTTCTAAATGACTTGGAAATGTGCTTAAAACCACAAGTACAAGCTCTAAAAGCCTTTCATCTAAAGAAAGATGTTTGTGTCATTGCCAGATGTCTTTTTTTTACTACAGCTAATAAACTACAGCATTGTGCGGTACAGTTGACATTTCTGCCTTTTCCTGATTGGTTATTTTTGAGCTGGCTAGTCCCGCCCCTCATGGGCTTCTCTGCCTGTGAGTAACCCAACTAGTTCTCTGTGTAGAATTAAACAGAAGACGAGTGTGGCAGACCAGGCTACTTCAATATTGAACCTTTTCACAATATTCTAAATTTCTAAGATTTGTGGATCCTCTGCCATTCCTCCTTGCAGATCCTCTCCAGTTCTGTTAGGTTGGATGGTGAATGTTGGTGGACAGCCATTTTAGGTCTCTCCAGAGATGCTCCATTGGGTTTAAGTCAGGGCTCTGGCTGGGCCATGCAAGAACAGTCAGAGTTGCTGTGAAGCCACTCCTCCGTTGTTTTAGCTGTGTGCATAGGGCCATTGTCATGTTGGAACTAAACCGTCAGCCTAGTCTGAGGTCCTGAGCACTCTGGAGAAGGTGCTTGCCCAGGACATCCCTGTACTTGGCTGCATTTGTTGTTCCCTCAATTGTAACCAGTCATCCTGTCCCTGCAGCTGAAAAACACCACCACAGCAATAGTCCACCACCACCATGCTTCACTGTGGGGACTGTATTGTGACTCATAAGCAGTGTCTGGTTTTCTCCACAAACTTGGAATTAAGGCCAAAAAGTTCCATCTTGGTTTTGTCAGGCCAGAGAATCTTATTTCTCACCATCTCAGGGGTCCTTCAGGGGTCTTTTAGCAAACTCTATTTAGGCTTCATTGTGTCTTCCACTGAGGAGAGGCTTCCGATGGATCACTCAACAATAAAGCCCTGCCTGATGGAGGGCTGCAGTGATGGTTGACTTTCTTCAACTTCCTCCATCTCCTGACTGCATCTCTGGAGCTCAGCCGCAGTGATCGTTGGGTTCTTCAATACCTCTCTCACCAAGGCTCTTCTCCCCCAGTAGCTCAGTTTGGCCAGACGGCATGCTCTACAAAAGGTATTTGTCATCCCAAACATCTTCCATTTAAGGATTATGGAGACCACTGAGCTCTTAGGAACCTTAAGTGCTGCAGAGATAGTTTTGAAACCTTGGCCAGATCTGTGCCTTGCCACAATTTTGTCTCTGAGCTCTTCAGGAATTTCTTTGACTTCATGGTTCTCATCTGCTCAAACATGCACTGTGAGCTGTCAGATCTTATATAGACAGGTGTGTGGCTTTCCTAATCAAGTCTAATCAGTAGAATCAAGCACAGCTGGACTCCAGTGAAGGTATAGGACCATCTTGAGGATGATCAGAAGAAATGGAAAGCTCCTGATTTCAATATCACAGTGTGGTTCTTTTTCCTTATCAAAAACAAGAAAGAGACAGGTTTTGTCCAAACTCAGCGGGGGGCATTTATTTACACAACTCATCCATACATCACCAACACTTCACAGGGGACAGCGTCCAGCTTCGATCTAAACACCTCGGCTGGAGATCCTTCTGCAAAAGCCCACTCTCCTACACCACGCAGCATCAGTTATACTATTCAACCCCCACCTCCCTTTTGATTCTGAGAAATGATGGGGTGCTACTTCCACATCCTAATATGGTCAAAAGTAGTTGAAACTTACATAAGCTGGACAGATCAACATGTTTTTGGAGCATGTACTCAGCAGCTGGGCTGCCTGATAAACGGCTGGCATTGATAAGCAACATGTCAACATGCACGTACACAAAACACTGCTTTTAGCTCCTACAGATCCCCCCCATGGGGGTGTCCACCCCCATTAATAAGCTGGCTACATAACATATAACTTAACACATAAGTGAACGTTAACATAAACCAGTAAATGGGTGTCGAATGGCAAAATGACAAATACACTACAAACTTCAACCAAACTATATAGGCATATATGTAATGACGAAGTAACTGCAAACCAACACTTGGATGAGTACACAAAGTAAGTATCAGCTTCAAAACACAATATGGAATGTGACGTCTTTAACCAGCTCAGTCACATCAAAATGCATGCGCAAACTGTAAGGGGGCGAAAACCTGTCCGCTGTTCTTAACAGGAAAAATTCCCCCTTGACCTCCTGGCCCTAAACAGGACGGTCACATAAAGCACAGAGTGAGCATGCAAGCCTAGCCTAAGTATATGGCAGACATTAGGTAACAGTGAATTAACAAAAGAACGCACGTAAGAGAAAACAAACTGATGAAACCTTCCAACAGAGAACAAAAATCATAAGCATGATCGAGCATTAATTACCCTTAGCAATATTGCAACCAGTAACTGTATGTGAATATGCAATCAAAAATACAAACTCATGTGAAATAAATGATTGACGTGGATACGAATGAACGACTAGATGATGTCGCTGTGACTAAACCTATAAAAGTTAAACACAACAGGAGGTGTAATGAATATACTCAACGTAACAACACAACTGCTCAACTGAAATAGAGAACGGAGTCAGAGTCCCAGCTGCAGAACTGAAAAAGAAATGGAGTGAAGAAAACATAAGAGTCAAGTTCAGTTTTATTGATGACTGCTGCAGGGGTCTTGCCGCTGGAAGAGGACTTTGAGGCCGATTCCTTAGTCGAGTGCATGTAACCACAACAGCAACATCTATGATGAGACGCAAAGATTACTCCGCCGTTGTCCCATCAGCCATCCCATTCTTCAGGCACATTGGGTGTCGTGCTGAGTCCATTGCGGCCATTTCCATTTGCACATATTGAGACGACGCAGCAAGGTTCATTTGGGCAGCCAGAGTTCGCTCCCACAGTCTCCTCACAACAGGTAGGATGCAACATGCCAATAGAGAAATCAGAATTAGTACTACTATTGCACTAATTCCTGCTTTTACCAAAATAGCTCCCCACTGACCCAATTTGAGGGCTAAGGAGTCTAAGGACCAGCTTTCCCTGCCTGCATTCTCCTTCAGCTCTATCTTTAAATCTTTCAATTTCCTCATGCCTTCAGTAAATGCACCATCAGGGGCCGTATTACTTGGAATGTAGGTGCAACATTCTTGCCCACTGGAGTTCAGAAACTTACAGAGCCCACCTTTCTCGGCCAGCAACCAGTCCAAAGCCTGGTCATGCTGCAAAGTCATTTTGACTGTGGCATGAAGTTGTTCACCCAAGAGGCCAAGGTTATTTACTGTGTAATTTAAGATTCTTTGCTGATTAAAATAAACATAGTTGATCCATTTCACATTCTTATTTATTGTTATCCAAGGAAGAATTGACTCTAAACCTGCTATTACCTCATCTCTTGCTTGAAATTCTATGGGAATTCCTGTTGGCAGTCCTATGGCGTTTAAATGCACTTTATGATCAAACACATCATACCTCTTTGTCCTACGTCTATTGGTAGTCTCCAACTGAAGTAATTCACTCACACCTTCATGCAAGATAGTCACTGGAACTTTCATACGTACTAGCGTACACAACCCAACCCAAAAACTTGGCAAAACATTCATTAGAACATCACCACCACACATCCAGTAGCTGTCGGCCACTGGAATGTCTTGCTCACCTATGAGATCCAGAGTGGGGATCGTCATCGATATGTTATCACAGTCCTGACTAAGAGTTACAGGGTTTTCATACCAAACAGGGGTATCAATGAGAAGTGGCGTCATATTTGCATGCGGGAACCAGGATAATACCCAAGTGACGTTACAGTTGACAGATGTATTACCTACGTCCACTCCTCCATCGTCAGCGAAACCTCCGCTTGCAAAACATTCATAATCAGCACTATAATCAATTTTGTAGTCCGTTGGAGGACCATTTTGGTCTGTTTGGATCGCAAATTCAGCACATTCCTCTAGGATGTTATATTCTGCATATTTTTCAACATATTTGTACTTATCTCGTGTACCATGGAGCAATCTGCATTGGAATCCACACAATGGCATCTTAAGAAGAGGTGGAATCTTTTTATTTATCTCTATTACCTTTCTAGTCTTACATGTGCGTCGTTGTGTAATGGCACACTCACTAGAAGTATACTTTTCCGGAACAACCTCAGGTAACATTCCGGGTGCTTGAGCGCACACTATGCAGTCATTAGGAGTCATTTCTCTTGTCGTATACAAAGCCCATTTATACCAACTATTTTGCATGGCTGCATCCCAAAGCCTATCCTCAATAGCCAAATGTCTGCTCGCTCTAGGGGAGATAGGCCCTGTGTTACCGCCGGACCTAGGTCTAATTGGCCCAAATAGTGTCTTAGGTACAGCTTTGCGATTGGTCACTTCTTGTTCATTTTGTCCTTTCTGAGTGAGATTACGAACATGGTTACTACCAGAGGTTGCCGTGGGAAAGCCAGATTTCACAGCTACACCTCCTGTGGGAGTTGTAGTACTGACAGGTGGCTTAGCGTTTACGCTTCTCAGCTTGCTAATTGGCGTTGTTTTAGATCTTGAAATCAGTGGAGTCACTAGCTGTAAAAGAGAGGAAGAGCTCCAGTCGGCCCTCACCTCTCCAACAGGCGCTGTGGTAGTCAAAACATCAGGGATCACAGTAGCAGTAGCGCTAGTAGTTAAAACATTACTTGGAACTGTGGTTATATCACCAGTTTTAACAATTGCTACGTCGAATGCAGGCAGGGATGCCGACCTATGTTGCATCCGGCCTGCTGAATTGTACTTAACTTGATCATGGTATGCTGCCTCGTCGTTGGCCAAGTCGTCTGGCGTATGCTCTTGTGATGGGTCGACGAGTTGCTCCTCGGCCATCGTCTCCATCTTCACCTCCTCCAGCACCATCATCAGACCCCCTAGTGTTATCCAAAACAGAACTGTCATCAGGCTTAGCACGCCCTTCTTTCCTCCGGCCATCATGCCGGTTTGTTACGTTAGGCACAATACTGCCCTGAGTTTTGTCTTTGACTTTCGTGCAGTGCGTCAGATGATGCCACGTTGATCCTCCTTCGACCTGGACTGCTGTTGGCGTTGCTCGAACCACTTTGTAGGGACCCTCTCGTCGCGGTTCGTGCCACTTCCTCCTGAAAACTTTGATGTACACCTGGTCTCCAGGAACTACCGGCCCGTCTGCGCCTGCGCTAGAGACGAGCTCCTTTCTCTTTTCCTGCAAATAGATGGCTTTATGGATGCTGGTTAGTTGCTTGATATAGCTTTTGAATTCAAGCTCTAGCTGTTCCAGCGAAGGCCCCTTGTGGGGTCCTCTAAGCTGAGGAGCTGGCATTGGCCTGCCTGTTAGGACCTCATGAGGTGAAAGATGCGTGCTTCTGTTAGTTTGCATGCGATAGCTCATTAAGGCAAGCGGCAATGCATCAACCCAGTTAAGGTTAGTACAAGCACAGATTTTGCAGATTTTAGACTTCAACGTCAGATTCGCTCGCTCGACCATCCCTTGGCTCTGGGGGTGATAAACTGATCCTAATCGTTGCTTTATCCTTAGTTGTTGCAACACACCTTTAAGGACTTTTTCAACAAAAGCAGGACCATTGTCCGAGCTTATTTCCGACGGGATACCAAAGCGAGGAATCACTTCTCTGACTAGAAACTTTACCACTGTTTCTGAACCTAGATCTTTAGAGGGAACAGCTTCGATCCACCGACTGAATCTGTCAATGATCACCAGCATGTACCGTTTCCCATGCACAGACTTAATCATGTCAACATAGTCAATGACCAAATGTTTGAAAGGACCTTCGGGCACTGGAATGTGTCCCGCTGGGACTGTGATGCCCTTTTTTACATTGTTCTCAGCACAAATGTCACACTGATCTATTACTTCCTCAACCATGGCTTTTAGGTATGGTGACCAGTAACCTTGTTTGTTAAGTCTTTTCAGCACCTCTGCACGACCACAATGATCAGGACCGTGGCTTTCTGAGATTAGCATCGTCAGCAAGGAGACAGGTGCAACGATCAAGCCCTCATGAGACCTCCACAAGCCGCTTGAGTCCATTGTTGCACCTCTTCTTCTCCAACACTGCTGCTCGCTTTTCTCTGCCTTTTCCTGAATCAGAATGATGTCTTCTGGTGTTATTGCAGGCTCTAATGATATTACAGGTGCCAAAATGGCTTCTTCACACCTGGAGGCAGATTTTGCCGCCTCATCTGCTGCATTGTTGCCTCTGATGACATCACAGTTACCCTTGCGGTGCGCAGGGCACTTTACAATGGCCAGTTTCGATGGAAGCATCATTGCTGAGATCAGCTCGTTGATCTGCTTTCCATGAAGGATGGGTGTACCATCCGTCTTCTTAAAACCTCTTTGTCTCCACACACTTCCAAACAGGTGACAAACACCATGGGCGTATGCAGAGTCAGTGTAAATAGTTGCTACCTGGCCACTTGCCAACTTGCAAGCTTCGGTCAGGGCTTTGAGTTCCGCTAGCTGCGCAGAACAGGGTTGGTTACACTTTTCAGCTTTTACTGTTTCAAATCTGTCATCTACTTTTTCCACAACAGCAAACGCTGCATGGTTTCCTAAGTAGTCTCTAAAACATGAACCATCAACAAAATAGGTGACATCAGATTGGTCGAAAGGGGTAGATTCCAAATCAGGCCTTAGCTTAGTGTATCTAGATACCTCGGCTATGCAGCAATGTGGTTCTCCTTCAAACTCAAAGGGAACACTGTTAGCAGGGTTTGCTGCGGTACACCTCTTTATGACAACGTCAGGATATGTCAGTAGTGGCATATACTGCAGGCATCTTGCTTGGTTTAACACAAACTTCCCTCGGTTGATTAGTTCAGATATTTTGTGATGTGTGTAGATGGTCACAGGATATCCCATTGTTATCACTGAGGCTTTCTCAAAAGCATAATGCAAAGCAGCCAATCCTTGATAACAAGGGGGCCATCCCTGTGCCACATTGTCAAGTTTTGCACTGTAGTACGCAATAGGTTGTTTCCGACGTCCACTGCATGTGTCCTGCATTAACACTGCAGAGGCATACATGTCATGTCTGTTTGCGACGTACAGCAAAAATGGTTTTGTGTAGTCAGGTGTTGCTAAACTTGGCGCAGTTTGCATGTCTTGTTTGATGGTTTCAAAAGCTATCTTAGCTTCATTTGTCCATTTTAGAGTCGATTTTAAAGACTCACTTCCAGCATCTTTAATCAGTGCCCTAAGTGGTGCGGTTTTTTCAGCATAGTTTTCAATCCACTCGGAGTTAAAACCAGTCATTCCCAGAAATGTCATCATTTGTCCGACAGTTTGTGGTTGTGGAGCTTTGCTCACACCTTCCACGTGTTCTGGTGAGATGGCGACAGTCCCATGGGAGATTACTCTCCCTAGGTACTCTACCTGTGGTTGGCAGTACTGAAGCTTTGTTAGAGAGGCTTTGTGTCCTCCCCGAGCTAACTTCTGTAGGACTTTAATGGAGTCACGATGACAATCATCAATTGTTCGTGCGCAAATCAGTAGGTCATCAACATACTGAATCACAGTGCTGTTCACCTCGATGCCTTCGAGGCTCTGTTTCAAAATCTGATTAAAGATGTGTGGACTGTGTTTTAGCCCTTGAGGTAGCCTTCTGTACGTGAGCTGTCTCCCACGAAACGTGAAAGCAAAAAGATATTGTGATTCTTTGGCCAATGGGATGCTAAAAAATGCTGAACACAGATCAATTACCGTGAAGTATTTAGCTTCCCCATCAATGTTACTCAGTAATGTGCTTGGGTTTGGCACGTCTGCGTCAAAGTCAGTGATCACTTCAATTACAGCTCTTAAATCATGTACCAGTCGGTACTTGAGCTTGTCTGCTTTTAGCACTGGCAGAATTGGAGTGTTACATGTGCTATAGGTTTCTTTTAGTACTCCTGCTTGAATTAGACCTTCAATAGTTGCATTTATACCCTCTTCTGCTTCTGGCTTTAGTGGGTATTGGGGTCGATAAGGCAGTCTTGCATTTGGCTTCAATTCCACTTGAACTGGAGTTGCCGATGTTACCAGTCCAACATCCGTGTCATGTTTAGACCATAGCTGGTCTGGAACTTGTTTTAGCATGTTGGCTTTCAACTTGTTTTGAACTGTTTCTGATTCTGCTACACCTTGCATGTGTTTTTTGTTTGCGACTGTTACAACCTGTGGTTTTGACATCATGGTGCCGCCGCAGAGAATTTTAATCATTTCTGCATTTTTTGTAGTATAGATTAGCCGGTTATCTGTTTTCTGCCACTCTGTTTTAGTTGCTGTTAACATCATTGGTCCAAGATCTCTTGACCCAAAGCCTTTGTTTACCATTAAGGTAATGTGTGGTGCTGATTCTGGCACAGTGTGCCATTTTTCAATAAATGGGTTTTCTTCCACATTCACAGCTGCACCTTGCTGTCCTATCATGATGTATTGTGACACTAGCCTAACGTACAAGTCTTTTGTTTCTTTGTCCCATTTTTCTTCAAAGATTCTACTGCATGATGGATCATAAGTCATTGTGCAGTGATAGTCACTGAACGGTACAGTAGCTTCTGGAATTTGAGCTTCAATAAATTTTTCCCACTGTTGAAACATCTCTGAGACTGGCTTGTTAATGTCACCAAGCCAGTAGACCTTAGCGTATTCTGTCTGAGCAGTCATTTGAAAGTTTATTCCAGAGCTATCTACATAAATTCCTTCTGGTGTGCACCAGATTTTTGTTTTTAGTTTACACAATGCATCTCTTCCTAGTAGATTAACTGGAGTTTGGTCTGAAATCAGAATTGGAATTACGATTTCACTGTCATCAACTGCTAGTCTTACTGGAGCTGTTAAGGGGTTTATTTGTTTTGTTCCCGAGAACCCTGTTGTCTTTACGCTTTTCTCAGACATGGGGAGATGAGTTGCATAATTTGATTTTATGCATGAGTAGGTTGCCCCAGTATCTACTAACATTGGGACCGATTTGCCTTCTATTTTAACATTGATCACTGGTTCTTTATTGGCGTTAGCTATTAAAATTGGTAGTTGCTCCTCCCCCCAGGGCCCTCCGGGCATCCCTAGAATCCTTGTTGTGCTGCCCATGGATTAACTGGACCTCCTCTTCCCCGGTTTGGTCGTGTTCCACGACCACGCCCAGACCATTCAGGGTTTGGAATTGGATTCGGACAGTCTCGATACAGTTGACCCATCTGGCCACACCCCCAACATGAACCTGGAAGTGGGGGTCGGTTCTGCTGCACCCAGCCTTGTCGGGTTGGGTAGCGATTGGGGAAACGATTTGGAAATCGTCTCTGTGGTCCGGGCTGCTGTCTACCATACTGGTTTGGGTAGACATTGATAACCGGTTGAGATGGAGTTTGAGGCGGGGCCACAGCTGTCTGCAATGCTTGGGTTTGACTGTCACTCTTGCTGTCACTTTTCTCCACTGCCGCCTGGGTCTTCGCCTTGTGCTGGAGATCATTTATGTGCAACTGCGTGAGTTTTCTCTGAGCGCACTTTCCTTGCTCAATCATTTTGTTATTGTCTTTCCGATAGCGGTCCACTGCGTGGACTACATGTTCTCTGAACTGCACATGTGGCATTGAGTCCAGTCCCACAACATCCTCCAGTTTGTCTCGCACAGGAGTCGGGAGAGCAGAAATCAGGGATGTTCGGAACAGCGAAGTCATTATCGGCGTCCCCTCAGGACCCTCCTCCGTCTCCAGCTTCCACCGTCTGAGCTGCCTGTCAACAAATGACGCAGGACTCTCAGTCTCTGAAA
The DNA here is from genome assembly GCF_043380555.1 of Nothobranchius furzeri. Classification (NCBI taxonomy): domain Eukaryota; kingdom Metazoa; phylum Chordata; class Actinopteri; order Cyprinodontiformes; family Nothobranchiidae; genus Nothobranchius; species Nothobranchius furzeri. The sequence continues at coordinate 43,048,212 of NC_091752.1, forward strand.
GTGGCTCACCTTTCAAAGCTTTGGGGTCAATCCTGTTGGGATATGCTGCTCTTAGTATGTTCCAGAGTGCATTTCTGTATGTGTTAAACTCCGTGCCGTCAGCCATTGGGTCCAGCATCCATTGGACTCCATTGGATGCTAGCAATGTTCCCATAGCTGATGTCCCAACAACTCGAGCCAAAATAGCTTTGAGATCTCCAAGGGCAAGCATTAGCCCAGTTGTCTCCTGTTCGAAGGCCCCAATCCACCTTCCCGCGCCATCTTGAATGTGGGGCAGCCGTGAAACCAAACCAGTGAGGTCGAGGCTCTGCCAGGGAATATAATTAGCTCTTGTGCCCTTAATTAAAATTGGGTACTGACCATCATTAGTGTATCGAATAGGTGGTTTTAAGTCATGTCTGGGTCTCAGCTCACGGCTTTCACTGCTAGGACCTGGTTTTTCCTTCTCCTGAGTCAGACCTGTATTTGGGTCACCACGCTCTGGTGAGTGAATGCCTGGTTTGTAAAAAGGCTTGAAATTTTTCTCCTTGCTTGTGCTAGCTGTGTTCTCACTAACCTCATCTGAATGTGTGCCTGTGATGTGATTTAAGGATTTCCGCAGGCCTTCAGATATGTCCTGTATAATTTGGTCAACATCGTTTAGCTCATCATGTACATCCTCATCCTTGTTCTCAAGGTCAATCCAGTATGAGTTAGCCTTCAGTTGCCTTTTCAAAAAATCCTTATGTTCTGCAAAACAATCAATCTCGCTTCCTCCTTCTTCCCTTACCGCTCGACGTTCTGTACTGCAATATTTTGGATGCGTTCCACGAGGTGGAGTTGTTTGTTCGAATTCTCTTTCCTCACTTCCTTTTGCATGCTTTTCTTTGCCAGGTGCTTCATCTGATTGCTGTGATGTTGTTAATTTTAAAATTGCATTGTCAACATCTAAACCCTTAGGACCTTTGTCGAATGTGTCGCGCAAATCAAAATCTCCCGTAATTGTAACGGTTCCCAAAAGGGGATACAGGCCCTCTTCTGCTGGGGCCTTCACTTCCTTCTGGGGTTTGTCCAATTTGTCTTTCATTTTAAGAATGGCATGTTTAAAGTTCTGTCTGTAAATCTTTCCTTCATTCCTGAATAAGTCCAGGATCTGAATTTCTTTTTCTCTTTTCTGCTGTCTTTTCTTAGATCCATCTGCTTTATGATCCTGAATTCTCAACTCCAAATTATCGCACGCCACTACATCAAAAGTGCCTTCAGATGGCCACGGATTGCATAGTTTTCTCGTCCGTTTTGACCACTTCTCTGACATGTGCTTTATTTCTTTTGCTAAAGCAGGATTCTTCGCTGCCAAAATTCCTGCTGGCGTGACAGACATTTTGAAGTTTCAGTGACACTATTATTCCTTTGATTAGTTGACTAGTTTGTTTATTTATAATCTCCTGAAAATAACACAAGAATTGAAAGTTGAAACAGATACTGGTGACATATGATGCTGTGGTCTTGAGTAATCTGTTGTTGCTCTGTTTACACAAATGTTGAACAATTTATCTTCTTATTGTAAATGCCTTAAAATCAAATCTCTTCTGATGTAACACTAAAGTAAAGTTAGTTCAAAAAGCTTTAGTTATTGTTGAAAGAAAAACTTAATGCCTGAAAGTTTTTATAGGTGAACCTTTTAAATCTGGATTCAATATGTATTATTTTCCCTTTTTTCTTTTTTTTTTTTTCCTCAGCAGCTGTGCAGTGGCAGGCTAAAAATAGCCTTATGCTAAATCTCAAGCTTGTGTGTGAGCAAAACTCAGCCCACAGGGTGGGGTTTCTCTACGCCCTCTGGCTCACCAACCTATCCACACACAGAGGTGGAGTCAGAGGCGGGATCGCCTCTGTACTTCTGTGTCTGTGCGTGTGTATGGAGAGGACAGCTTGTAGGTGGAGCTTTGCGCTTCTGGACTGGCCCCTCTGCTCAGTCTAAACCTGGGTCTGACAGCTCAGGGTGTCTACGGAGAAACGAACACGCTGACGACACCCAAGAGCATTCAGCCTTCAGATTTTAGCAACTCTCATACAGCTTTATAACATCACAACACAGGAAAAAGTCAACCACAAGAGAGACCGAATCAGCAGAAGAAGAATCAGCTTCTCTCCAGTTCATCCAAGCAACAGCCCAAACAAGATCAGAGTATTTGACCTTTCACGAGTAAAACAACCACACACAGCAAAGCTTTCACACTTGCATAGAGATAAGAAAAACACACTTCAAAGCAATTTGACACCGAAGCATCATTTTATGCCACACACTCAACACGCATAAACATTATTATTTATTTATTAATCATAATCTATATTTCTCATATTTCACATTACCCAGCTGGTAAAAATAGTTATCATGCTTGTGCACTTCAGCATATATTTTTATTTATATATATGTCACTCTAAAACTAATTATTTTAACTTCTGGTTTTCTGTTTAAAGACTAATCAGAACAAGATCACAGACTTTGAAATTTGTATAACATTAAACATCAAAATTTAGCACTGCAGTGAACAATATTGATCTGTATTACTCCTTTGTTTTTCTTTTTTCCTCTAATTCTCTGGCGCCTGACACACCTTCTCAACTCACGCACCCACTTCTCAACTCGCACACACTCTTATCTCCTCCACACACACACGCTTATCTCACACGCCTGTCCCACCCACAAAACTTCTCTCACAAACACACTCACACAAACAAACAATTGCTGAGCTCTAGAGTTGTTTACAGCCACTTTGCTGCAAACTCTGACGTCAAACATATCTTTGCCAAAAACTCATGAAATTTACCAATCCCCGAGGATTCAACCGAATTACTGGCAAGCTTATCTGTCACAACTTCAGCGCTTTTTCTCAGATCCCAGTCGTTGCCCGGCTTCACCGAGGCACCCTACTGGATCTCAATTGTCGACCTTGTTCACTTGTCCTCCCTGGACTTTAATCAGCTGTCAAATTCTATTCAAATTCTCGCTGTCCCAGCTTTTAATTTGTCACAAACTTTGTCCGTCATCAAAATGACTCAGCTGACTTCACACATGTGTGAATAATTTCACCGCTGCTCTGGACAAGCGCCTTCTCTTGTTGTTATTCTAAATTATGAGTAGGGCATGTTTTTTTTTCTCCCAGACCAGCTCACAATCCACGGAAATAACTCCAAAATTGAACAAAAATTGTTCTTACCTATAAAGGGGCCCCGGAGTCAAGTTTCCGCAGATCGTGAACCGAATCCGGAGAGCACACCTCTACTTCCCGCTTCGTGGTCGCCAAATGTGGTTCTTTTTCCTTATCAAAAACAAGAAAGAGACAGGTTTTGTCCAAACTCAGCGGGGGGCATTTATTTACACAACTCATCCATACATCACCAACACTTCACAGGGGACAGCGTCCAGCTTCGATCTAAACACCTCGGCTGGAGATCCTTCTGCAAAAGCCCACTCTCCTACACCACGCAGCATCAGTTATACTATTCAACCCCCACCTCCCTTTTGATTCTGAGAAATGATGGGGTGCTACTTCCACATCCTAATATGGTCAAAAGTAGTTGAAACTTACATAAGCTGGACAGATCAACATGTTTTTGGAGCATGTACTCAGCAGCTGGGCTGCCTGATAAACGGCTGGCATTGATAAGCAACATGTCAACATGCACGTACACAAAACACTGCTTTTAGCTCCTACAACAGTAAAGGGTCTGAACACTTAGGACCATGTAATATTTCAGTTAGTCTTTTTTAATAAATCTGTATACGTTTCTAAAATTCTGTTTCTCTGTCAATATGGAGTGCTGTGTGTGCATTAATAAGGAAAATGGTTTTAATTGATTTTAGCAAATGGCTGCAATTTAATAAAGTGAAAAGTTTTTTTTTTTTTTTTTACCATGTCCTGTCTGGCTGTGAAGCAAACAGAATTGATGTCTGAATGCTGGTAACAAGCCTTACAAATAAAGTAAGAAATAAAGTGAAAAGTTGACAGGGGTCCGAATACTTTCCGTACTTACTGTGTGTGTGTGTGGATGGATAGATGGATGGATGGATGGATGGGTGGATGGGTGGATCGATGTTCAAACCATTTGTTCCTGGCCTGCAGCAGAAACAGAGGAACTCCCTGTTCAAACACTTACAGAGAGGAGTTAGACTCAGACGACTTTCCAACAACTAGAGAAAACATAAAAGTTGTGTGAAGTTCATCTCTTTAACATGTTTTTGTCTTATCTGTGTTCACAACACCAGAGCCTGGAGGCTCAGCTGGATCTTTGTTACGCTGATTGTGTTGATTTTACACCTCGTTGTTTGGAGCTTTGTTTGCAAAGAAGCTCTTGTATGTTTGATTAAATATTATCAGATCTGAAACCGGCTCTGAATAAAAATGAGATTTCTTTATCCTGAATCCTCCATCTGATCTAATTGGGTTCTGTATTTTAAAGTAATAAAGATTCACTTGAGATATCCTCGGTGTGTGTGTGTGTGTGTGTGTTTTATCTTCTATAGCCTGGTTTTGTAGTTATTGTCCCACTTCATTTCTTCAGATTATTTCGGTCTGAAGGTTTTCAGTTACAAATGAGGAAGCCGTATTACACTGTGCGCCACATACACGTCCCTCCAATCTGCGCCGCTGTGTTTATTTTTGCCGTTTGTAGCAACGTCTCGTGGTAGGATGGGGGTTGGTTGTGTCACTTGCTCCAGCTCCTCCAAGGAGCCGAATCGGATCGGCTCTGAGAGTTGTTTCACATCACTAGTGTGCCTGTCACAAAGCCTGACAGTGCTGCGCTTAACTCAACCACATTATAGTAACGCCCCACTGAACTTTCCGTCCAGTAACGGTAGCAGCATTGTAACGATGGGAAAAGTAATGAATTCTGTAACAAAAAAAAAGTCCTTATACTTAAACATTGTTACTTCCAATACTGCACATAACACACACATGCCTGAGTGTTACACACACACACAGCTCAGCCACCTGCCTTCACAGAAAACAGATTCTTCACCTAAACGTTTCTCACCAAAAACAGAACCAAACAAATCATGTAAAAAGGAAATTTACAAAGAGAACTTTCCGTCCATTATTTTAGGCAGCCTGGCTCTGGCTTCACTTCCTGTTTAACTGTTTTTGAGATGAGAACGCATGATTCGTGTTTATGGAGAGGTGTGTGCAGATTAATAGATGGATCAGGATGCAATCCTTATGAACAAGGATTGGCTAGGTTTTTGCAGTTTTTTTCAAACGGGAATAAAATGTTTTTTTTTTTTTTTTTTTGACAAAAGATTTGATTCCCCTTTAAAGGAGCATGGGGCAGGAATTGTCCAAAAACAAGAAGTAAATAGGATACAATTTCACTCTTGTGAAGCTTATGGGTGATGAAGCATTTTAAACTAAAAAGAATGATGAAACCCATTTATCATTCCATTTTGTTAAAAAGGCTGTGCGCTGCAAAATGCAAAACAGTTCGGATCCGAATTTCCTGCGCTGTTTTACGGATGTGACGTTAATTGACGCTTCAAGCATAATCTCGACAAGCTGCAAAACCGGAAGAGTGACACACAGAAGGTTTTATCAGCAGCATCTCGAGAGTCAAAAAGAAAATATGATAAAAGTTGGTCAGGGACCTGAATATGTATTGGGTACGCTATGGAAGAATGGAGGCTGCTTCAACTCGATCTGGGCCTGAAAAAGGATGCGGACATGGCGCATTTTCTAGTGACCATGAATAGGTAAACGTATCAGAGCTGTGTCTCCACAATTTAAGCAAAGAAAATAAAACCTATGGATTTAGATAATACTGGTTTAGGTAATCTAACAAATCTTTGTGCAGATGAACAAAAAACAAGAAACTTCTCAAAGCTAACAGTGTTTAGCATATAGCTTCCTGATCCGTTTGAAAAAGCTAAAAGCAACTAAGGAGTAATCGGATCATTCTACATTTTGTGGACGACACACCGCTTGTTTTTGGAGATAAATGGATGCTCCGTTTATTTTGACGAGAAAAGTAAACAGAGCTTGATTTGATATGACCTTACCGATCAGTCGGAGAGAGTTAGCGTGTGGTAGCATTTTAGCTGTGATCACGCTTCAGTTTGTTTGTACCAGTGGTGGGCAGTCAGGGCCAGCAAAGCCTTCTCTGCTGGCCTAAACATACTCAAAAACGTAAATGTATTTTTTTTCCTTTGGTAAATATTTTTAAATAAAAAAAATGTTCACTGGTCTATTTTATTTATATCCTATTATACCCACTTGGCCGCACTGCTTCCAGTGTTAAAATACCAAGGCTGGGTGTTATCCAATCAGATTTAAGCTAGCTTGTGTTTTCACGCAGATTAAGTCTGCTCTAGGCCTTCAGACTCAGTCGAGAAGCCCACTGTCCGCTGTAAGTGAACAGAGACGAGCCAGTTGCGATAGCCAATCAGCTCACGAGTCAGCGTGGCTCAGGCCAGCTAGCTGGCCTCACGCAAAAGTTGACATGAACGCATCCTGTGATTGGATAAGCAGTAGTTAGAACTTTTCTAGCGGCCTGAAGCAAAATATCAAAACTAAACACGGAGATTTGTATCTATAGGCAGCTATCGGTGTATTTTTGAACACATGATGGCTGAAAGAGGAGAAGGGACGGACTTGGTGGCAGATTTACTTGCCACACCATTTTCCAGACGGACCTTTCAAGAAAATTGGATATTGTGAGAACAGGTCGTCCGACTCCAATGCTAGCTGGCTTGTCCCAGCAGGGCAAAGGATTTGTTCATCATTTTCAGGCAAGCAACTATGAACGGTACCCATGGCTAACAGCTTCAGAGAACCGCTGCAGGTTATTCTGCTGGGAATGCCTGTTGCTCGCATCAGATGGATTTGGTAGCATTAAAGCGCGTTAAAATGTACGCCAGAAACACGACCGGGCAGACACGTCTTTCAGCATTAGCCTCCATGTCCATAGAAAAGGATCCACTCATGGACCTGAAGCGCACGGATAAACTGTACAGAGCCATTGAGGTTTTCCTGAGGAAAGAAAGAAGGATGGATTTTATTTTTAAATGAGCAGGAGAGGAGGAGATCCATGCTGGACATTTATGTTGGTGAGTAGAAACATTTTATTAGTATTTTTTAACGTTTTGTCATTTCATTTTGTTAATAATAAATGGTAACGAAATAAAATGGCTAAATGAAATAATTCTATGTGTTCTGTTTCTATGCAATTTATATTGTGTATAACGTGGTGTGTGCAGCTGTGCCAACATGTTCAATTGTTTCGCAGTGCAATTTTCTCCAAAACAAATGCAAATAATGTGTTTGCTTTACTTACTTATTTTATTGTCTCATCTCTTAAACCCATCTTTCATTTTTGAGATTTGACAGTATCCGTGGTCTTAGTTTCCTGCTCTCAATTGGGAATGCGAGTTTGATTATAAAGGCTCCGGAAATGACGTCTTGCCCAGCCACTGGTGTGTGTGTGTGTGTGTGTGTGTGTGTGTGTGTGTGTGTGTGTGTGTGTGTGTGTGTGTGTGTGTGTGTGTGTGTGAGAGAGAGAGAGAGAGAGAGAGGTTTCTCCAGCTGCGATGTCCTATTGATGGTATTTTAAGGTGTGTTAATTTAGATTGGACTGAATAGGAAATCACTGAAGGCCCAGGGGTGGAATGCACCGCCCGCCACTGGTATGTACCACAGAAGAGAACGGACATTTTCCAAACCAAAGATGAGTCTTTAGAATTATGTCATATTTGACCTGCAGTCCAACCTCTAAGCAGGACTGTTACTTCAGTAGATAATGTTATTCTTGGGGTTTGTGTGACAACCCCATTGGAATATCTTTCCACAGCGTTGTTGCTATGCTACAAAAGAGTATATATGAGTCAGCCATAACTACACGTTTTACTAAAAGTGAAGTTGTGCAGAAGTTTGTGTGTATTTTTCTAAATTTGTCCTGTTGAATGTAGGTCAGAATAAAATATGTTTGTGAAAATGATAAAGTTTTTTTTATGACTGACCTGCATTTTCATATTACTAGTTGTGCCACAGGTAAAGAAGCTTAGCCATTATTGATCTATGTAAACAGAGGGTGTAGAGTCTCAACCAACTTGTTGACATTTTTGTTTAAAAATGTGTTTTCCAGCTACCGGAAGAAGCAGGCTCCTGAAACTGCAATTCAGGGAGGTTATGTGCAGTCAACCTCGACACCCAGTAAGAGAACAGCAGCTAAAATGTCGCATCGATTATCTCCAACTGAACCTGTGTCTGAGGGGTTAGTATCTTTACTGTAAAACAAATATTCACGTTTTTGTGCTATGATATTTCATACATTAAATTACACCTTGCATATCCACACTTGGTTCAGAACTAACATCACACCACCAAACACTTCTGACATTATCTTTACAGGGAAGATTTTCTAATGGCTGGTGTTGAGGCGCTGATGACCTAGATTTGGATCCTTTTGAAGAAAGGTAAATTTGTTCATGAGAAGTCTTGCCATATATGCAGGAAATTACTGCTGTACTATGTGCAAAAAAGATAAAAACACAATAGATAAGCAAATATAGGTCATTATGTATATTCATTTATGTTGTGAAGTGTCAATTCACGGCAGATTGTTGTTATTTGCAGAAAGAATTAATGACAGATGTATTAGGCTCCACATTTTTTCTCTTTAGATTCAGTACCAGTTCAGGTAAGTACCAGTATTGATCTTTACATACAACAAATATTATTTTGTTGTCTGTAGTTTCAAATCCATGGATCTAGCTACGGATGCAGTCCAAAGTGATGAAGACCAAGCAAACAACTTACTCAACAGTGTGTGAGTTGCAATGTATTCTGGTCTACACACCTTTTAAACTCCAAAGTCGTAAAACAATATATTTATTCTATTTTTTTAATTGTTTTCATAACAGAATAGAACTGGATGAAAATGATTCAAATCCTATGGACATTGATTATGTGCCACTGATCTGTATACAGTACGTATTTCTTTGTAGTAGATCCTGTGATCTGTTTCCTTAAGCTTTGTTGGTAGGGTGGGTGGTGGAGGAGGGGGGTGCATTTTACATGTATAAATGAATTGTACAATGATGACTTACATTGTTGTTTCATAAAGACAGTTCATATATTTGTATCCTGTCACACAGAGCTGCTGGTGGTTTACAGTGTGCAGTTGATGCTCTACCCATTGTTGGGCTGGACGAAAGTGTCATTGACATTCTTCAACCAGATGATGAAACAGATGAAGAAGCTGACAACCCAGAGCAATATGAGGAGGCAGACAATGATGTACTCTCCTTCCCCAGTGTAGAGAAGGTCTCCATAGAAGAAGACCTAGTCAACCAGCCAGCATGCATCGCCTTCACCAGCAGCATGGCAAGACTGGTCAATTTCCTCCAGCTGCCCATCCAGAAATGTTTTTATAGGGACAAGCTGATTGGTACAGAATGTGATGCCACTCCACCATTTCATGTCAAACTCAACCGAAGGGGAAGTGCTACCATTATCGAGTGGGTGAGTTGACTTTAGATGTCATTTTGGTTATTAACCTGAAAATATAAACAAAACACAGAGTTTTACACTGGTCTGGTTGCTCTTAGAATGACATAAAGTTAGGCACCTATTTTACAGAGGATTACAAATATTTAGGATGTAGCCTATAAATATATTTGATTTGGAGCTGGAGATCAGAATTTCCAGGTAAGCCTCAAAATATGACTTTGGATAGAACACAAATATGCACATTGAGCTGCTGCTAATATAGACGTCATGTCAGATTGTAAATATCCTGATACAAATCAAAACGTTCTTGTCTTTTCTAATTTTGCATTCAGGGGCATATGCTGTGGAAGTGGAACAGTCAGCCTGTCCTGAAGTACGCGATGCAAGGAGGGGACTTCATGGTTGCCACCAACATAATCCTCTCTGGCAATAACTTCTCAAAGCTTGCCCTCTTCTTTAGGTTTATGAATATTGGCTTTGTGTCTCCAAAAACATTCAGACTTATACAGAACCATTACTTGGTTGACTCTATAAAAGATTTTTGGGAGAAGAAGAGAGCTGTCATCATTGACTGCCTGCGTGCAAAGGAAAGTGTTGTTGCACTTGGTGAGTATGGAAATGCACTACATCAAACAGCAGCAGAGAATACTTTGCATAAACAATTTGGACTAACTTGCAAGTGAAAAAAGTTAGCAATTAGTTAAATTGCTGTTATGGGCAAATTATTACTTCATATATTTTAGAAGATATTTTATGATTTGATGTATATCTAACGTTCTAAATTTTATACATCTATAATATCTACTAGCCAAGGTTTCAGTTTCGAATGTCATATACTTGCATTTCTCTGTTTCAGCTGATGGAAGGATGGACTCTCCAGGTAATATTAATTATTTTCTAATCATTTATTTTTGTTGACAGGTTTTATGCAACCTAAAATAATTTTTAAATTGTAACAAATGTACAGGCCACACTGCCCAGTTCTGCACTTATACGACCATGGAGAACGACTCCAAGGACATAATAAGTGTTGTCACTGTTGACAGACAACAAATCAATCGCAACAGTGTGATCATGAAGAAGCATGCCTTCATTCAAACGTTTGACAGCCTTTTGGTGGACATGAACATCACTGAGATTGTCACAGATGTGCACATGCAGATTTCTGCACTGTTGGGTAAATATGTCTTTATAAGGATTGCAACACTTTATGTTCCACATTATGGAGCATGCCACAGTTCATAAATGAACAAAAGGCAACATTTTAATAACATAATTGAAGAATACTGTGATTAAACCTTACTAAGTGCTTATTTATTGCAGATCCAAGAAATGGAAGATACAAAGAGAAAGCTATAATACATTCCTTGGATGTCTGGCATGCAGCCAAAAATCTGACCAAGAAACTTCATGTGGTAGCAATAATAACAATGGATGTTACGGTTTCAAATATTTGTGAATACCAATAATAATGAGACTTTATTGCTGTTATTGTTGTTTTGTCTTTGTTCACAGGCTGGGTTTCGTTTCTTCATCCTGCCCCATAGTCCTTTAAATATGTACCAATACCACTATTGACCCCATATGGTTTTTCTAATGAACATACAATTGTCTAAAACACTAAAAATAAATAATTTAATATATTCTTAATAATAATTCTATAGGAGATGCTAATATTTCATCACAGCAGACATGCTTCAGAGTGGCTGCACTCAGGAAGCTGACAAAACCATCCATCCACCCATTTTCAGCCACTTATCCAGAGTCGGGTCACAGGGGCAGCAGCCTCAGCAGAGAGGCCCAGAATTCCCTCTCCCCAGCCACTTGGGCCAGCTCCTCCTGGGGAATCCTATGGCGGTCCCTGGCCAGCCGTGAGACATAGTCCCTCCAGCGTGTGCTGGATCTTCCCTTGGGTCTCCTCGGTTGGACGTGCCCGGAAAACATCACCAGGGAGGCGTCAAGGAGGCATCCTAACCAGATGCCCAAACCACCTCAACTGACTCCTCTCGATGTGGAGGAGCAGCAGGTCTACTCCAAGCCCCTCCTGGATGACCGACCTTCCCACCCTATCGCTAAGGGAGTGCCCAGCCACCCTGCAGAGGAAACTCACTGCAACATTAGCAACTATAACACTGTCTTTAAAACAAAATAATGAAAGCAAATGGAAAACGTCTTTCACTTTATTCTAAGATACATTCTTTCTGCCTAAAACAACACCTACTCCTCTAAATCCAACATCAGGTCTTCTATCTGCTCCGTTAAGAGTCACTTGAAAATTTTCTGATCATCAAGCATTCAGAGGATCTGTTTCCAGCTCAGCCACAGCTCCGTCCTGACTTTTCACATTTGTAAGTCAACACTGGTGAGTTTTCAGGATTAATCCAGCATGCACCGTAGGTTAAGTTGGTAAAGTCACTTAGAACTTTTATTTTTCCATTTTTTTATTTCAGAATTGAACCTGAGGGCCTAACATTCTTTGATTTAATGCATGTGACCATTCGTAGCTTTCATTTCAGAGTTTTAATCATTAAATTTGGAGAAATGATGGAGTTGTTTTGGTCAGAATGTGAGATCCTTTAGCTCAACATAAGGAAAGAGGACAATTTTTGTGTTTGCTAATGTTGATTAGCTGTGGCGGCCATTTTTTATTGGACTGATTACAATTGTTACTTAGCTATAGGGTTAGGGTTGTGTAATCTGTATCCTGCCTGACCTGATCTGGTTTTGATCAGACAGGCTCAGAGCTCAGCGTTGAGCTCAGATGGTTTTTATCCTGAAGAGCAGAAAACCCAAATCACAGCAGCCTACCATTTGGGAAAATTTGTTTTCAAGAACGGAAACAAATGAAGGAGAAGCACGTTCCCTCCCTCCTGATTGGTTGTCATCCTCTGACAACAGCATGCTGTGACGTGGAAGTGGCCTTGCTGTCAAACAGATCTCAGACCAGTCTGGACGTGGGTACACAAAGCTTCACTCTGTGACCCCTGAGCTGTTTAGATTAGAGTGCCCATGCATGCCCACCCTGCAGGACAGGAAATTGTCCGACTAAATCTCCGTTTTCTCATCTTTATTTGTTGCTTTTCCTGGATTTAGAGGGAATGATGGATCAGGCAGAGATCACATTTTTGTAAAGGACTTTGTTCTGCTTTGGTGGCTTGATTGTTTTTAAAGGTATTGGCTAGACTTGGCATTAAAATTGTAGAAATCCAGTATTTACCATCTTTATAAACGTGAACTGGGTTCAGTTTTCATTTTGTTAAGACATTTTGTCATAAATCATTACAGAAAATCCAAATCGCACACGGGGTTCGAGGGCTACAGGCCTGTGGGCCTGACCTATTGAGTACCGCTGATGTATAAGATGACCTCCATATTTCAACAGTAGATCGTCCTGGGACCGGTAGAACCTCTGTACCATCCTGGATTAGTGCAAACAACGAGCCAAGCTCGTGAGTTACTCCAGCATCCGGAAGATTTATTCTGGTAAATTATCAGTTAAAGATTTTCCGGAGTTATATTAACACATACACAGAGTGGTAAAATGGGCAGCACATTATTTTATTTATCTGTAGATTATTGAATTATATTGGGACAGATGGTGCAGCTAAGACCAGCTGAGGACTCGTCAGCTAAGAGCTCCCGGTGGAGCACAGAAATGAAAAATAAAATAGAAAAGTAAACAAACTGTACCGTCTGTTTTGTCTAGTCTTAGTCCTTAAGCTAGCTGCTATTGGAAGGGTGATCTCAGCATCATGAAGAGATTAAATGTACGCCCACCAATGGTGGGCACCCCCGTGGGTATATAAGTGAAGCGACTCCACTGTTCGCCTCCGCGATCTCTTCAAGTCAAGTTTAAGAGCTATCTTTAAAGAGCATTATCCAAGAGCAAATTATCCTACTTACCAAGCATGTCCAGCAACGTAAGGACCTGCCCGGCCTGCCAGACTGGCTTCATCTCCAGCGGCGACCTTCACGCCAAATGTGAGGTCTGTCTCTGGGCTCATCACGCTGGCCTGGCCTGACCCCCCAGGCCTCGTGCCTGTTTTGTGCCGCTCTGCTAGCTGAAAGGGTTGAATACTTCACCTCCGCCGCCAACGAGGAATTTCCGGTGGCTGACACATCACGTACTTGCTGGACAAAGCCTTATTACAGTGCTTCAATGTTGGTCAGGAGCCGGCTGGCTCCAGCCGGCTGAAAGATGACAACGACCTTGAGGAATACGACGAGGCTGGCTGCCATAGCCCTTATTCCCTCCTGGAAAACACGGAGGCCGATGAGCCTCCCTCAGCAGTTTCCTCTGCTCCATTGCCTTCATGCTCCTCCCTGCCAGCAGTGAGAGCACTGCTCCATGAGCTAACTGCCATCATCTCCGCAGCTGCTGTCCGCAAAGGGGCTAGCCGTCCCAGAACCGGCTCCACCTGAAGCAGATGATTTGGCGGGAATTTTTGGGGCCACACAAACATGCTGTCCAGACCCTGTCTGGCCGCACTTCCCCATTGCCATGAGCTGCTGGTCTGCCGCTTTTTCTGAGCCTGCTAAGCTCAAAGCATCAGTCTCCACATATGCGCCCATAAAAAAAGTCGAGAACTTCTCCAACCAGGGCTGTCCAACCGTTCCTCCACTGGAGCCAGACCTGGCCTTGCTGATTGGCGCCAAGAAGCACCTCGCTGGCCAGCGAGCAGTTCCTGCTTCCAAACATTAATAGCTCCTGGCACGGCTCACTGACCACGCACACCAGTGCACCTTCCAGACCGCCGCTGCAGGAAATAACATTGCCCTTCTTGCCTTTGGCGTCTCCAAAATGGTGGAAGAGCTCGACGCTCCTGACAAGTCAAAAAACATCATTAGCAAGACTGCTGATGCCATTCTCAATCTGTGCGCTGCTGTACTCACCGGTTCTGCTCACATTGCTGCCTGGCAGACCCTCATCCAGCGGGCCTTGTGTATCAAGGCCCTGTCCTCCATTCCCGAACACCTGCACATAGAAATGCTGGAAGGTCCCATCACTCTGACGTTCTGTTTGGTCCCCATCTTAGGAGTGCCATCGAGAGAGCTCAAAAGACAGCTGAACTGTAAGCCACGGTGCGAGACCTGGTCCGCCCCCGGTCCACCTCTCACTCCGGCTGCACCTCCAGAGGATGGGACGAAAACCGGGGCCAGCAGGGTCATTTCAAACACCCAGCTGCACCGCCCGCCCCTCTGAGCTGGCCTCAAGCTTCGGCTCCACCTCAGCTGGACCAGAAATCTGACAACCAATGGTTCCGAAAGAACCAGCAGATATCATCCTGGCCTTCTCAGTCACAAGTACCTCGCCGAAAGCAACCAAGAAAATGACTCGTTGGGGGAATGTGTGTGTTATTGACTGTGATGTTAATTCTGTGGCTGATTGTTACGGCCCAGGGCCATTTGGTTTGTTTTTTTTAACCTGTGTGTGTGTTTGAGAGAGGAGATGTAGCCCCGGTCTCCCATCTCACTAAATTGCCTCCCCATTAGACTCTCCCAGCTGATCCTGATGATCAGCTCTGCCAGCAGCATAAAAGTCAGCCAGCCCTCAGTTCAGGGAGCAGCAGGCCAGGGAGGTTCTCTCTAGTCTGCTGTCTCCTCAGCAGCTTTTGGTTTTGTTAAGTAAAAATATTATGTGACAACTTTGGTGGGTGCTTAGGAAACCCTGTGTTTGGGGAGTATCTTGTGTTTTAGCCAGTGTTTTAATCATGTTTGACCTAAAGACATTTTTAGCAGTGCCCTCTTATGAGCTGGTTGAGAGTTGCCGCAAACGGGACTTGCAGAAAATTGTGGATAACCTTGGTCTCCAAATACCACCAGGGGTGCTTAACACGGTCTTAAAGACTATGGTTGTAACAAAACTGGTGGAAGTTGGACGTTTGCAGGTTCCTGAGTACCCTGCTATACCACGCCCAGATTATCCAAATGAACCTGAGTCAGTTGTGGGGAAAGCTGAGCAGGTATTGACCCCAGTTACATGCCCCCGCTATGATCTGCGGACTTCCAGCAGCATGGAGAACTGTGAGGGAGCTCGTCTGAAGATCCAGCTGGCACGTCTTCATCTGAAGGCAGAGGAGAAAGCTCAGGCAAGACAAGACAAGTTGAAACTGGAAATGAGGAAATTGGAACTTGAGACAGAGACTGCTGTGAAACTACAAAAGCTGGAGCTGGAAACTCAAGCTCGAACGGCACCTGCACCTGCACCTGCCCTGTCACTGTGAGTTCAGTCTCTGTGAGCACCACTTCCTTTGATGTCAGCAAATGCATAACCCTTGTCCCTGTTTTCAGAGAGTCCGAGGTTGAGTCGTACTTTGCTGCATTTGAACGTATTGCTGGTGCTCTCTGCTGGCCTGCTGAGACTTGGCCACTTCTGTTGCAGTGCAAGCTAACTGGTAAAGCTCAAGAAGTGGTAGCTGCGTTACCACTGCAGGATAGTTTGAACTATAAATGTGTGAAGGAGGCAGTTTTACAGGCATATGAATTGATCCCGGACGAGCCCCCAACTTTTGTCACTTTCAAGTCCGCACCATCAACCCAGCACCGATTGTCACCTTCCCGCTGAATATTGTTCCACCAAGGGAATTTCAGAGGCGGGGATTGCTTCAGATGGCACCATATGTAAGGGGGGGGGGGGGGGGGGGGGATATGTGACAAAGTTTAATTAAGTGTGTGAACCTTAATTATCCTTTTTAGAGGGGAAGTGTTACAGCCCAGGGCCATTTGGGTTTTTTTTCCCTGTGTGTCTGTGAGAGGAGATGCAGCACCTGTCTCCCATCTCACTAAATTGCCTCCCAATTAGACTCCCAGCTGATCCTGATGATCAGCTCTGCCAGCAGCATAAAGGTCAGCCAGCCTTCAGTTCAGGGAGCAGCAGGCCAGGGAGGTTCTCTCTCTCAGCAGCTTTTGGAACACACCTTTACACCTTTTGGTTTTGTTAAGTAAAAATATTATGTGACAACTTTGGTGGGTGCTTAGGAAACTCTGTGTTTAACTGTCAGCCTTTTTAGGTTTAAAGGAAACTTTACCCATTTGCTTTTTTTAAATAAGACATCACTCGGTAAAAAGGAAATTATGTGATGGTCTTTCGTAGTTTTGGTATTGATTTGGTTAATATGAGAGTTTAGTTGTTACTCATTTTGCGTTGCTGCTTATGTGTCTTGTTAATCTGTGTTTTGTGTTTATATTTATGTAAATAAATGTTGTTTTGTTAATTTTAACACGAGAACATGCGTCCTCAATTGTTACCCCAGGCCCCCTAGACAGCCTGGATCATAACACTGATATTGGTTTTTAAATTAAACCCAAAAACCGTTACACTGAGAGCAAAATCCTACAGTCCTCTGCAGAATCTTCTGCCTAATCCTCACACATGTTCCCCACACCAAGCACTGCGAAACACCTGCATGTTCATGCAGTCAATCACATGACACACCACAGCCGGCTGTAAAGGTGTGTTCCATTTGCGCACCAGCCCTAGCTTCCAGCCAGGCCCAACACACCCTGCTCCACCCACAAAGTAGGGTGGGACGGGATGTCACGAAGCTATCGCGACCACACGCGGCATTACAGTGCATGGCTCCATCCGCTGGCACTTTATCGTCCCCGTGCACAGGCCCGGCTCCCAATCGTTCTTTATCTTTGGACACCATGCTCTGCGGTGCGAATCAGCCTCTTCCTGTTTCACATTCGCCCTTCTGAGCGCAGCCCTCCATGGATCGCTCCTAGTTTTCCTCTGGTGTGAGCGACAGCGGTAAGGGCACGAACCCAGTCCTCTGATATTGTTCACGTGACCTCGAACACGTGTCCGCTGACCGAACGCGCACGAGAATGGTGCCGCCTTTGTCACATGAGCAAATGGATATCCGAGACCATCCATTACGGTCACACACTCCATTTTCATTCCACTCCTCCTCCCTTCAACGGGATCGTGGAGATGGAACTCACATCACAGGAACAATCTCAGGCCCTAGAGCTGGAGCTACGGGACCTTCTGTCCAAAGATGCCATTTCCCAAGTTCATCGCGGGCAACAACACTCAGGCTTCTACTCCCACTACTTCGTAGTACCGAAGAAGTTGGGAGGAATGAGACCAATACTCGACCTTTCCCTCTTCAACTGCTCCATAGCAGTGATGCATTTCCACATGTTAACAATGAGGCAAGTCCTAGAATGCGTGTGCTCCGGGGACTGGTTCACGTCGATAGACCTGAAAGACACATACTTCCACATCCCAGTAATTCCCAAACACCGGAAGTTCCTGCACTTTTCATTCAAGGTAGTTCAATACCAGTTCAATCGTCTCCCTTTCGGCTACTCACTTTACCCACGCACATTTTCCAAATGTCTGGAGACAGCTCTCCAGCCATTATGCACAGTGGGAATGAGGTTTCTATTTTACCTAGGCGATCTGCTCCTATTCGCCCGGTCCAAGGACGAGGCGTCAGAGCCAACCAGGAAGTTGATAGAGCACCTGTCAACCCTGGGGTTTTCCATAAACTGGGAAAAGAGCTCCATCTTTCCATCCCAGATAATTGTGTTTCTTGGGGTGGAGCTGAACGCCTCCATAATGAGAGCACGTCTATCTCAGGCGAGAGCGGCAGATCTCACCACTGCGATCTCCCACGTGCAACCCCGCAAAATCGTGAGAGCCCTATTAGTTATGAAACTTCTGGGCATGATGGCTGACACCCACGCTGTGGTGCTGTTAGGATTACTACACATGAAAAGCCTCCAGCTTTGGTTCATCTGCCTCCGGGTGCACCCGATACGTCAGAAGAGACGTATGTTGAGGATTCCCCCTTCAGTGGGCGGGAATCTCTCACACGGGTCCCCATCGGATGTGCTACGTCATACGTCTCTGTGTTTACGGATGTGTCACCGTCGGGATGGGGAGGCACGTGCTTACCCCATACGGTAGCAGTTCGCTGGCCCTCCCACATAAACGAGCACATAGATGTGTTGGAGCTTATGACAGTGAGGAATGTGATCAGACACTTTGCTGCCCTTCTCGAAGGCCGTCATGTTGAAGTTCACACAGACAACCAGGTGGCAGCAGCCTACATAATTCACCAAGGGGGGAGTTCGATCTCTCCCACTATTGCGCGTGGCCACAGATTTACTGTGTTGGGCACATGTCCACCTGCTCTCCATCAAAGCCACCTACATTCCAGGTGTCCTGAATGTGGCAGCAGACATCCTGTCAAGAGTGGGACCCCGCGACTCCGACTGGCGTCTGCATCCCGCACTGATATCACAGATCTGGATCAGGTTCGCGGAACCATCTATGGATCTGTTCGCGGCTCGTGGAAACGCACAGTGTCGCCTGTGGTTTTCCCTGAGACCACGAGACCAATCCCTGCTCGGAACGGACGCCTTCTCACACCAGCTCTTGCCTAGATGCTCCTGTATGCATTTCTGCCAGTCCCACTGATTCCCCAACTCCTGGACTGAGTTCTGTCGGAACACATCTCGGTTATTCTAGTAGCTCCCAGACGCTTGTCCGCGTCATGGTTTCCAGACCTACAAGCGCTGGTGTCCGGCTCCCCGTGGATGCTCCCATGGAGGGAGGACGCCCTCCTCCAGGTGGGAGGAATAATCAAACATCCTCCGGAAATAGGCCAACGGCTGTGGGTCTGGCCGCTGAGCGGTCACGCTGAGAAGCTTCTGGGCTGCCGCGTGTTGTGGTCAACACGATTCAGAGTGCGTGCGCGCCCTCTACCGTTGCTAAATGGGCAGCTTTCCAAAAATGGTGCACAGAGCAGAATGTTCAAGCGCTCTCCTGCCAGCTGGCGGGTGTCCTATTGTTCTGCAGATACTGATGGACAGGGACCTCTCATTCAGCACTATTACAACATACTATGCTGCAGCTATCTCATCCTATCACCAAGGTTTTGGAGATAGATCTGTTTTCAATCATCCCCTCACAAAACATTTTCTAAAAGGTATCAGAAGGAACAAACCTGTGTCCCACCCACTATTTCCCCAGTGGCACCTAACGGTGGTTCTGCGCGGCTTATCTGAAGCCCCATTTGAGCCCTTGGACCAGGTCTCACTCAAGTTCCTGTCACTCAAAATTGCTTTGCTGCTGGCACTGGCATCAGTCAAGAGAGTGAGCGACCTTACCATCCTCTCAGTGGCTCCTGCATGCCTCAGGATCTGGGAAGATGGCGGGTCTGCTGTTTTATGCCCCAACCCAGCCTTTGTGCCCAAAACATTAATACTTCCTTCAAATCCATGTCAATTTCATTGGCTAGACTTTTCCCTCCTCCCCATGATTCTGATGAGGAGGCAGCTTCTCACCTTTTCTGCCCGGTGCGCGCACTCTCAAGATAGTGTCTCGCACTTCAAGGATTCATTCCTCACAGAGCCTGTTTGTACACTACAGAGACTCTTCCCTTGGGCAAGCGCTGTCGACCCAGCATCTTTCACACTGGTATGTGACGCTGTTTCACTCGCTTACACATCATCATGGCGGGATCCTCCAGCGACACTTTGGGCTCATTCAGCCAGTGGTATTTCCTCTTCTGTGGGGCTCCACAGTGGTGTGTCAATGGAAGACATTTGCCTAGCTGCTTCATGGGCTTCCCCATGTTCCTTTACTCATTATTACTTATGAGATGTTTCTTCAGGATCCATCACTCTTTCAGTGCTTGGACCCCAACAGGCTGAGTGAAAACATTACGGCCTCACATCGGCCCTGCTATAATAATACATATCCAGATGGTTAAGTTCGCAATCACTACCTATGTTTCCCTCATAACGGGTCCCATTCAATCTATTGCCCTCTTGTCACCCCGGGCTCCTTATTATCTTATCACCCCTCATAAATGAGCCGGTGATTACATCAATGGATCATTAAATTCATCCACTTGTGGATGATCATTTTAGTGGGAACCCCACTCTACTTTCTGGCTGCCTCAGCATTGTAAGCCCTTAGGCTTAGGCTGAGCGACCCTCTCTAAGAAGAGAAAGGTTGGATGGGCCCATTTGGTTTGAGCTAACCAGTGTAGCATAAACTCATCCAGCTGCACATTATTCCAATAGCAGCTAGCTTAAGGGCTAAGACTAGACGAAATAGAACGTTGGTTACGCATTGTAACCCCAGATTCTATGAGTCTAGTCGCAGCCCTTAAGCCAATGGCCCCACTGGTTCTGATAGGACCAAGAGCTTTCGGAGGCGAACAGTGAAGTCGCTCCACTAATATACCCACGGGAGTGCCCACCATTGGTGGGCGTACATTTAAGCTCTTCATGATCGGCTGATGCTGAGATCACCCTTCCAATAGCAGCTAGCTTAAGGGCTGCGACTAGACTCATAGAATATGGGGTTACAATACGTAACCAACATTTTTGGTTCTGAAGATGAACAGAATCCTCCCCAGTGTCCAAATTGGGTTGCGGGTCTTCTGAGTCAAACGGTCTAAAACATATCTGCACCTCCGGTAGTGATATCCAGCTAGCAGGGCTGGAGTTTGGTTGAACTTCTCCTGTAATCCAATATCCGTTCTTGTCGCCGTATCCAGAAGCACCGGAGTTGGGGGTTGTTTACTATAGCTGTTTCAGCAGATCTCCTTGTGATACATCACCATCTGCCGAGGGCTTAGACCGGAAGTTAGTTTGTTTTTCCCGCACCAGTGAAAAACATCAGATTTTCCTAAAATTCCAACCATGAAAATCCAAAAACCTTTTTTCTCTAAGGTTTTAATACATCTTTGCACATGCCATTCTAAGGAATTTTGCCTCTGGCCAATATCTTTAACCTATATTTAAAGCTAACTAAATGCTGGTTATGAGTTACTAGAACTTTTAAAATATTGATCCAGTTTAATTTAGATCAGTCAATAAAAATGATTTGTTTTCTCTTATATTCCCCCAGGTTATGCAGTCCTCTAGCCAGCAGTCGCTGCACACTGACTAGAGCTACATTCAGCTAAAACCATTTCTGAAGGGTGCAGGCGTTGCCCGTCAGAGATAAGAGATATTTGGCCCAGTGTAAATAACTATTTAGCAAACATTGATTTTTGTTTCCAATCAGTGAGACAGAAGCTCAGAGGCTGCCACAGACACAATCTTAGAAAGTAAAGCATTAAAAGGTTCTCGTGTACATTTGTTCAAAAACAGTTATGGTATCAGCTCCAGGTTTAAAGCTCTCATTCATTTCTCTTTTTTTTTTCAACGGATTTGTGGTCTCCAGTAAAAATGAATGCCCAGTGACTCATTTGCTGTGGAAAAAGCCCATTTCAGGAAATAGAAGTTAGATTAGGGAGCAGAAAACAGCAGGATTATGAGTCTTGCTCATTAATATTCATGATATGCTACAGCCACTGTGAAACAGTTTGTTTAGTATAAAATGCAACATTGATGTTTTACCGTAAGTCCTCCAATATTGGCCTGTATTCCATTACCGACCGGGTATCCTACATTAGTCGGTCTCGCTGTCAGAGGGGGTAAAGTGGCCGGCTTTATGGTACAAACCCGGCAGCAGTTTTGATAACTTTAAAGTACTATTGATCTTAAAATATTTTAATAAATAGCGTACTTACCCACTGTTAATGAATTAGAGTCTCACAAAACACGACGGCAAGTCTGATCACGTATAAACAAAAAAGTCACTTCCCGCTTCCTGTTCTCAAGTACTGCGTCATGTAGTGACTATCGCGCAACTTTCCAAGAAGAGCTAAGCGGCACGGCACGTGCTGTGTGACCACTTGATTTCTCAAATGGTGAACGGTAAATGGCCTGTATTTGATATAGAGTCCTGCAACCCCCCAAGGCGCTTTACAACACAATCAGTCATTCACACACACATTCACACACTGGTGGGGATGAGCTACGATGTAGCCACAGCTGCCCTGGGGCGCACTGACAGAGGCAAGGGTGCCGAGCACTGGCTCCACCGGTACCTCCGACCACCACCAGCAGGCAAGGAGGGTTAAGTGTCTTGACCAAGGACACAACGACAGCGACATACTGAGCAGGGCTCGAACCTGCAACCTTTCAATTACAGGGCAAGCACTTAACTCCTGTGCCACCATTGATCAAAATCGTGGCTGCGATGTGTCGCAGTGCATCTGCCTCCGGTGTGCCACAGGCTTTATTTACTTTGTTGACTGGGAGTAAAAATGCCCAACTGCTGTGCGACTGGGACAAAAACAAACTCTTTTTTGTTTCGTGTCTCAGAAGCAGTGCGCCACCATGGAATTAGTGAATGAAGACAGAATAGTGGATCATAATCTCCGGCTGCGAGACGAGCAGAAACTAAATGGAAAATGCTACAGTTTGCAGTGATCACTTCATCACAGGTAAGGGTTTACTAAACGTTTTTTTATGACATTTTATTGAACAACTTACAAATGCATCTACAAAAACCGCAGGTAAACAGTTTGATACTGTTTTCACGTGTCCTCACCACAAGTAGCTTGTAGAGTGCTAATGTTTTTAGCAGCTAGTTCAGTGTTGTAACGTGGAACTGCGGAGGATGTGGATTAAACATCCATCCATCCGTCCATCCGTTCTCTGAACCCGCTTGTCCATGCAGGGTTGCGGGAGGCTGGTGCCCAACTCCAGCGGTCAATGGGCAAACAGGCAGGGTACACCCTGGACAGATTGCCAGTCCATTGCAGTAGTATTAAACAGTTGGAGGATTTTTTGTTTTACTTCAAACCAAATGAGACACGAATGGTTAAAGTTTGGAGCGATAAGGTGTCTGTTGCCTTTTGTTGTTAATCAATAATCTAGTTATCACCAGGTGCTTACAATGCACTGCTAGCATGTTTGCTACGTTCAGTGCCATACTGGGCTTAGCCTGAAACAACGTTGTTTGTTGTAAATGTTTCATATGCATACATATGTACAATGTTAACTGTACTTTTTCAATAAACAAACCTAACGTTTTATAGGTTCAAATATACACAAAAACTTTTCATTCATCCTCTATTGATAGTTTATTTTGCTCAAATTTAAATGCAGGCCTGCCTCTAATTCTGGCCTCCTTCCAATAAAGGCCTAAACCAGGATGTGCTTGAGTAAATAAAGGCCCAGGCTTGTATTAGAGGATTTATGGTATCTCCACAAATGACACAAGCCAGAAAGCTTCCTGCCATGTTGTCGAGTTGCTGTCGCTAACGATTACCTTCTAGTCAAGACATACTAAAAATAAGTATTACACAATGTCATGATGAATGAGACTTTTAAAGAGAAATGTCTATGGAAGCTTGGGGGTGCACTCAGGGAGGATCTGAATGGAAACCATAAGTCCTACAGCAGTGAGAGAAAGAATACAGAAATGTCCACATTTTAAAGGAAACTAGGCAGTTTAGGTTTGCTTTTAGCACTCCCTAGTGACTGTTTAGTAGAACCAAAACCGGACCGGAACTCTGAAGTTGCAAATGCGTTGTTCTGACCACAAGGGGTGGTGGGGGTCTGAGTGACATTTCATCAACTCTGTAAAGGGTAATTTTAGTTCACACTGGCACAAGACAATTCTTTAAAAAATCTGAAAAAATTGCGTGGTATCCCTTTAACATCAGAGTAGAGAGAGTTTCTATCTGTTAAAATGTTTGTGTGACTAAAAAAGTCATAAAATTCAAACTGGTATTGTATAAAACCATCAAAGATATCAAACTTCCTGTGACCAGCTTAAACTAGGAGTGATGCGTTTACTATTAAAGGTGTCAAACGTAAGGATTTCACAGCAAAATAAGCACAAAACTGTCTAACGTCTCAATCATGTTAAAAAGGAAGGTCTCATTGAAACAGATTTCATTCTCATCCTGCTGGGAGGTTGTTAGTTTTTCTCCTTTAAAAACAAACTAAAGAGGGATGTAGTCTATGTTTACAATCTGTCCCGCCTCCTGGTTCCAGAGCCAATCATAAAAGAGCTTGCAGGGTTGCTACTGCGTCTGCATTTGTATTTCAGCACTGGCCGGTAGAAAGCAGCAGGTGTTGTGGAAAGAATGTTAGTTAAAAGGAGCGGCCCAGAAGTTATTTCTTTTTGTTTTACTCTAATGTCAGGTAAAGAAGGCTTGAAGCTAACATTGAGCTAGCAATGCTAATAGTGAATTAGAAACAAATAGTTGACTTTAAAAATATCTCTTTCATTTACAACAACTCAATAACGTGGTCAAATGTATTTGTCTACTTATCAGCTTTTGGTGTACATCTCGCCTTCACTCGTCCTCTAGAACATAGATCACTAATAGGCGGACCTGGGTCCGGATCCGGACCGAAATGCTGTCTGGTGTGGACCCGAGCCTAATGCCAAAATAAAGTTCGCCTAATTTTATAACCGCTTCTGGCCGGTGCAGCTATTGCATTCTTTACGGTAGTATTCTAGCATCCACGAACACCCACAGGCCAATTGTGCGCGAGTTTAGTCAGACCACGTGACACCAACAAGCCAATAACATGTTTTATTCCTGCCAGAAAATACAGGCGATACGTAGCGAAAATAAACGGTTCAGACGCCGGAGAGAAGGAGAGCAGCGAAGAGCAGAAATTTGAACAGAGAAAACGAGAGATTCAGGCGGAGAGCGGTGGAAAGAAGGAGACATTCAGGCTAAGAGCAGCGACAAGGAGAGATTCAGGTGTAAAGGAGGAGGAATTCAGGCAGAGAAAAGGAAAGCGGCGACAGGCGACAAGGAGATATTCAGGCGGGTGAGACGGAGAGAAGTAGAGAAAGCA
Organism: Nothobranchius furzeri; assembly: GCF_043380555.1. Taxonomy (NCBI): domain Eukaryota; kingdom Metazoa; phylum Chordata; class Actinopteri; order Cyprinodontiformes; family Nothobranchiidae; genus Nothobranchius; species Nothobranchius furzeri. The sequence goes on from NC_091752.1 coordinate 43,073,375, forward strand.
GAAATGGCAGCCTCTAAAAAACGGAAAGTGGACAGCGAAAATAGAGCATTTAATCCAGAATGGACAAAGTCATTTCTCTTTGTTCTTCCCACTGGTGGCACAAAACCTGTTTGTCTCATATGTTCAGAAACAGTGGCACTTATTAAAAGTGGCAATGTGAAACGCCATTATGAGACAAAACACAAATGTTTTGAAGAAACATATCCCCTCAGATCAGAAGTAAGATCAGAGAAAATACGTAGTCTCAAAGCCCAATATGAACAGTCCACCAGGATCCTGAGCCACACGTTCACTGCTCAGCAACGAGCCCATGAGAGTTCCCTCAGAGTTTCTTGGATTTTGGGTCAGCACAAAAAACCATTTACTGATGGAGAGGTTGTCAAAGAGTGTATGACAGCAGTTGCTGAAACACTGTTTGAAGGAAAAGAAAAACAAGAAGTTTGTGAAAAAATAAAGCAAATCCCCATATCAGCATCATCTGCTACAAAGAAAAGTGAAATACTGACTCAGGATGTTGTAGCCCAGCTAGATGAAGCCATACAGAAGGCACCATGTGTAGGTTTGGCTGTGGATGAGTCCACTGACGTGTGTGATAATGCTCAGCTGTTGGTTTATGTGAGGTTTTATTACGCAGAGCAGAAAGCATTCTATGAAGACCTGCTGGGTATTACTCCTCTTCAGACCAGCACAACAGGAGAGGACATCTACCATCTACCTGGCCATTATGGAGATGTTGGCAAAGAGAGGAATTGAGCCTTCAAAAGTGATTTCAATAACTACAGATGGAGCCCCTGCTATGATAGGGAGAGAAAAGGGAGCTGTAACAAGAATGAAGAAAGACAACCCTGACCTCTTAACCTACCATTGCATTATTCATCAATCTGTCCTCTGTGCCTCCCTGTCAGATGAGCATGCTGAGGTGATGACTTCAGTGATGAAAATGATCAACTTTCTTAGAGCATCCTCTTCCTACCAGCATCGCATGCTTAGAGAATTCCTCAAAGAAGTTGATGCCAATGCTGATGATCTTCTGCTGCACAACAATGTGAGATGGCTCAGCAAAGGCAGAGTTTTAGCACGCTTTTGGGCCATCAGGAGGGAAGTAACATCTTTTTTGGCAGAGCTAAAACATCATAAGGCAACACAGTTTTCTACATTTCTAGAAAATGAGAAGCAGATGGACAATGTTGCCTTTTTGGTTGATATAACTTCACATCTAAACGAACTGAACTTGAGGCTACAGGGCAAGGACAATTCCATTTGTGAACTAATGACAGCTGTCCGTGCCTTTCAGAGAAAACTTGAAATGTTCAAGGAGGACTTGCAGGAAGACTGTGTCCACTTCCCAGCAGTGCAGGAACAGGTTCAGGGACAGCGAGATGTCTCGTCGTTTGTTGTCTTCATTGATAAACTTATTGCTAACTTCAGCAATCGTTTTGATAGCTTCAGCATTGGCCAGCAGCTCACCATGTTCATTCAGAACCCATTCCTCATCACAGATGTCAGGAGCTTCTCAAAGGAAGCCACACAGCATTTTAAATGGGTCAATGCCAGGGATCTTCAGATGGAGTTAGTTGACCTCCAAGCAAACGTGGCCATGAAAGAACTGTCTGCCAGGACTGACCCGTCCTCATTCTGGCTCCAAATGGTTCCTGAGACAGCTTTCTCACATCTAAAGAAAGTAGCCTTGTACATCCTGACCATGTTTGGTTCCACCCACAACTGTGAGGCAGCGTTCTCCACAATGAACATTATAAAAAACAAATATCGTTCCAGGCTCACCAATGAGCATCTCCACACATGCATGAGGATGGCTCTGTCTCCATTCAAGCCCAGGTTCAAAATGTTGGCAGGACAAGCAAGAGCTCACTTCTCTCACTAAGTAAAAATGTGGAAAACATTAACCTAAATATATGTTCAGTTATTACATGTGTGCAGAGTCACATTTTTTAAAATCATTTTAAGACTTTTTAGTTCGCACGTGAAGAGGAAAAATGTAAAAAATTAAGCTTTTTCTACATTTATTCTGAAGTTAGTAGTTTGTGAAGATTCAGTTGCCATGTGTTATTTTCTTGTTGACACTTTTTTCTACTTTTATTTAGTAAATGAGAGAACATTCCAAATAAATCATTTACATGTTCAACACTTTAAGTGACAATAAATGTCATAAGTATTTGAATTACACTGAAGTATTTCTGATTTGATATGCAAATTAATAATGCAGATGTTGATAAAACTGCTAGGATACTTAAATACATGTCACACTATTGTAGGTCGGACATAATGATCTTTCGGACCTTGGGCTAAAAAAATTCTTTCTGACTGGACCTTTTTAAATAGTATTTGTATACCCCTGCTCTAGAATCTTCTAGAGCTGGTCCGTAACTGGAAACAGCTGCTCAGAGCGGACATGTTTGTTTTGATACATGGACTGCAGTACCAAAGGGTGTCATTCTCACTTCATGCACCTTTAAGTCTACCTGAGCTATAGAGCTGCAAAAGGGGTGGGGCTTTCTCACCTGCCTCGCCAAACTACCCTTGATGTCTGCAGAGAAATTTCTCATCACACACTATACCTGATTGATTCACACATATGAAGAATGCTTTGCATGTTTTTCAGAGCAACTGAGCTTGAAAATGAATAAATGTGACAGAACATCAACCAGAGTCGTACTGAGGATGTTCCAGTGCTCCTGCTTTAGCTCTGTTAAACTTTGAGCAGCGTGGCTCTTTGTAAAGTCACTGAGTGACAAAACAAATCATCTTCAAGAGAAATCTGTTGTACATCTCAAAGCTGCAGCTTCCAGACAAACAGGAAGCAAACATCTTAACATTTTGTTGTTTAGCATCACAGACAGAAGCAACAACAGGGTGCATTTAGTCTCTCGTGCGAGTAACACTGCTGATGACCTTTGGCCTTAACAATCAAACACTGAGCACCCTCTTCTTTTAAAACATAAATAAAACACAAACAAACAAAAGGTCAGATTAGACTTCAGCTCCAATCCCAAAGAGAAGAAGAAACCTTCACATGTTTCAGGTGTTTTGGAGAAAAACAATCTCTGAGCTTTGAGAGAAGTGGAGATTTTCTGGCACAAAGTGGCATCTTCATCCCTGTAATCAGAGATCCAACAGAAGATAAGCTTCTTCCTTTTCCACCGGCTTCACATCCTAAACCCATTTACAGCAGGTAAACAAAGACGACTCCAGACTCTTATTTAGGTCTTTTATTTTATTAAAAGGAATTTTTTGGTACAAATTCACCCATTTCTAGGACTAAATCAGGATGAAATCATCCTGGACCAATTTTAATATAGATTAGGACGTGTAGATTTTATCATAAAGGGCCCAATAATCACCATCTCAACAGAAGAAGCAGAGACTAACTCGGACCCAGATCTTTGGGTTTGGAGCAAAACAGTCCAGGTTTTTCTGGTTTAAGCTCATTTTCACTTTTTAAAATAAAAAAAATATGGATTTAATTTTCAAAGATCTACCCTCAATAATTCCCACACCTCATGTTTACCTTTTCCTGTTACTGTAGGCAGAATAATACTCCTGTTGTGTAGTTAACTTTGTGTAACACTCCTGCTTTGGCATCAAAGACAAAATGACAGCAACACATGTTTATTCTTGAACTGGCAACTAGCTCATCATACCTGAAAGATGTCAACTATTTCTCTGAACAGAGGCTGTTCTGGGGGCTATCATCAAAAGACAGATTACTTCTACCCTTTACATAGAAACCTACTGAAGAGTAAGTGAAATATTTCAGCTGTTAGAATGCCTGCCTGCAAAGGCGAGACGCTGACTCGTCAGAACCATCTTCAGAAGCTAACTCTGTAAGGATAGGATACAGAGCTACCGGGTCAGTCAGAACTATCGGATCAATCAGAACTACGGAGTCAAACAGACTAAATGTGACTCAGAGGGTTAGGATGGATGGGGTATGAGCCATCTGATTCACTCTGCATCCTGGTTTCTCACCTGCTCTGTGTTTACTCCTCTCTTCCTCTCTGGCTGCTAGTTCCTCGTCCATGTCCAAGAGTGAGACAGCAGGTCACACTGAGGTTTCCTCACACCTGAATATACACCGGACGGCCATGTGTGTGTGTTAGGTAAAGGAGAGGTTTATAGATGTGTGTGTGAGATGGGTTTTTTATTGAATTTCCATTTTTATCAGAACAGCGGTGAGTAAACAATCCTATTACTGAGCAGGAGGACCAGTTCATAACCACTCCCCAGTCTGTCCATCCCAGAGACATGAAATTTATCACCTCTCTCAAGTCTCACGAAATAGTTTCTCTCTCTCTCTCTCTCTCTCTCTCTCTCTCTCTCTCTCTCTCTCTCTCTCTCTCTCTCTCTCTCTCTCTCTCTCTCTCTCTCTCTCTCTCTCTCTCTCTCTCTCTCTCTCTCGCACGCACGCACGCACGCACGCACGCACACACACACACACACACACACACACACCTGCTTCTCTGTTCCCTGTTGGGAGGATTAGTCTATCTGCTGAGGAGCTGCTGCAGTAACAGAGGCATTTTTACACACAGAATAAATAATTATATGTATGTTGTACGAATGTGCTCTTATGAACAAAATAAAAACACTTTTTTGACGCTCATCCCTCTTTAAGCCTTTTTTTCTTTCCAACTCAGTATTGATGGTCTGCAGAAGAGGAAGGAGGAGATATCGATTTGGTGGGAAGGAGGAGCGCAGAGAAACCAACTCATTATTAACAAAAAGAGGAGGCTGTTTGCTGAGGAAGTCAGAGCAGACGAGCTCAGGTTCTGTCTAGGATTTCAACAGTCTGGTGAAAATTTAGCCCAACCAAAAATGTGATTCCACTGGTAAGACTATTATTTTTATACCTGATTGTCAGGCTGCTTCTCCAGAACTAACAGGTGTGGTTAACACAAGGAGGGAAGATATCAGCAATTGTCTTACAGAATAATTCTCCATCAATCTGGGGTTAAAGGTCATTTCTATAATATTATGGGTTAATATTACAGAATCAACTCGTTTGGGTGGGCCGGGCTACGGCTCAATTTGCTGTTCCTTTAAATCGCATCTTTGTCATTTGCACCATTTATGGGCTGTACAACATTTTACTGACACATCACCGTGGAACGTAGCTACTGACCGCCATAAGAGAGGCTAAATGATGTCATCTAATTTGTATAATTGATGATGTAGGAAGGAGGAATAATTGTGTAATAGCAATAAAACAAAAGGATATCCAGAATATTTTTAGAAGCACTGTTGAACTTTTTCTGCCAGTCAGTCGCAGCACCTTATGTTTGGAGAGAGGCGTTGGGCATTTCAGCACTAGAGCTGCAATGGAGAAAAACTACAAAGATGGCGTCAGCAGGAACAGCACTCATTTGAAATGGTTTCAACTTTGAATGACTTACCCCGGCTTTCCACGGGAGCCGTCAGCAGCACGTTACTGCAGCAGCACGTCATAGCTGCTGATAGGAACCGCTGTGGTCAACAGAACCTTTTCCACTGGAGCCGTCAGCAGCCGTCAGCAGCGCGAGTCGGCCGCGTCTCAGGAGCAGCATGTCGCAGCCTTTACACGCCGGTTCTATTTTCTACGCACGACGCCTCTGAAACGGGTCAAGTTCGACATTTTTGGGGAAGGAAAGACAGGAAATCAGACGCGGAAATGGAGAGAAGCTACAGAGATTTTCAGAATAAAGAACGTACTGCCTTCCGGTTGCTTTACTTTTAAAAAATGTTACTAACTGTGCGGCCCCGTGAGAAGTTATCACCTAGCTAGCGGTCTCCAATGTTTTTCAGGTCCGTATTGGCGATTATAAAACGGACAGAACATAAAACACAAACCATGTTGTGGTTTTCTCCTGCTTGTTGTTGTGTTTACTGACGAAGTCACTCGTGTGACTTCGTGCTCTGTCGGTGACAGCTGCTCTCCTGCTGCTTCGCGTCTCGTGGGAAGGGCCAAGCAGCAGCTTACGCGAGCAAGACGTGCTGCTGCAGTAACGTGCTGCTGACGGCTCCCGTGGAAACCCGGGGTTAGACTTGAGCTTTTCTTTGAGACATGAGCAGATTGAGGTACTTTACTTAGAAAAGGGCTGCATTTGCTTCTCCTTCTCCTGCTGTGACAGTTTGAACGACAACCATAGGTTCTGCCCCTGACCAAGCTCTTTCTACGGGTTGTGGCCAGACCAGATATTTACATTACTCTATCTGACAGCTGAAGTTTGGACCTGACTGGGTCATGAATAACTGTTCAGTCAAAGTCCAGACCTGACTGTGATCCAAATGTTCTTGTAGGACCTTGTAGGATCAACACAAGTCTGCTGTGAATAGCCTCATGTCAGGTTCTCGTTATCTAACACAAATATTTTACGTTAAATACTTTGTATTCAAAGCAAATAAATCTAAACACTAAAAATGATTCCATCTCATCTCACGTTAAGGTTATCGTACAGAGAGATAAAAGATGCTGCTGGTACCGACTCAAGCACACACAGAGTGTATTCACTGAGTGTTCATGACATAATGGGCACTGCTGCTTGGTCAGCTGAACCTGAAACTGGCACTAAACTACATGATGGACAGAATCAGACTGAAAGGACGAAGATAAGGAAAACAAGAAAGACGATTGATCTACAAGCCAGAAAAACCAGTAAAATCCATCAAAGAATCAGTGTGGATGAGCACACCTGACTGAAAAGTCAACAGTAAAAACCTCCAGGGAATAAATCTCAACTACTTATTATAATTTAGGATTTTCACAATGTAGTATTTTACTTAATGAGACCCCCAAAAACGATATTGAAACTGGGACAAACTTTCATCCACCATTAAAACGATCACGAGAACCTGAACAGCCACCGCTCTGTAGGCTGGTTCTATCACAAGTGTTGGGCCTCTTACAGTAAAAAGTAATTAGTTATAGTTACAAATTACTCTTTCCAAAAAGCAATTGAGTGTGTAACCCAGTTACCACATTGTAAAAGTAATTAGTGTCATGAAGTTGTAAGCTGAATAGGACCTGAAATCCAGGAGGCAGCCAGATGGGTTCAACAGTCCAAACATTAATTTTAAAGTTGTGATGTAGAAGTAACGGTGACGTTATTTTATAATATCTAACATGAAAGATTTTGTTTAACTGAATGATTCTCAGAATGAACATTTCTGGAATCTCTTCATTCAGTGAGAATGTTCTCATGGATATCTGGGATATATATCCAGTCTGCCTAATAAATTATAAAAAGTCATCTTAGGTTTTTAGGGATTCTGAGATATTGCTAACTAAATTTCTACTACAGCAGCTGTTATTATGGATATCCTAAATTATAACTTCAATAGTAACAACATAGCTGTTGATGTCTTCTTTTGCAATTTCAACTACTAAGAATACAGTTAGTGCTAGGATAAATTAGATTATCGCTACATAAAATTAGGAATTATACAGAGGCTGGTTGTTGATTAAATGTTACAATGGCTTGCCAGAGTCCTGCTATATTCCTTAATGTTCTGCCTTCTCTCATCAACACACTTTTCTGAAGGGCTTCTTTTCTTTCCTCCTCTTTGCAGATTTGTCACCACCAATATTTACGTGTCCCTAAGTGATTGTGGGTGTCTGAAAGTGGATGTGGAGGTATGTGTGTAGTGAGGGAGGAGATGCCTGCAGCAGCCCAGGCCCCACCAGCACCAGCAACACATTCTCACACCCAAGGCGTCAAAATATGACGAATCGGGACGCCCCAGCGCGTCAGGATAAGACGATCAGGGACAAACTGCTGACGTGGCGTCCCAGAGTGTCGGTATCTGACGCTGGTGCTGAGAAGGACATTAGAACTACTTGTGAACTACTTAACCTTCCCCTCACCCCAACCCTAGCCTTAAGGTCACAGTTCATGGACCTTAAGGTTAGGATTGGGGCGAGGGGAAGGTTAAAAAGTTGGTTAATGTCCGTGTGACCGCACGCGTCAAACAGTGATGCCAGCGGAGCCACGTGGCCCACCATGTCCCTAATCGTCTTATCCTGACGCGCTGGGCATCCCGATTCGTCATATATTGACGCTTGGTCACATTCGTCATATGTTGACGCCTTGGGTGTGAGAATGTGTTGGCACCAGAGTCTGGGGCCACCAGTGTAAGGACACAAACAAGCCAGCCCAGAGGACAGACCCAAGCCAGAGGACATCAGGGCACCAGCCCCAGCCAAAGGGAACCTATCTGGGGACGCCAAGGCTGGAGCCACCATCCCAACACACTGTCACCCCTACCAATACAGGCCAGCCTACAGCAAGACAACCCGATGCTCCAAAGGCTCACCAACCCCGTGAGGGACAGCAAGCATGGGGCGACCAAGCCTGCCCGGCTCCGCCCCCCTGTGGAGCAAGCACCAACCCCTCAATCACGCTCCCAACCCAAAGAGATGGTGAGGATGGTAGGGCTGTCAACTTTAGTCGTTTATTCACTAATCAGTTGATGCCGTCTTGGTCAACTGACATTCTCATAGGTCAACCAGTTGCATAATAATTTTTTTCATAATAATGATATTTTCATTTATTTATTCATTGATAAGCAGTAATGTATTACTGTATTCTAAATGTAATAAGTGTATGTTTTATCCCCAACTTTAAATGCTTTCATTTAAGCTATTTGTAACAGCGCCACAGGTTAGCGCACCGCACAGAACATTCTGGAGACGCACCGCACGTGTGACTGGCTGCGCAACACAACACATAGATGCTGCTTTGCGCTGAGCAAGAAATATGTAGTTTTGCTGTATTCATTCAGTTAGAACGCTACTTGTTTTGGGTGTAGTCCACAAGATGTCGAAGAAATCTAAATCTTTTGTCTGGATGCATTTTACAAAAAAAAAAAAAAAAACAACAAGACCAGTGGCGGTTCTACATGGAATTACTCCCCGGAGAAGGCCCCCCTTGAGCCCCCCCCCCCCCCACCCCCCCAACCGCCCCCACCACCACACCACCCCACCTGCACGAACACACACGTTTTCTACAAACAGGCATGTTTTATTAGAACGACTATTGAACATTCATTTTTCTAAGTTGCACATATTTACATTAATTACTATGAAGTTGTCAGAATGTAAAGCAATATACATTATATACTGTATCAAAATATATAGAATCAAATATACAAAAACAACGAAACTAACTAAATATTAAGAATATATGCACATAATATATAATAAATATTCTAAATAGCAAAAATATTTCACACATAACTAACTACAGATAATCACTACAGCACTGCACTTAGAACAGAAAACACAAACTAAAATTAAAACCTAACCTTGATGCAACGTCATCAATAATGTCATCATATGAAATCTGCTCCCCTACTGAGTGATTGATACTAATCAGAGCCAGGTTAGTGAGCCACCCTGAAACATAGGTGACCTCAGGTATGACTTGATCAAGTTTTGAAAAGCTCCTCTCAGCTTGAGCCACAGTGACTGGCAGAGCAGTCCAAAAGTTGGGGTAGATCTCCAATAGATCTCATGATCCATAATATTTTAGAATTGCCTCTGAAATTGTAATTTAAACTGACATAAAAAAACTGTTGACTAACAAAAATGCCAACTTTTACAGAACAAATCATGTAAAAAATAATCAGTGCAGTCATCTGCAATAAATAAACAGGATAGTTAGTGGTGACTGGGGAGTTTTCTTCTGCTTGTACAGTTGTTTTATTTATTATTATGTGAACATGATCAACATGTTTGTTGTTGTTCAGGCAGGCTGCAGGCTGCAGCGAGCATTTAACAAATCCTAGTTTGAATCAGTAAAAAACGATTCAAGGAATTTATTTGAACCATTTGAATATTCGTTTCAATATTTCAGCCCCATTCGCTCTGTTAGCAATTAGTTGACTGAATTTAACCGTTAAAATCCCAGTTAACTGGTTCAAAAAACTGAAAACATGCATCATGAGAGCATACACACCTTTTTCTTTCTCCTCTTTTTTTCTTTTAATTCCTGAATGGGGCACCTGTTGGTTTTAGCCTTTTTATGTTCATCTCTTCTGTTTGGCTCTTGACTCAATAAGTTTCCTTTAGTCAGGACTAAACAATTTGACCTTGATGGGGGGGGAACCACAAAATCGTTTTGTTTTTCCTTTTTTTATTCGGCCATTTCACACAATTCGGAAACACCTGAAAGAATGATAGGCCTGTGTTTATGATATTATTAATGAAATGTGCGTTAAATGGAAGAACATCAAGATGTGATTGACTTTAGCCATGTTAATACAGTTGATTCAGCCCCTACCCGCTCATTTCATTTGGACCCACCCAGAGGTGAATTCCCCCGCCGCACCCCTCCCCTTCCTGTTCTCCATACACACACGGTGCACGTGAAAGTTCTCAGTCAGCAGGAGCGCCTGCAGCTGCAGGGGGCGCCAACTTGCTGTTTCCAATCCAGACACTAATAGAAAACCTCGGTGCGGCGCAGATTTATTATTATTTTTTATAGTCAGCGCTTGTGCGCCCCTTTTGTGTCATGAAAAAATGCCGCCCCGGGCAACTGCCCTGTCTGCCCGTGCCTAAAACTGCTACTGGACAAGACTGTGGTGTGCAAGCTATACGGCCGAAAGCTAGCTTACCATAGCTCAACAACCAATATGGCCCATCACCTAAAAGCGGTAAGCGAATTATACATGTGCCAGAGAGCCTGTCAGGTCTTAGGCTATGCCTAAAGCTTATATATTTTACTGGTTATGTACTAGGCACATCCCCAGGCCATGCTGCAGGTATCAGGAAGCACCCAGATGCAACTGGAGTTGGTCCATCCTCTGTCGTCAAAAAGAAAGCAGGATATCCTTAAAGGGATTGTGCATTACATTGCCCAAGATATGCGGCCAGTCAACACAGTGGAAGGAAAGGGCTTTAAGGACATGTTTAAAATTGTCGACCCACGATACACTGTGCCAGCACGTGAGACTGTTATGAGTGCGCTACGTTTGCGGTTTGATGGACCTTAATTAAATGTAAATCAGTTTCTCCAATCCTCCGAGGCTGTAAGCCTCACAAATTATTTGTGGTCTTCGCTTAGAACGGAGGCTCTCATGACAGTTACGGCACATTTTATCGACGCAGACTGGAAAATGAATAACGTTGTGTTAGAAACAAAACAGAAGGATGAAGCGCACACTGGGGAAAACGTTGCTGCGCGGCTCACTCAAGTCGCGGATGCTTACCACATTCCACCAGAAGAGCGGGAGTCAGTGGTAACGGACAATGCTGCCAACATGGTCCTCTCGGTGGAATTACTCAAAGGATCCGGTAAGTGGCCAGACGTGGAGTTGGTCAGGTGTGCAGGCAACACCCTGCAGCTGTGCGTAAACGCTGCCGTAAAAGAAGACCGGGTGGCGCGCACGGTGGCTGCGGCATGTCGTCTTGTTGGGCACTTCAAAAAAGGACACAAAGCAAAAACGGGTCTGAAAGAGAAACAGGTGCAACAGAGAGCTCCTGAGCACAAACTCATCCAGGATGTGGCCACCCGGTGGAAATCCACTTTATGTTGGAGCGACTGTTGGAACAGCGCTGGCCCTTCACCGCCGTTTTATCAGACCCCAATTACACCAAAAGGAGTGACAGCAGCACTTTGGACATGAAAACGGAGCGGTGGAATGTGGCTGAAGACATCACAGACATTCTTAAGCCCTTTATTACACTGACTGAGCTGTTGTCGGAGGAGACTAACACATCGCTGTCTGCGACCTTCCCAATGCTTGAGAATTAAAAAAAAATGTCATCTTGTGGTCACAGATAACGATAGTCCAACAAAGAAGATGAAACTTAAACTTGTGCAGGAAATAGTCGATGGAAACTCAAAGACAGAGCTGTGATTACAAGCAGCCTGTACATTTTAACTGCCGTAATGGACCCGCGCTTCAAACAGCTGCCTTTTCTTAATGACGAGAAACGGGACAAGGCCTATTCTGAAGTCGCACAACTTGCACAGAGACTAAGCCTCTCAGGAGACAGCACAGGCCAGATAGGTGAAGATGAGAACCCGCTGGCAAAAAAAAACAGAACAAGGCAAAGGAGATAGCAATGCTTCTTTGTGGACATGGTGCAGAGGATGACTCTGATGAGCCGAGCGCGCAAAGATCCTCCTGCGACGAAATGAAAGATTATCTTCAGGACAGAAGTAAAGTGGACACTGCATCCCTGCAACCTCCACTCCAGCAGAGAGCATATTCTCCAAAGCGGGATTCATTGTTAATAAGCTGAGGAGCTGTCTTTTACCCAAGAATGTGGACATGTTGGTGTTTTTGGCCCACAACATTAAAAAGGTGAACTAGGTTTGCAGATCTGTAACGGACCTTAACGGACCTATTTATAGATTGTTTTCTTATGTTTTGTTTGAAAATAGCCTAAATAATATAACAAAACGAAAACAAATCTATAGACTCCCCTATTATACAGCCTGTTGTTATTAGGAATATTTTTGGCTATTTGATTTTTTGTGTTTCTTTTAAAACAAAAGCCTGTATAAACAAAAGCCTTATGTTAGGATTTTTAATTTCTATTTGGCAGTTATATTTTTTGTAGCGTGTGGTCAGGTGCACAATTGACTGCTGCTAGACCTAGGACAGCTCTCCTCACCTTGCGCTTAAAAAAATCACTTAATTTGTATTAAAATTTGTATTAATGTTATAGTTTTATTAATTTATTATTGATGGTTTTTTTTCAATTTTCATTTTATAAATGCTCATTGACATTTGTTTAATAAATGTTCAATCAAAATGCAAAACATTGTTTTTTTTCAGTCGACTAATCTTTGCGCAGGACTGGACTTTGGTCAACTAAGCATTTCTTTGGTTAACTACAGCCCTAGAGGATGGTAGTTGGAGGGGACACCTTGGCCGAGAAGCTTGGGGGGGGCAAGCAGTGGAGAGCCCTCCCCATTCTGGGAACAGCCCCACCCATCCTCCTTCCTCCTGTCAGGCCTTAACCCCCAAATCCCTCGTGGTGCCTGAGGGGGGGTGATGCAGCAGAGGCCACACCTTTAATTGAGGGGACATGTTCCTGACTGCCCCGACCCCAGCTTGCATCTGCCCACCCCCTCAGCGATCCCACAGTAGCTAGGACCCAGAACAGCCCCAGAGTGAGATGGGCACCCCCACATTGGGGCAGATCAGTGAACCGCCACCCTGGTGCAGCAAGTGAGCAGCTTTAAAGAACGCCACGCCCTTTTCACCATATGACACCATCAGCACCGCCAGGAGTTGAGCAACAGATGTTTTATTTCAGCTTAAAAAAACTTTATGAATGTGTTTTATTCTCTTGAACTCACAAAGCTCAGAGACGTACCGCTGCCACTGGGTTTCAGATGTTTCAGCTGCTTCTTGTTTCTTTTATAGCCATTGGTTCTGGGATGGGATTCCTTTTCCACGTGGATATGAAGCATTTAACACTGTCAGCGTTCTGATGGGAATCATTTTGGTTCTCAACATTTTTCTACAGCTGTGACCGATTCTAATTTGTCTCATCTAAACAACAACTCAAGTCCTTATGACCTGCTGAGGGAAAGGACTATTACGTTTTTATCCCTGTGTTGTTTAAGCAAACGGTGATGTTAAATTATTAATAACTATAACATTATAATAGATTTAACATTTCTACTTTATTGGGTCACAAATGTAATATCAACTATTTACTGGAGTCAGTGCCCAGGCATGGAAGGGCCCGTTTTATTATTCTGTTGGTAGTTCTGTTGTCCCACCGTGCAGCTGGGGAACAAGCTCAGACAAAGGCATGTGGAAATTTCTATTTCATTCATATTCTCATATTTATACTTCAAATGTTGGTTTGGTCAGTGATGTTCTGGCAATCTGTCCAGGGTGTACCCTGCCCGTTGGCCCGTTGACTGCTGGAGACAGGCACCAGCCCCTCCACGACCATGCGTGGACAAGCGGGTTCAGATAATGGAAGTTAGTTTGGTCCTTTTCATTAGCTAAATGGGATTGGTGTTTTAACTTTTTTCTTTTATTAAGAAGTAACTAGTGGTTACCATGGTGACCTTAATAAGCTACCAGTGGTTACCACGGTGACATTAATGAGTCAGCAGGAGCAGTTATAGCATTTCTATTGATCTTGTTTCTTTAATGCATTTACAGCATTTGCACTAAAGTGTAGACTCGCTGACTTTATGATGGTAAAGTTGCACCCACCTTTATCATTTTATATTCTGATAAACAAAGTTTGAGTATTTCATTGAGGATTTTAAAGTTCAACCATTTTTAACTTAGGTGCATAACTAACCCCGCCTCACATCTGACGTGAACCTGAACCATCGTCACCCTCACTCTGTTTTCACAGAAAACTGCAAAATGCTGGAAATGTTAAAGAAAAATCAGTTTGTGTTCTGGAGGAAAGAAGTTTGCTCACTGCCTTTTTTCCACGTAAACAAAACAGCGAACAGATAAACGGAGTGAACCGAGTCAGAGAAACACAAATCGAAAGAGGACAGCGAGATGCAGAAATAGGTCAAATGATCACAGACCGACTATGGAGCAAACAAAAGGCTTTCTCTGAGCTGTCTGGAGAAAACAAATACGAATAAAAATGTTTTTGTTAAAGTCCAAAGAGAAAATGAAGAATGGGTTTGTTTTAGTCTTGTTAATGCTGACAGAGGTGTGAGTTATTGAGTTAATAACAGTGCTTTGTGTTTGTGAGGAAAGGTCAACAGTCAGCTGTTTGTTTCTACATTTGTCTGATAGAGAGCTTTTCTTCCAGCTGATGCTCTCCTGTCTGTGTTGTGTGAGCACACACATTCAGCATTAACTTGTGTATCTTTGTAGGAAACATACATCACTCCCAGTTGTCATAAATGTTTTTTATTTCCTTCCTTCCCCTGCCTTGCATCCATCCCTCTCCACCCACCGACCCTCCTCCCTCAGCCATATTAAATCCAATTGACGAATAAATACGCCACATTAAAACACAAGATATGAAATTGATTCATTATTTGCTTTAAATAGCGTTATGAAAAAAGTAGAGTATCGTTAATCAGCTCTAAGGTGGGAACTACTTTTTGCAGGCGGGGGCGTGCAGATGCTGGTTGCTGCAGGCTCATCAGCTTTACGACGTAATGGTATTTCTTTATGGAGGCAGGGGAAACATCAATTTATGCTGATGAGCTGGCCTCTGTTCCACGTTACAGCCAAAGACACGATGAGAAGCTTTGATCAAGTTTGGGAGACGAGGAGGAGGTGGCCTTCAGCAGCTAAACGGGGCCTCGTAACTGGTGATGTGGTGGCACTTAATGCTGTTAAGCACAAAGAGCTGTGCACTAAAAACAGAAACAGGAAGTGCATCAACTGGCAAACATTTCTGTACATCAAAGAAACATTTGTGAAGAGATGCAAATGTAGCTGCTGCCCAAAATCCTAGCATAGTTGGAGTGCTGTAATATGGAGACAAAATGACTCTGGTTTGATGTTTAAACTGAGAAGTGGAAACAGAACCAAAATCAAAAGGAAGTCACAGTTAAGTCATGCCTAAAGATGTTAAACCAGGGGTCCCCAACGACCAGACCAAGGGCCAACACTGGGAAGGGGACTGGGAGGTACATAAAGAATGAATGTTTTAATTAGGGGCCTGTTGCCTCACGTGTCTGAGCAGAACCTCCCTGAACCATCTACAGGTGGTTCAGAATGCCTGTGCTCGGCTTCTGACCAAGTCCTCCAAACACACCCACATCACCCCGCTTCTCCTCCAGCTTCACTGGCTGCCAGTCAACTTCAGGGTTCATTTCAAGATCCTGGTTCTGGTCTATAGGGCCTTACATGGACAAGCACCATCTTACATTGGTGATCGTCTTAGTCCCTACACCCCCAGCAGGTCCCTGAGGTCCAGTGATCAAAGCCTACTGGTTGTGCAGCACCAGGCTAAAGACCAGAGGTGACAGATTATTTGCTGCTGTGGCCCCCAGACTCTGGAACTCTCTCCCCCTGAGCCTGAGATCAGTGGACTCAGTGGTCTCCTTTAAAAAGCAGCTGAAGTCTCACTTGTTCAAGCTGGCTTTTGTATGACCTTCTTCACCACTCTCTCTTTATTCTGCTCTCCCCACCTATTCCACCTTCCTCAGGATCCACTGATTGCCCTCTTTCCTGTTCACTCTATCTCTCTTTCTTAACATTTTTTAATCACAATGGTCTATTCTTGCTCATTTTAAATATATTTGTAAACATTTTCTAAATTCTTTTTTATATTTTTACATTTTTTGTTTTTGTGAAGCGCCTTGTGATTTTTATCTTGAGAGGCGCTATAGAAATTGTATTTTCTTCTTCTTCCTGTAATGTAGTCACCTTATTGTCCTTCACCTCTAACTCGCAATTTACACTGGGAGCATGAGTGGAAACTTATGGCAATGCTGTTGGTGTGTCACACCCTCCAGAACGTGTCCTTTCCTATGGAGAACATTTCAGATGCGCCAGACTGCGTAGCTTGACTCTAGAGTCTTTCACGGATGAATCAGATCTTTTGAGCAGGTCTTCATTTTGAACGATGAGACCCGAGTCCTTGGGGAGAACTGTTCATGTTGTCTTCCACTAACTAGACAGGCTCCTCACGCACTCGCCTTGCTCCGAAAAGAGCCGGCCTTTTGACAGCTTCTTGAGGTAAACAGCTCCTTTGAAAGAGCCGTAAGTCCCATCACGACTGGACCCGCAAAATCACAAAAGATTTGAAACGTCACTTGACCCCACCAACCATGCTTATTTTGCTGTCTTCCAAAGATGCAGAGAGCAAATTAGGCTTTGTTTCCCTGTAAAGATGTCATTTGTAGACGTATAGTAGATGCTTTACACTGATACCGTGTGATTTACTGTTTAGCCCAGGGATGGCCAACCCTGGTCCTGGAATGTTGCTATCCAGCATGTTTTAGCTCCGACACACCTAATTGAATGATTCACCTGGTCACCAAGTTATCAAGCTCTGCAGAAGCCTGTTAATCACCCACTGGTTTAAACCAGGTATGTTGGAAGAGAGACTAGACTGAAACATGCTGGATAGCTCCAGGAGCAGCACTATGTTAGCTACCGATCGTGGTGCGTTCCTGAAGTGTGTTTATGTTTATTTATTTATGTGTATTTATTTAGCAGACGCTTTTATCCAAAGCGACTTACAGTTTATAACCTATAGGGCATGTTGTGATCTGTGGGGGAAACCGGAGTACCCGGAGGAAACCCACGCATGCATGGGGAGAACACGCAACTCCACTCAGAAAGGCCGCAGCCGAGTTTTGAACCTGCAACCTTCGTGCTGCGAGGCAACAGTGCTAACAACTGCGCCACCATGCAGCCCATGTGTTGAGTCAAAAATAGAGCCCAAGCAGATCTTTAGCCAAACGGGACGCTGACACACTTCTAGGGCATGTCCAGGGGTGGACTGGCCCATCTGGCATGGTCCCAGTGGGCCGCTTGCTCAGTGTGGGCCACACCCCCCACGCTTACACATTCAATTTCCACCACCCCCACCCCCCCCACCCCCGCTCTCACATTGCAGAACAGAGACAATTCTGCGAGCAACCTGAAGATGAAGGAAATTCATTAGAAATGCATCACGTTCCTTTCCAAGCAGAACCTTTGTAATTAAACTCACACCTTCCTGTCATGGTGTGGAAACAACAGGTCACGTGCTACTTGTTCTCTGTCTAAACATGCCATGAAACAAGGTGATGATGACTCCATTTGTTTAACTGCTGCTGCATAAGCAGGACAACATACCAAAAAACAGGGCAGGATGGAAATGTTCCCTTTCCCTCATTAATTACACAATTATGCTAAGCTGCATGCCTAGATATGAAGCAGATGTTGTGTAATTAACCTCGGTATGAAGATAACGTCCAGATCCGTTGTCTCTCACCTTCAAACCTGAAAAGGAAGCCAGACAGAGACAGAGCTAGGAGGAGGAGCTCTAGAGGTTCCCACAGCCACGAGAACCAGACCTCATGGACCGGGTCAGACCTGGTCGAAACAAAACTGGACCTAATTAAACATCAGCAGCATTCCAGGCTGTAGCCTTCAGCTGACTGAGGAGGTGGAGCTTCAAACATGAAGAACATTTAGGATATCTGAGACAGATGTGTGTTTTACGAGAGAATGGTTGAAAAGAATCTGTATTTAGTATGTGTCTGAACATTCACCCTCCAGTGTTTGGTCCGACCCTGGAGCTAGACCCAAATCTTTGCAGGTTTCTTATGATTGGTTTCAGTTTAGATAACCTGATCGTGAACATTAGGCGTATTTATTATTTCATATCAATGTTTTCATAGTTTTTAGACAAAACCACATAACATAAGCTCTTCATCCAGATATGGATGTTTCAGTTTGAATTTTCTGTTGCTGCTCCATCATAAAGCACCCACCAGTGTTGTGTTTTTCGCCAGAAAACATAATTTCTCTCCAGTTATGTTTATTTTGGTGTTTGTTAATGTTTGTATTTTCATTCTGACCTGTTGCAGCTCGTCTCGGTCGTCGGCCGCCTCCAGCTCCACGGCGGCCGAAGCAAAGGGACGACTCGCCATCTGTTGCTGCTCTCTCATCAGCTGCTGCAGAGAAACAGAGAAAAGTGGAATCTTAATGTTTTTTTAACTCAGTTATTATATTTGCTGGTTTGGAGAAAAAGGCTAGAGAAATAAAATACAATTTCTCTTATTATTTGGCTCAGAAAGCCTTTATGAAACTATACATTGGACTTCTACCAAATGATTCAGCTTTTTCATAACTTTTACTGTTTTGCTCAATTGATTTTAAACGGGACATTATCTATTGTTTATAATGGATGCCACTGTTTGCCTCATCACTAAGAAGTCACGTGATCATGTAACAGAGAGAGAGTGCAAGTGTCACCAAGCTTATGTAAATTAGCTCTACTGTTCTCTTACAACAGAAAGCTCTTGGTATCTCCAACACCGTAGAACATGTGCTCCTGCATGCTGAGGTCCAACCTCTACATTTCTGGAACAGCAACTTTTCCCTTCTGCTGCTCTATGATTGTCTCAAGCTGCCTCCATGGTCATGGTCAATAATTCTTGAAAATGTCTTCTTTTGAAGGCCTCCTATACATACCTAGAAGGCAAGGCCTAAACCTGTCTGAAACACATTATACATCAAACACCACGTGGATGCCTAAAAAGGTTTCTTCTGGAGCTTTCTTGTTCTATTTAGGTGAAAGTGCATATTAATGATACAGGCCAGACTCTGGATGAAAATTGTAGAAGTCCAGTGTAACTACACTTTACCATCTATATGAATGGGAACTGGGTTCATTTTTTCATTTCGTTATGGAACTTTGTCATAAATCCTAAATTCTTTCCTCTAAACAGTGAAGAACTGTGTTTCACAAATGTCACTCAAAGACGTCTTACTGGGCAGCTGCTGACCCTAGTACGTCGTGATTAGCTATGTGCTCGCTGGCAAAATTTCGGCTGCTTTTAATCCACCCTGTTCTTCTGATAATGACCCAGATTCCTTAATTTCTCGGTTTAACGAGCACTGCCTCTCTATTCTGGACAACGCTTGACCTGCCAGAACTAGATCAGTTCCTGCAGTGAACCCTACTCCCTGGTTTAACCTTCTTATTATGTTATGGGTCAATTTGACCCGTTCCAGTTTTGGGTTGACCAAAGTGCTGTCTCATCCTCTCTTTTTCTTAATGAAATTTTATGACTTTCCCTTATCTGGGGTCATGAACTGGTAAGAGAAATATGGACAACTTGATTCAATTTTTCACTTCAATTCAAGTGTATTTATATAGCGCCAAATGACGACAAGAGTCGTCTCAAGGCACTTCACATAATAAACATTCCAATTCACAGTTCATTAAGCCAATCAGAAATAATGTGTCCTATATAAGGAACCCAGCAAATTGCATCAAATCACTGACTAGTGTCAGTGACTATACAGCAATCCTCATACTAAGCAAGCATGCAACGACAGTGGAGAGGAAAACTCCCTTTTAACAGGAAGAAACCTCCAGAGAATCCTGGCTCAGTATAAGCAGCCATCCTCCACGACTCACTGGGGATTGAGAAGACAGAGCAGACACACGCACACACACACGCACACACACACACACACACACACACACACACACACACACACACAATAATGTGTCTACAGTTCTATTGTGATGTCTTAGTAAATATTCTATTTGGTGAGATAAACTTTATTGTATTTATCCTAGTGGATCTCTAATTAAATGGGTAAACTAGCAGTAACACGTCCAACGTCAAGGAAAGCAAAAAGTTATTATCAGGAGAGGGATACTGTTTTAGTTAGCAGCAGTGTGCTAGATGATGGCCCCCTCCATGAGGCCACCTCAGCTCAGCAGAACATCGTTGTTGCTTCTTCTGGGGAGACAAACACTTAGAGAAAAAATAAAGTTAACAGCTGAAATTGCAGAAAGTAATACAGTTAAAGAGCAGATAGTAGAAGAAAGTAGTAGAGTGTGGAAAGTGGTCAGTGTATCCTCCAGCAGTCTAAGCCTATAGCAGCATAACTACAGAGAAAACTCTGGATAATCTATCCTATTTAGATGGAGGCATGTTGGAGGCAGGGCAAGGGAGAGCCGTCTTTACCGACTATACACTCCACCTCCCTCTACTCCCCCACTTGTCCAGATTTAGGCTAACATCAGATTTTAACCATAGGCCCTATCAAATAAAAATGTTTTAAGCCTATTCTTAAATGTAGAGAAAGTGTCTGCCTCACGGACTAAAGCTGGGAGCTGGTTCCACAGGAGAGGAGCCTGATAACTAAAAGATCTGCCTCCCATCCTAATTTTAGATATTCTGGGAACCACCAGTAGACCTGCAGTCTGAGAGCGAAGTGCTCGGTTAGGAACGTATGGAACAATCAGATCGCTGATGTATGATGGAGCTTGATTATTAAGAGCTTTATATGTGAGAAGAAGGATCTTAAAATCTATTCTGAATTTAACAGGTAGCCAATGTAGGGAAGCTAAGACAGGAGAGATATGATCTCTCTTTTTAATTCTCATCAGAACTCTAGCTGCAGCATTTTGGACAAGCTGAAGATTTTTAACTACATTCTGTGGACTTCCTGAGAGTAATGATTTACAGTAATCCAGTTTTGATGTAATAAATGCATGAACTAGTTTTTCAGCATCACTCCTGGAAAGTATGCTTCTAATCTCAGCAATATTCCGAAGGTGGAAAAAGGAAATCCTACAAACCTGTTTAACCTGGGAATTGAATGACATGTCCTGGTCAAAGATAACACCAAGGTTCCTTGCTTTGTTCGCGGAGATTAATGTAATGCCATTCAGGTCAGGCGACTGGCTAAGCAATTTACTTTTCTGGATTTCTGGTCCAAAGATGAGAACTTCCGTCTTGTCTTGATTTAAAAGCAAAAAGTTTAGAGTCATCCAATGTTTTATGTCCTCAAGACAAGCCTGTAATCTACCCAACCGATTAGGTTCATCAGGGTTAATGGATAAATATAGCTGAGTATCATCAGCGTAACAGTGGAAGTTTATCCCATGCTGTCTAATGATTTTACCAATTGGGAGCATATATATAGTAAAAAGAATTGGTCCAAGCACTGAACCCTGTGGTACTCCGCAAGTAACCCTGGAGTATGAAGAAGATTTGTCATGTACATTTACAAAATGAAATCTGTCAGACAGGTAGGATTTAAACCAGCCTAACGCTGCTCCTTTGATCCCTACAACATGTTCAAGTCTTTCTAAAAGAACATTGTGATCAACTGTGTCAAAGGCAGCACTGAGATCTAACAAGACTAGAACAGACACAAGATTCTTATCTGAGGCCATGAGAATATCATTTGTAACTCTCACTAATGCCGTTTCAGTGCTGTGATACTCTCTAAAACCAGACTGAAATTCCTCAAACAGAGCATTAGTGTTTAAATGCTGACATACTTGGATGGCCACTATTTTCTCCAGGACTTTGGATAAAAATGGAAGGTTAGATATTGGTCTATAATTCATTGGGTCATCCGGATCCAGAGAAGGCTTCTTAAGTGAAGGTTTGATTACAGCAACCTTAAAATCCTGTGGTACATATCCATTCACTAAGGATAGATTGATTATATCTAGAATGGATGTGTCCTGGGAAGTCTTTGCAGTGTTTGTATAGAAAGATGATGTCTTTTGAACTCGCAGACTTTAATGTGAATAAAAAGCTATTCGGATCCAAATTAAACATGACTCTTTGGTGTGCTAGGTTTTATTGCTCAATTAATTATATTTAGATTGCCTCTGAATATACATTCACACCCAGAGGCCCAGGTGTGTACAAGATAAACTTTCTCTGTTCTTGTCACTGATGTCATGTCATTTCAAGTCACCAAAAATGAGCTCCAGAAGATTTAGAGCTGAATAAGTTGTATCACAGCTTTTGAACTGGGATAGCAATGAAGAAGATGTTTCAAAGACAGAGGATCTTTCAGAGGATGAGGACAATGTTACTGATGATCCATACTGCCCATTTTCTGAGTCTCCTGCCATCACTACACCAAATGAAAACCAAGGAATGTGGCAATCATAATCTACAGAGGGGACATGGATGTCTAAAGAGGGTAAAATTAAATGGTCAACATCACCACCTCAAGGCAGACTGTCGTCAAAATGACTCCTGGTCCTACAAGGTTTGCTGTCACTCGAGTTGATGATATCCAATCAGCATTTAGTCTCTTAAGATTCCCTCTAATAGAGAAGATTATACTGGACATGAATAACTTGCAGGAAAGCCATGTATTTCAAGAGAAAGGGAAGGCGCTGCACAACCAGTAGGCTTTGGTCACTGGACCTCAGGGACCTGCTGGGGGTGTAGGGACTAAGAAAATCATCAATGTAAGATGATGCTTGTCCATGTAAGGCTCTAAAGAGCTGAGGTCTCATTTATAAAACATTGCGTAGAATCCTCACTAAAACTGTACTTAAGCTCAGCAAAAAACATGTACAAGTAGGTTTGTGACCTATAAACATGGAGCACGCACAGCTTCATGCAATCTCTGCTTTATAAATCACACTCTACCTAGAAATGTTCTCAGGTGTTTCTGGATCACATCCCGCCCTCAACACGCCCACTTTCTGCCATAAATGGTCAATTCAAAGTGCCTTGTGGATCTCATGCATATACATAAGCCGGCTCGTTGCAGCGCTCCACCATTAACGATGGTGACCGCAGATCAAGGAAGCGCTATTTCACCGAAGCAGAAATTGAGGTACCCTGTGTGTGAGGCGGAAAAATGAAAGGAAGTTCTTTTGTAAAACAAATAACAGAAAATCCACGGAGTGGCCCAGCGTTGCTGAAGCTGTCAATGTTGTGAGTTCTTCAGAGAGATCTGTGGTGGATATAAAAAATGGCCCAATCTGAAGGTGGGTTAAAAAAATGTTTTGCCACCGCCAGAGTGTGTCTGCCACTGGCGGAGGCCCTGACACCTCTGATCCCCCACCGCTCTCCGTTTGGACCTCAGCAGTAATCAGACCGGCAAGTGTGCGTGGCATCATGACAGAGAATGAGGGAGACACTGACCATGCAGAGGAGACTGGTAACGTTTAAGCCTTTTATTAAAACAGATCAAATGTGCCTGTCATTAAAATATAAAACAAAACCAAATCTCATTGTTTCCCCCCAGTGACTCTGGACGAAGCGTCCAACGAGGCATCCCAGGCGGTGACCAAAGATGTGGCTGCAGGATCGGACTGTCCCACCAGTGCGCCTTGGGCGCATGGCGCACCTGGAAGTGGCCGGGTGCAAACTGGTGCTGTCCTGCAGGCACAGATGGACATGATTAGTGCGGTGAACCAAGTGCCAGAAGAACTGCACAGAATATATGATGTCCTGATTGAAATTTCAGGAACACTTAAAGAACTGGCAAGAAAGTAGGGCTGCTCGATTATGGCAAAAATAATAATCACGATTATTGTGACTGAAACTGAGATCTCGATTATTTAAGACGATTTTTCAACTAATGTTGATTTTATTTGTTTTTATTCGGTACAAAAATTGCTCAGGGCACAATCAGGACAAAAATAAATAAGAAACAAGATGATCACTAAAATAACTCCTGATTCCCAGTATAAAAAGACCAATATACTTATAGCTCATAGTCTATGACCCAAGGGCTATAGACCTTGGTTTAACTCATTTAAGTCCAACCAGTACAGACCCAAATACCAATATCTTGCAAATACTGACAGCAAGAATTATACAGTGGCATTTTTAACAAATAGATGCAAATAAATTGATGTTCACAAAATGTTGCATAACATTTATTGAGTCGTGTCAAGGTGCTGTAGGAGAGTGCACTAGCACCGTGTCCTCAGAGAGATTAGTTATTACTTATCAGCCTGAGGAACTTATTTCTATTTCTACCTCATTTATAAACTATTTATTTACAAGTCCATCAGTTAATGTAATAAATGCCCCGACCACAGCTGCACCCCCTACCCCCCAACTCGGTCTCACATCAATCGGGGGCAAGCTGCACGTGTGTTTAGCGCACCGCATGCGCACATTTAGCCGTTATGATGTGTGTCACTCACTCTGGTTAATCCAACAGGGAGCTGGTGTAGTGACCGACACATCACTACATCATTCCCTTTCCTAATGTCCTGAACAACGGTCCAGAGCGCAGGCGGAGTGTTTAGCTAACCTGCAGGAAATGTCGACGACAGTTATCCAGAAAGTAGCTAAGGGAGATGTTTCTGAGGTTTTCGCTAGGTACTTTTAGGATTTAAAAAGTCAAGAAGGGGGTCTGAAAAGCTGCTAGAAATAGCGTCAAAGTCGCTAAGTTGGCAACACTGTGGGAGGAGCGCTTCATTTGTAAGTCAGGGCAGCGCAAGAGGGAGGAGCAAATAATCGGCTTGTTTTGTTTTCATAATCGTTCAAAACTCAGATTGTAATCGTAATTGGGATTAAAATTAGATTAATTGAGCAGCCCTACAAGAAAGTAAAAGATGAAAATTTTGCCTTCTGTGTTGGTCCTATAAATGACGTGTGGCAGGGGGAGAGACGAGGGCCCGGGCAGGATCTAATCCCCAGACTCCCGGGTGAGAGTCAGGTGTGCTATCCAGTCAGCCAAAGGGAGATCCCCCTTAGTCAAGTAGCCAAGGCGCATGATCAATCGGGCAACAGTGGCAGGACGCTCACTGTCACAGATGCATAACAATTGTTATCGAATCTGATGCCATAAGCAGCCTTTGAGTTGCATGCAAAGCCCCCACGCTGGAAGGAATGCAGACAAATGCTGGGAATCTCTATCCCCCCCCCCCCCCCCCCCCCCCCCCCGCCGCCTTCAGATTGAGGTCTCCACCGAGGTCATCAAGCTAAAGGACTCATTGTTCTCTGTGCTTCCCCATGACCTCCCTCCCACCTGCGGAGCCAGCTGGTTGAGCGCCACACAGGCCGCCCCCGCTGAGGAACCAGGATCCCAGCCCCTCCCCCCTACCTACCGGGTCTCATGTTGTGAACTGTGACGTTTGTTGCTTACATGTGGGGTGTTTTTTTTTTGCATTGGAGTGCTACACCCTGCTGGTGTAACCCTGTTAATGCCTTTTTTTTCTCCCTCCCTGAACTTCCCTCATGTAACACCCTTTTCATCAATCTATTAAGGTAGCGCGACTCATGTTGCGAATGACCGCAGTCACCAATTCTTGTTATGTGTCTTACCCACGTATGTCTGATCTTTGAATTGTGTGTGCTGAAACTGAATTTCATTTCTCTGTATGTCCTGCACATGTGGTAGAAAATGACAATAAATGACTTTGACTTTTGACTTTGATAACATTCTGTCTTGTTCGTATTCTGCACTTCAGGCTGTGTGTGTGACAATGCTGCTGGAATTCATAAAGGCAGCCATCTCCTTGTCATCCCTAAAGTTAGGATTCATATTCACGGCAAGGCGTCTTTCCAGTACTACGGTTCTCGCCTCTGGAACGAGCTGCCAGGGGACCTCAGGGCTGCTGAGAACGTTCATGTTTTTAGAAACAGGCTCAAGACCATCTTTTTAGCTCAGCTTTTAACTGAATACTCTCACTTTTTAAATTAATCAATTAATTAGTTTATTTATTTGATCTATTTATTTTATGTATTCTTTCTTTATACGTGCTTTTTAAACAGTTTTTTTCCTTGATTTATGATCAACATTATTTTAATATCTATATAACTTTTTATATTACAATTCTCATTTTAGCTCTTTGGATTTTATATTTTAACCTTAATTTAACCTTTTTCCAGTGCCTCCTACCATCTTTATGCAGATGACATCCAACTGTACATCTCCTTTAAGTCCCATGAGATGTCTAAGCTGCAGCTGTTACACACCTGCTTAGACTCCATAAAAACCTGGATGGCTGGAAACTTTCTACAGCTGAATGAAGAGAAGACTGAGATCTGTGCCCCAGACAAGCTGGTTCCCTAAGTCAGAGACTCTCTTGGTCAGCTTTCTTCTCACACTAAAATCTCCATCAGGAATCTTGGTGTGACTTTTGACCCAGCTCTCACCCTGGGGTCTCATGCTGTTCTAATCCTAACCCTAACGTAAACAAAAGTTAATCCACACCATATCTCTAAAATCACGTTTTAATGTATTTTTTCATTGTGTTGACCAGCCAAATGTCCCCACAAAGTGAAAATGTCCACACAGTACAAGTTAAAAGTTACAATTTGTCCACATAAACCTATTGTCAGTTTTGACCGGCGGCGGCACGTGGTTTGAAGGAGAGGCAAACAAATAAATCAGGTTGAGGTGGCTTTATTGCAACATGTTTGTCACCAACACCAACATTTTCTAACACCAACACTCACTGCCTTTTATAACTAAGTGACTGATTGGAAGAAACCATGAAGAGGGGTAATCAAAGAAATAATAACTAAATATTATTTACAGAACCCAACCACCAAAATAATAAATGGTACCAAACATTATTTACATAAATACAAATCACACTAAATAAATCCAAGTTCAATCAAACAAAAGAAACTAGGTTTCACATAACTCCTCCAAGAATCACCCCTCCTTATTTAAGTGGTATGCTCCAGCAGCTTAAAAGCAGCACCTGGGACACAAACTTCCCTTTGCTGCCCCGCCCTGCTGAGGAGACAACACCAGAAAGGTGAGTGAAACTTTGGAGATCAACTTGAACACAAATTGACATTTAACAAACATTTCCTTTTTACACAGGAAGGGTGGCCAGTCCCTCTGCCTCCAAAGAATCTGTTTTAAATGTCCAACAAAAAATAAATAACTTCAATAACGAAACCTTTTGTCTGTAACTCAATCAGAAATCACAGAACATTAATCATAATGAATGGAACCCCTGGTCTCCATTACACCTATAAATACAAGTACACACACACACACACACACACACACACACACACATGCACTCCCAGTTTCTCAACGTGCTCACGCATCCCTTGATCCTCTTACCCCCCTCCCCTTCTCGTGTACTCATTGTTTTTAGCTTTTTTTTTTTGGTTTCAGTTGACTGGCCACGATTGTTTTCCTGTTTACTTCATATGGGATGACCAAATGACTCCCTCCTTTTTGTTGTGAAGATCACAAGATGACTCCCACCTCGTCTCACCCTTTTTTGTTGTTTTTAGTTTAAATTGACAGGCCTCAATGTGTAATCCCTGTACCTTACATTCTGTAGTTCTTTGTAGTTTTACTGTTCTTATTCACGTTAGTTATGTTTTTTCCTACAACCCTACCCCCATGGTCACCTTCTACTTTTAGTTTTCTAGTTTCAGTATTCCCTGTTTCTGTGATCATTTGTTTCTGTGATCATTTGTGTCCCAAGGTCTCATTGTTTCACTGTCTCTGCTGTCTCTGAAAAAATAAAAACACTGGGGCGTGTAGAAGAGTGAAATAGAGAAGGAAGCAGGGGCTTCTGGTGGGAATGGGGCGTAAACATAAAGCAGAGGTGAAGGTAAGTGGGGAATAGCAGCTGGTGGGGAGTCGGAGTGGATGAGGAGGAAGGCAGGAAAACTTCATTAATGAGGAGATTTCAGGCAAACAAAAGCTCGCTGTGAGGCCTTTATCAGCGTGAGTCCAAACCACGACAACACAAACGCACAGAGAGGGCTTCAAAATTAACACAAACATAAAAGAACCATACAAAAGTTAAATAAAGACCAAGATCAGTCATTTCTGTATTTCTGCTCTAATTCCTGTGAGGACATCACGCGCTCACATGAGCCCCGTTTCCCGGCTTTCTCCACTTCAATAAAAAACATGTAAATGGGGTTTTGTTTGTACAATCAGCTCGGTGTAGCCACCTGTTCCTCACACACACACAAACGAGCGATTATTTTTACAGCAGCAATCATCACTGAGCTGCTTGTGTTGCTGGCAGAAACTTTGTTTCTGTCTCAGAAAAACGATGCTGGAAAGAAAGCTGAAGGAATAAAGGTGATTTTCTGTTTAAGGACAATAAATAAAAGCAATAGCTCACAAAGCTGAACTGTTATGTACTGATTTAAATCAAACATCATTAAAAGTGAAGTGAAAAATAAACAAAATCAAATAAAACATTGGTTTTGTAAATGCTCATGATGGTGTCCTTCTGACAGCGTTCCTCTGACTTATAGACGTCACCCTGGACACAAACCAGAACATTTAGATGGAATAGCACGCTGCTGAAGCCGTTTAGATTAATAGTAAACTATTTAACAGTATTTATATCTGCAGAGCTGCTACATGTGTGTTTTCTTATGTATTTTGTCTTTTTATAGCATTAAGTACACCTTTCTATTTACTTTTTTCTTTAGGATTTATGGTTTGCATGTTTTATCTTATACGTTTATATATATACACATATACACGTGTGTATATATATATATATATATATATAATTTTTTTTTTTTTCATTTAATCTACAGGATGGCTTGGCAGGCTAGTGTTGGTCCTTTTGTTTGCAGAAAATCATATAATTGAACTGAAATTGTAATTTCTGCTAGAAAAATTGCCATTCAGTCTTTTCCTAAAATCGTTCAGCCCTAACAAATTCCCACTTCCCCTACTCTCTTTCACTTTCAACCCTGTTAACGACGCCTCCATATTCACAAAACTAGACCTACACAATGCTTACTATTTAGTCAGGATCCGAGAGGGAGATGAATAGCAAACCGCTTTCTAGACCCCTGTTGGTCACTTTGAATACATGGTCATGCCGTTTGGACTCAATAAAGCCCCTGCTGTTTTCCAGTCCCTGGTCAATTCCGTTCTTAACGATTTCATTTACAAGTTTCTAACCGTGTACCTTGACAACATCCTTGTGACAACCTCTGCCCTGGCAAGCCTAATGCAGCTGACGTACTCTCCTGGAGTCCTGAGAACCGCCACAAGAGGACAGAAGAGAGACTGATAGACAGCTGACTCCAATCACATCATCAACACCTGGATCCTATATTAAGCCTCCTATTTTCATCAGACATGGAGACACAGTAACAGAGAGGTTAGAGCGTTAAAGCTTGTACTCTGTCGTTTAAGCACTGTGATCTCCCCTCCTTGTTAAGCCACCGGGTTCTGGTTAACACCTGAAAGAGTTCGTTAAGTTTGTTATGGTGGCTGACACACTCCCTATTTATAGAAAGGGGGAGTTTCTTTAGGTTAAACTCCTCAACTCTCAGTTGCTTCTTCTCATTTACCTTAAAGTCTTCCTTGATTCAATTATACTGTGTTCACCCCCTTACCTACTCCTAGACGGAAAGAGGGGATGTAACAATCCTCATTTTTTCCAAATCCATTACTGAACACCGTCACCACGTTCGAGCCACACTACAATGGCTCCTTGAGAATTGCCTGTATATTAAGGCTGAGAAGTGCAAGTTTCATTCCTTGTCTGTCAAGTTTCTCAGTTTTGTCCTAGAGAGCGGGCAGTTGAAGGCAGATCCGGACAAAGTCAACGCTGTCAAGGAGTAGCCTACCTCATCATTTTTCATGTGTCCCTGTTAAAGCCCGTTGTCTCTAGCCCCTTTTGTCCACCTGTAGATCCTCTCCCTCCGGTTTGGCTCTCGGATGGCGGCCTCGGTAACCGCGTCCATCTTATCTTGGACGTTCGCCCCCGGGGCCATGGCTGTCAGTACCTTGTCGACTGGGAGGGGTATGGCCTGGACCATCAACAATGGATCCCCGGCTCGTGGATCAACGACGTCTCCCTCATCCGGGACTTCGAGACCTCCTCCTCTTCCTTCGCTGGGCTGCCAGGTGGCGTCCCTTGAGAGGGGGGATACTGTCACGGTTCTCCATTGGTCTACATGGATTCATCGGTTTTCATCGTGTTGGCTCCTCTGAGCTTGTTTGCAGGTGGGCGTGTCGAAGAGCCTCAGCTGTGACTGATTTCCTCATCAGCAAGGCCAGGGAATTTAGAACCTCATCTGTGTTTGAACCGTTTTGATCCAGTTGATCTTTCAGAGTTATCAAAAATATTAGCTTCATCTAAACCTTCAACTTGCATTTAAGATCCAATCCAAACCAAATTATTTAAAGATGCATTTACTTTGGTTACTGCCCCCATTCTAGAAATACTGTAATCAATATATCCTTAGTAAATGGATATGTACCACAGGATTTTAAGGTTGCTGTAATCAAACCTTCACTTAAGAAGCCTTCTCTGGATCCAGATGACCCAATGAATTATAGACCAATATCTAACCTTCCATTTTTATCCAAAGTCCTGGAGAAAATAGAGGCCATCCAAGTATGTGAGCATTTAAACACTAATGCTCTGTTTGAGGAATTTCAGTCTGGTTTTAGAGAGTATCACAGCACTGAAACTGCATTAGTGAGAGTTACAAATGATATTCTCATGGCCTCAGATAAGAATCTTGTGTCTGTTCTAGTCTTGTTAGATCTCAGTGCTGCCTTTGACACAGTTGGTCACAATGTTATTTTAGAAAGACTTGAACATGTTGTAGGGATCAAAGGAACAGTGCTAGGCTGGTTTAAATCCTACCTGTCTGACAGATTTCATTTTGTAAATGTACATGGCAAATCTTCATACTCCAGGGTTACTTGTGGAGTACCACAGGGTTCAGTGCTTGGGTCAATTCTTTTTACTATATCTATGCTCCGAATTGGTAAAATCATTAGACAGCATGGGATAAACTCCCACTGTTATGCTGACGATACTCAGCTATATTTATCCATTAACCCTGATGAACCTAATCGGTTGGGTAGATTACAGGCTTGTCTTGAGGACATAAAAAATTGGATGACTCTAAACTTTTTGCTTTTAAATCAAGACAAGACGGAAGTTCTCATCTTTGGACCAGAAATCCAGAAAAGGAAATTGCTTAGTCAATCACCTGACCTGAACGGCATTACATTAATCTCAGAGAACAAAGTAAGGAACCTTGGTGTTATCTTTGACCAGGACATGTCATTCAAATCCCAAGTTAAACATGTTTGTAGGATTTCCTTTTACCACCTTCAGAATATTGCTAAGATTAGAAGCATCCTTTCCAGGAGTGATGCTGAAAAACTAGTTCATGCATTTATTACATCAAGACTGGATTACTGTAAATCATTACTCTCAGGAAGTCCACAGAATGTAGTTAAAAATCTTCAGCTTGTCCAAAATGCTGCAGCTAGAGTTCTGATGAGAATTAAAAAGAGAGATCATATCTCTCCTGTCTTAGCTTCCCTACATTGGCTACCTGTTAAATTCAGAATAGATTTTAAGATCCTCCTTCTCACATATAAAGCTCTTAATAATCAAGCTCCATCATACATCAGTGAGCTGATTGTTCCATACGTTCCTAACCGAGCACTTTGCTCTCAGACTGCAGGTCTACTGGTGGTTCCCAGAATATCTAAAATTAGGATGGGAGGCAGATCTTTTAGTTTTCAGGCTCCTCTCCTGTGGAACCAGCTCCCAGCTTTAGTCCGTGAGGCAGACACCTTGTCTACTTTTAAGACTAGGCTTAAAACATTTTTATTTGATAGGGCCCATGGTTAAAATCTGATGTTAGCCTAAATCTGGACAAGTGGGGGAGTAGAGGGAGGTGGAGTGTACAGTCGTTACAGACGGCTCTCCCTTCCCCTGCCTCCAACATGTCTCCATCTAAAAGGCTAGGTTATGCAGCGTTATCTCTGTAGTTATGCTGCTATAGGCTTGGACTGCTGGAGGATGCACTGACCACTTTCCACATTCTACTACTTTCTTCTACAATCTGCTCTTTAACTGTATTATTTTCTGCAATTTCACCTGTTAACTTTATTTATTCTCTAAGTGTTTTTCTCCCCAGAAGAAGCTACAATGATGTTCTGCTGAGCTGTGGTGGCCTCATGGAGGGGGCCATCGTCTAGCACACTGCTGCTAACCACTTAAACATTCTCCCTCTCCTGATAATAACTTTATGCTTTCCTTGACATTGGATGTGCTACTACTAGTTTATCTGTTTAATTATAGATTCACTAGGATAAATACAATAAAGTTTTCTCTCGCCAAATAGAATTTTTACTAAGAAATCACAATGTAACCATAGACACATTGCTGTGTGTGTGTGTGTGTGTGTGTGTGTGTGTGTGTGTGTGTGTGTGTGTGTGTGTGTGTGTGTGTGTGTGTGTGTGTGTGTGTGTGTGTGTGTGTGTGTGTGTGTGTGTGTGTGTGTGTGTGTGTGTGTGTGTGTGTGTGTGTGTGTTCTCTCGATCCCCAGTGAGTCGTGGTGGATGGCTGCTTATACTGAGCTGGGATTTTCTGGAGGTTTCTTCCTGTTAAAAGGGAGTTTTCCTCTCCACTGTCGCTAGATGCTTGCTTATGTAGTGTTATTAAGATCCTATCCTATTGTCTGCCCTTAACAGCTGCCCCTTCACACAGTAACAACATGTAGGAATCGCCA
Organism: Nothobranchius furzeri; assembly: GCF_043380555.1. Taxonomy (NCBI): domain Eukaryota; kingdom Metazoa; phylum Chordata; class Actinopteri; order Cyprinodontiformes; family Nothobranchiidae; genus Nothobranchius; species Nothobranchius furzeri. The sequence goes on from NC_091752.1 coordinate 43,106,233, forward strand.
AGGTCGGATGCTGGTTTCAGTATGTTTACATTCCAGGAGAAGAGACAGAAGAAGAGAAGAATGCTTTCCGTTAATTAATCAAAGTACTTTATTTGTGATAAAGCTAATCAAAGCATATGTTGATCAATGATAATCAGGTGAATGATCTGTGAAATAAAGATGTCATGAGTTATGTGTTTAATGAATAAACAGGACTGCACCAGACAGACTGATCTACATTAACATGGAAATGCATGACACATTGTTTTCAACCAATCAGAACTTTCGTCTGTCGTAGGGCAGAATCTGGGTTGTTTAATGAAGTTGTCCAATCCGGTTTACTAAGATTTGTAAACAACTAGGAGATATAAAACAAGGCAACGCCATTTTATACTCAGTTCCATTTTAACCTCAGTTCTGTTCGATCTGAGTTCCAAAGGAGTTACATCATACTCTCAACGTAGTTTTCAACCAGCTCTCGATCCATCACCGCAAAAGAAAGTTGCAGGCTGGCCAGATGCACTTTCTACTTTAAGCTGAGAACTGTCAAGCTGGAGATTTCCGTCGTTTGAACAACAAGACGACGTCCCTTCAAAATAAGAGCTGAACTTGCTGACGCCTGCCGCTGCTACCGGAGTCGACCCTCAGACGGGCTTTGTAGTGCTGCGACTGCTGCTTCACCAGCTCCAGTACACCTGAAGGTCCGAGGACCTGGCAATTCCTGATCTAACACGGGAGGCTCCACATGGTACGTAGTTACAGCAAAATGGCTGCTCATGTCATCAGCTTCTGAAGCCTCATGGTAGCCTAGTCATAACAACCAGATTCGCTACGTCAGCCTAGAGATTCTGAACCACACACACACACACACACACACACACACACCAACACTAAACATCCAAATCCATATGCATCCATCACGGAGTTAGTCCTGGTAGATTGTAAGAATTTATAATTATAGAAATTAAAGATTCTTAAACGATCCCAACTCTCTCTTTTCTTGTCTCTCAGTCTATACAGAGTGTTTAAGTAAACTCCCTGATGATAAAAACAACCACTTCTGATTATAATATTTAGATCTAATTACAGTGTATAAATATACAAACTACAGATCACTACACTTAGCATGAGGATTGCTGTAAAGTCACTGACACTAGTCAGTGACTTGATGCAATTTGCTGGGTTTCTTATATAGAAAACATTTTTTTTTCTAATTGGCTTAATGAACTGACCTGGATTGGAATGTTTATTATGTGAAGTGCCTTGAGATGACTCTTGTGATTTGGCGCTATATAAATAAAATTGAATTGAATTTAAGAAGCGGTGTTTCCACACTTCAGCGCCGGTTTATACTCTCACGTTGGGTAACCTCCAGCCTCGTTCTGTCTCTGTTGAATTTTCTGAAATTCTCGGGATCTTTTTTGACTTGCTCTAAAGCAGACCTCCCTGTCCACAGAGCACACACCTTGGATTTTGTCTCAGCGTCAGCCTGCCTGAACTGTGTCCGTCCCTGCATCGCTAACCACCCATGGCCATCCGCACTCCACTGCCCACCAACCCTGGATCTTCCTCGACTACAGCCCACTCGCCTCAGCCTGACCCACCCCAGACCATACCTGACCAGCCTCCCCCTCCAGCCCATCCTCAGATCCTGCACAGTAAGATAACTCCATTCTCTATTTACCCCCTGCAGATTCCTGGTTCTTAGCCCCTTTTGTTTTCTGTTTTAGATTCTGAGTTTCATCCTGCCTCGTTTTGTGGAGCAGTGCCCTCATTTTCCTTTTAGTTTCCTTTAAAATAAGAGTTTGTAAAAATCGTACCTATTATCCGTGTGTGATTCTTTCATGTGTCTCAAAAGACTTCCACCCATCATGACAGTCACATTGAATAGAATGACAGGTCCCTGCATTACTGCTTTTCTCTAAATATATAGAAAGTAAAAATCCCAAAGTAGAAGGCTTCAGGATGTAAAGTGAATCATTTCTTGTGAATGTCAGTGTACTCTACCCTCTGTAACCCAAACCCAAGCACCTCTCTATGTCCTCTCCTGTTTGTGGGACCGGCTGCACACTGACATTACCTGGCTGTCAAGTGTTGTTTGAGCATGCTGCCGGCTGCTCCCCTGCCGGTGTCAACTATTTCAGCTTGAATGAGTTCTACACCTGTAGCCACACCAGCTCCATCAGAGGCAGCAGCTAGCTCTCTTTTTTACGTTGCTGTGCTGGATAATGTGATGTCTTCTCCTGTTAGCTGTCATCGCCTCGCTAACGCTTATCAGATGACAGTTTGTGCTTGGTAGCATCGCTGTTAGCTTCCTGCTGATGTCCGCTTACATTTGTAGGAAGGGGTTGTGCTGCAGAGGGAGGTGTACTCTGAGCTACATGTGATGTACATTTAAGGTATTGTGTTAGGAAGGAAACTTTCATTCTAATACTGTTTGCTTTGACATTTTACATTTCTGGTCTGCTCAGTTTTAGAGTGACTAAGTAAAAAAAACCTATATTTTCTGCAAATTTTGACTTGGCTTGTCAGGTCATTTTCACACACTTCTTTTTAGAAATTAAGTGTCATATCCTGTTACCGACGGCAAAGCAAAATAAACCAGTGATCGGGATCATCATAAAATTATTCTTTACGTTTTCAGTCTAAAACCCGAACAGGCTCTATCTGAGTGGATATGTAACCCCAACAGGAGGTCATCCCTGGAAAAATTCTAGAGCAGCGGTCTCCTCCCTTTTTTCTTTTAGACAATGAAAATACAGAAGAGTACCGCCATACGATTTATTCACATCGATACTTTCCATGTGTGCATGTTAAAAATGCTATTCTTACTATACTATACTATCATGCATTGTATTCACAAGTTGATTTATCTGCATTTCAATGCATCAATATTATTTTTTAAAAGCACAAGGAAAATGATGCAGACATTCTGAAAATCAAGCTGAAAAAAACATTTAGTTTACTAAGCAGATAAAGTACATTCAGATAATCGGATACAAACCTACTTCATGTGAATGATTTGGCATTTTTTCCAGAATGGATCAGTAACATAACTTTTTGAGCACACAGGAGTAGCTAACCTGTTCAGTCCCTGACCCATGTGCCCTGCCTGGTGCCTAAGCAGAAATGTCAGTTTTTCCATAGTGTTCAGATATTTTGCCATAAATGAACAAAAACTTCCAAAAACTATAGAACGCCTTTTAAAATGGCATTTAATACAAAACCTTCCAAGTAATTATGTTGTGTATTGGTTATTTTTCCAAACATGCAACACAAAAATCCTCAAAAAATTGTCACGCTTGGTAGGAGGTGTGCAATGGACCCAAAATACAGAAGCCCAGGAAGGCACAGAGAGTGAAATGTTGCAACAATCAATGGTCCTTTATTTGAAGGAGAGCTGAGGCAAAATACAAAAAGCTCAAAATCCAAGGGAGGCAACTCAGAATCACAAAAAACTGTTAATAAACAAACTCAGGGTATCACCAATAAGAGCACAGGAGGACACGAACCAATGGACCAACAAACAATGAGAGACAAGATGGGGGTGTTTCTCAATATCAAGGTGTCTGGCCTTGCAAGGTGATGTCTTGTGTGGCCAGGTGCCTTGCTTATGAGGACACTGTCCTACCATGGTCAAAGAAAATGGTTAAATGGAACAGATTTACATCACGTGATCGCGGCTTCCACGGCGGTCACGTAACGTCATGTGACACGGGAGATAATGTTTTATTTGATATGTATAAGTTTCAGTATACATATATAATGAGACTTTTACTTTGTAAATTGTGTATATATTTGTTAAATGAAATATGTAGGTGAGTTACTACTTGCTTTCCACCAAAGTAGGGCTGCAACAAACAATTATTTAGATCATTGATGAATCGGATGGGGTCTCGACTTGATTAATCGATTAATCGGATGAAACAGGAAAATTTTATTAAAATCAAATCAAACTTTATTTATAAAGTGCTTTTCATACAAAATGTAACTTAGAGTGCTTTACAGATTAAAAAGACCTCACGTATCCTACAAATGTTAACTAAATTGCTTAATTAAAAAATGCTAGGGAAACATCTGTCTCTCCTTCCTTTACTTTATTTAACAACAGAACATGATTAGAAAACAGTTCAATAGGGTGCAAAACAACATTCTATCATCTACTGTAAATATATCCATAATTGAAACTAGGGATGCACTGATCAGGTTTTTTGCTGCCGATCACCGATACCGATATCAAAGAATGCTGATCACCGATACCGATCACGTGGATTGGCCAGAAATTTTCTACAACATTATAATGAGTGCAACAAACTACATAATCTGGGAATAAATGAAATGTAACCTAATCTAAAATGGTCTGTATTATGGTTGTCACGGTGTGAAAATTTAACCTCACGGTTATTGTGACCAAAATTACCACGGTTTTCAGTATTATCGCGGTATTTTTTTAAACATGCTACATTTTCACACAATTAAATAAACCCTGAATATCAGGAAATATTGTCCTAAGTTTGTGTCTAAATTTTGCCTAAAATGTGTTATTTTGTAATTATGTTGTTTATTTGTTTAAATTTTTTCCCTTTAGTCTTTAAAATACCAATATTTGCCCATAACTTCTTATTTTTTGTCTGTTTGATGTCATCATTTTAAAAATATTAGATCAGATGATACTCAGTACTCAAGTAGCCTTCTAATCAGATACTTTTTTACCCTTACTTGAGTAATAAACCCTATATCAGGAAAATATTGTCCTCGGTTTGTGTCCTTCCAGTGAGCTTTGCAGAGTTGGGAAAATGTCATCAGGCAGTAATCATCGTTAAATTCATAATTATTCTCGGAGACAGACCAACTCTTATCTGCCCCTGGGAGCCTCATAATGCATAGCGTCATTTCAATATGGGGGTGTCTGCGACACGGTTTATATGCAGGTAGCGGCACTGCGGCTGCTCTATATAGCGAATCCTCGGATCACACATTTTAGCTAAAACGCTAACGTTAGCTTGCCTTGCATTGACTGTAGAGTTGTGGGTGATGGTCACGCAGATGTGTCATGAGATTTGAAGCATTGCTGCCTTTCACAGACACTTTTTCTGCACGTGCTGCAAACAGGATAGCCGTCTTCTATCAACTGTCCCTTGGCATTCTTCAAATATCCAAAAGATGCCCGTACTTCCCACTTTGTCTTCTTTGAGGGATAAAAAATGTCCTCCTGAGCACTGCTGTCTCCTCCTTTGACCATTATTTCAGCTTTAGTGTCAAGAAAGTTTTGGTTGTAAACAACAAAGCGCGCATGTACTGCCGGCAACTTCAGCAGATTATACGGTGGCTGGTAAGGGTCACCGCGCCTACACCGCAGCCACGGTAAACCCACCGAGATAATATAGTTTTTTTTAAAAACAAGACTGTTATTATTATTGTCAACTTTTTTTTTACCGGGGTTTACCGCTACACTGGTTACCGTGACAACCCTACCTGATCGGTCTGCTTTGATCTATTTTGAAAACTCCGATCAAAACTGATAGGGGCGCTATCGGCCGATTGGGATCAAATGCCGATCCATCGGTGCATCCCTAATTAAACATGATCAGTAAAATTGTATGTATTTCAGTAACATGTTCAGTCATAAGCTTCTACTGCTAAAAATGAAATGGTGACATATCTGTTATGTACGATTTGGCAATAATCCAGTTTAAATTATGTCACAGATAGATGTGCTTGTGAATTCCATGCTAAAGTGGCTTGCCATAATCCTGCAGCGGTGTTTAGCAGAGCAAACTCATACCTGACAGCAGTTCTGCTCCATAGCGCTGCAGTCAGCTAAGAATAAACAGGATGGTGAGGACTTTTCTCCCACTTGTAGATTTTAGTTAGTTTCATGACCATCGTGTTTTTACGGTACACCACTTGATCGTGAGCCTGCTACCTACTAGCATTAGCTAATCTACCCATAGTTGCACTTTTAATCCCAAACCATTTCTGCCTTTGTGTCATTGCTGGTTTCTTTGTTTTCCTCCACAGCACCTAGATAAGTTTATTGTGTGTCAGTGAGCTACTTACTGTTCTAAGTGTGTCATTCCTGATTAAAACACCGGTGTTCTCTCGTTCTGATCTGCCTCGGTCTTCTCTCTGTTGCCAACACATTCCGTTATCGATTTTTATCGATTCGTTGTTGCAGCCCTACAGCAAAGCTGCAACTAGTAAGCAACTAACTAACCATAGATAACTGCTTTGGATAAATAAATTAAAAAACATTTAGATATCAGCCCGATAGCTTCAAGTAGTTGACTTACATTTAAATTGGAAAATTGCCCCTGAAGTAGCTGCCGGCTTCTGACCCGCCATCTTTCTGCGCTGTATTCTGGGAAATTTTTGACTAAAGCCAGGCTACAAAGCCCCTGCCGTTTAGCCTTGCTCAGCTAGCTAAATGGCTAATAAACTGAGAGACTCCTAGGTAACACATGGACATTGGAACATGTCTTGGCGACTTCTGATGACATATTTCCTAGGCAACCAGGGCAGGACCAAGGCATCAAGGCAAGGTTTCTTGGCATTGAGAAACGCCCAGTGTTTTATACACAGTGAGAGTGACAAGGAAGACTGGGAGCAGGTATGACCAATGAAGTGAGTAGGCAGGGTTAGGGTGAAGTGGAGTGAAAAGCTATACACCTTTATGTCTGAACATTGTGTTTGTTAGGTAATTTCATTTTCCCATCCAGCTCACCACGCAGGGGTTTTATGATCAAGCTGATCAATTTAACCCATACTAATCTTATAACAATAAACCATTTAGACTTTGCAAAGTGGAGAGAAAGAGATAAAATGATACAAACGAGTCGGTGGTCTCTTTGCTCTCGTCGGACAAAAGCCCTCTCAAGAGTATTTATTAAAGACACACAGAGATGATAAAACGCACACACATTTACACATTCCTTTAGACTTCGAAAGGGAGACACCCAGGCGCTGGCACAGGGTGCTCTTACTGATAAGCTAGGACTGGGAAGAAGCAAGGTCAAACGCCTGTCTGTTGCCAGGGGAAAAAGAGCTGGATGTAACTTTCATTTAAAATCATACACAATGTATCCATAATTTATCCAACAGTGTTCATTATGGACAATCCATGACTGGCACAGAAGTCCAATAACAAAACACCACTCAAGTTCAGATCAGGGGGGCCGTTCCTCCCACACCTCTCCAGGTCTCACTGTCGTTGCCCACGTGAGCGTTAAAGTCCCCCAGCAGAACGAGGGAGTCACCAGAAGGAGCGCTTTCCAGCACCCCCTCCAAGGTCTCCAAAACGGGTGGGTAGTCTGAACTGTAGTTTGGTGCATGAGCACAGACCACAGTCACAACCTGTTCCCCCACACGTAGGCGGAGGGAGGCTACCCTCTCATTCACTGGGGTAAACCCCAACGTACAGACACCAAGATGGGGGACAACTAGTATGCCCACCCCTGTTTGGCGCCTCTCAGTGGGAGCAAATCCAGATTGGTAGAAAGTCCAACCCCTCTCAAGGTAACCGGTTCCAGAGCTAGAGCCATGCGTTGAGGTGAGTCCGACTATATCTAGTCGGAACCTCTCAACCTCACACACAAACTCAGGCTCCTTCACCACCAGAGAGGTGACATTCCATGTGCCAAGAGCCAGCTTCTGCAGCCGAGGATCAGACCACCAAGGTCCCCGCCCTCGACTACCACCTGTCACACACTGCACCTGACCCCTTTGGCCCCTCCCATGAGTGGTGAACCCATGGGAAGGGGGACCCAGGTTTCCACTTTCGGCTGTGCCCGGCCGGGCTCCATGAGTGAAAGCCCAGCCACTAGGCACTTACCAACGTGCCCCACCTCCAGGCCTGGCTCCAGAGGGGGGCCCCGGTGACCCACGTCCGGGCGAGGGAACACTGTTTCCTTTTATATAATTCATCATAAGAGGTCTTTGGGCTGCTCTTTGTCTGATCCCACACCTAGGACCTGTTTGACATGGGTGACCCTACCAGAGGCAGAAAGCCTCAGACAACTTAGCTCCTAGGATCAATGAGACACTCAAACCCCTCCACTACGGTAAGGTGGCAGCCCAGGGAGAGGCTGTAGAGCATTCAACTTTATTAAAACCTTTAGATTTAAAACATATTGTAAATTGTAAATAACTTGTAATGTTAGAAAAGTTCTTTTATGAGCCAAAAACAAAATATACCTTTATTAAAAGGAAATATATAAGCAGAAGGAGTCAGGAGTCTGGAGATACTGGATAACGGTCAAGTTCAGAGATATTCATAATGGTACATCCTGTGTCGGGTTGACCCAACCTGCATGAGAGAGATGAAAGTCAACTTTGACTCATTTGATGAAACACAGGCCCTGAGCCACGCTACAATCGCCACAAGTAACACACGCCTGTAGGAGTTCTGCTAATGCTAACGGTTAGCTATAGCCAAGATGTTCTCTGCTGTTTCCTGGACCCTAAACCAACAGCCTTCCCTGTCGTGAGTCAAGATGAGTGAGTCCATGAATGTTAAGTGACAGTGTGACGCAGATCTGTCAGGCTTTTCTAGTCCTAGAGTTTCACTGTCTATTTTCTATCAGAAGCTAACACAGCAGATAGGTGTAGGAGACTATTTTCATGTTCAGACCAGGGGCGGCGTTAGGCCCGGCTACTTGGGCTCAAGCCCCGAATGTTTTATGAAAAGCCCCAGATCTAAAACGTGGAAGTAACATGCAGTACCAAAGTCCAACAGAGGGGGAGCAGCTGGCAGTAGTTTGTTTACAGCCTGCCTGAGTCTCCACCACATCATTCGGGCTTCTTCTGCAGTCTCTGCCTGAAACGCAAATGTAAAGATGGACATAAGGGCGTTTTTTAGACCAAAAGTACCGCAACAGAATCCTAGCTTTGATGAGACTGGCGTTGGCTCAGGTTTGTGAGTCTTATTTGAAAATATTTGTTGTGCTGCTGTGCCTAAAGTTAGCTTACTATCAGGTAAAGTTGTTGGAGAAAGAACGCGGAAATATTTACTATCATCTCACACTAAATACGAACAGGAACAATACTCTGTCCTGAATATGCTTAATATGTAGCTTCAGATTAAAAATGATGTGGTACAAGACATATATATATATATATATATATATATATATATATATATATATATATATATATATATATATGATGTTGACTAGTGCGTGTCGCATGTGTGTGTGTGTGTGTGTGTGTGTGTGTGTGTGTGTGTATGTGTGCGCGTGCATGCGTGTGTTAAGCCGCAGATCTTCTTCAGTCCTAAATCCACCCCTGGTTCAGCCTGCATGAAAAACTCGAGTGATCTTTTTTTTATTATTATTCTCATTTACTTATATTTTATTTTTCAAAACAGTATCCTAATCATCAGCAGATTGTGACATAAAGAACTGGCAAGAAAGGCTTGCTGTTTAATGTCAAATCTACTACAGCGTGTATTTTTTGTGTATGTTTATTTTAAGAGGTTTTAAGAATGTCAACAAGAACAAACCAAAAGTCAGCTTTACTTTGAAAGGCACTTGTCAGATGTCAAAGTGAATTTCTGCCTCCAAATGATCTAAAACACAGAACATGTTCTTTTTTACACATTATATATATTTGTTTATTGACATCATTGAGTGAACTGTAGAGGTCTAGGGAAAAGGACCAACACTGTTATTAACACCATTAAAGTCTTTGACAAAAAGATCATAAACCACTAAAGCAACAAACTTTGTTGGATCTAATACTCGATTCATAAATGTTTGGCCTACGTTGATGTTTGTCCATAAGGACAACGCTGCACATTAAAATCTTTCTCTTTTTAGATGATATTACCCATCCTCCACCCCCAGCCCAGGAAAGTGTTCAAGGTGAGCTGTGTTTTAATCTGATACGTGTAGAGTTCTCATTTCATATAAAAGTAGACACAACCAGATCTATTGGTGTTGTTCACTTTGGACCAACAGACCCCCTGGTGTGTGTTTGCACTCATGCATTTGTTAAGTGTTAAATGCCCCCTTTGACAAGTCATTGAATGGCCAACAAGGACAAGACAGCAGTCATCTTCTGTGTCTGCCTGCCGGGCTGTAAATCAGCCATAAAACGCCTAATTAACTTGGCAGGACTGTAAACAAGCAGCACAGCCATAGACACCTTGGAGAGAGAGAGAGAGAGAGAGAGAGAGAGAGACCGAGAGAGAGAGAGAGAGACCGAGAGAGAGAGAAAGAAAGATGCAGAGAGGGAGAGAGAGAGAGAGAGAGAGAAAGAAAGAGAGAGGGAGAGAGAGAGAAAGAAAGAGAGAGAGAGAGAGAGAGAGAGAGAGAGAGAGAGAGTGACAGGGAGAGAGGTACAGAGAGACAGACAGAGAGAGACCGAGAGAGAGAGAAAGAAAGATGCAGAGAGGGAGAGAGAGAGAAAAAGAGAGAGAGAGAGAGAGAGAGCGAGAGAGAGAAAGAAAGAGAGAGGGAGAGAGAGAGAAAGAGAGAGAGAGAGAGAGAGAGAGAGAGAGAGAGAGAGAGAGAGAGAGAGAGAGAGAGAGAGAGAGAGAGAGAGAGAGAGAGAAGAGAGAGGGAGCTCTGATTATTTTAGTTTCTGGTAAAGATTCTAAAATCAGAGGACACACCAGATTAACATTTCCTGTAAGGATTCCTTCATGCTAACACTTCAATATGTTTGTTTATTTAGCCTCAAGAGGAGGCATGACATCCAAATATCCATCCAGCCGTCCTTCCGTCCCACCAGCCGTGTCAGCTGGACAGACAGGCACATAAACAGCCTGGAGCTGCAACAATGAAGCCAATCACATGGCGAATTATGTTTCACAGAACGCTGCTCAACCAAAGTAGCACCTGTGCGTGCGAATTGCCAGTCCTGTTAGATGGATTGGAAATATCTGTAATGTGCTGTTTGCTGATTTCAGAAGCACTCCTGCACAAATGACAAGTTTAAAAACACAAGTGGCTCGCTGCAACCACGACCGCAATTAAACACCACTTCATCTCTGGCAGGGCACGACTATAGTAAATAAACACAACAGTGTGATGGGAGGGAGGAGAAAAATGAAGCTGCGTTTTCTCCACATCCCACAGCATCAAATAGCTCTGAATACATACATAAATAAAACTACTTGGCAGCTGTACCTGGGTTGCTACCTAAACTTCTAAACACACACACACCACCCTGTGTGTGTGTGTGTGTGTGTGTGTGTGTGTGTGTGTGTGTGTGTGTGTGTGTGTGTGTGTGTGTGTGTGTGTGTCATTCTGAGTCAACAGGACATTCTGGTTGTTTAACTTTAAAAAGCTTTTCTGTCCACCTCACGGAAGCTGGTCAGAGGTCACTAAACACCTGGGGAAGGTTGGACATGTGGCATAATCAACAGTTCGAGGTTCGGTTCTGAAAACTAAAGCCAAACCTAAACAGACCAGAGCATCATTTAAACAGGTTTAAACAAAAAACAATGCTAAGAAGAATCTTTACAGGTGCCATGTCTTTAGCAAAGTTCTGTTTCCCACAAACCTCAGACAGAACTTAAAGGCCTGCTTCAGTCTGGACTACCACCCTGATGCTTTGAAAGGAAATTCAAATACGAAAGAACAATTATGTTTAAAAATATTTTTAAAATGTGAATTACTTATTGTTTTAGGTTAATATAACAATACAATAATCTGTTATTGTGTAATCCTATAATAATATTATAGTAATAAAGAAATAAAACTGGCTCTTGCCTCCTGTCGACCCTCCATCGGAGGACAGCACACATGAATAGGACCGGATGTGGCGGGTTTGTGATGAAGCTACTAATCCTGATGCTCTATCTGGATGCTGTAAGGCTGCAAATTTGATGTTAATTTGTGACAATAGTGCATAAGGGGTTAGTCGCATTACTTTTAGAAAACGATCAAAGTGAAGTCGGTCATGATGCTTATATGATCTTAGTAGCTCATCATTCAGGGATTTTCTTACTACTTACTAATGTTTTGCTCCCTCAACATGCTTCATGCACTGACTGCAAGTTCCTACTAGTCTAGGCTGCAGTTCTGCCTATAACCAACAGGTGTCACTAAATGATAAATGACCCGCACTTGTATAGCACCTCAGAGTAACGACTCCAAAGCGCTTTACACTACAGTGCATCATTCATCCATTCACACACACACATTCACACACACACATTCACACACTGATGGTGATGAGCTACAATGTAGCCACAGCTGCCCTGGGGCGCACTGACAGAGGCGAGGCTGCTGAGCACTGGCACCACCTGTCCCTCCGACCACCACCAGCAGGCAATGTGGGTTAAGTGTCTTGCCCAAGGACACAACAGCAGAATTCTCTGTCCGGAGCCAGGATCGAACCTGCAACCTTCTGATTACTGGACAACCCGCTCAACCTGTTGAGCTACTGCTGCCCCTTTAACCCGGTTCCGCAGGTCCATGTAAATACCGCTAGAAACCCGGACATGCTCATAACCGGGTTTTTGAAAACCCGGTTACTACACCTGGGGTAACCCTTTTCTAACCCGAATGTTTGGTCGTGTAAACGAATACCGGGATATCCCCATCAAAGCGTGTGTTCTGCGCATGCTCTGTTCGCAAGGAATCTTGGTCTTTTGAGTAGCAAGACGTCTTGTGTGCGCCAGAACACCGGAAGTAAACAACAAGTTGGGAGCAACATGGCGAGTCGCGGCACAGCACCACACTTTCGGAGTGACGAGGAAACTAAAGCGCAAACAAACATGGTCGCTATCTCTTCCGAACTGGGAAAAATGTTGTTGTTTTCACGGATATTGGAACAAGAAGAACCGGAAATGACGCATATTGCGTCTGGACGTAGTCCATACGTCCCGACGCTACCCCAACGTCCGCATTTACATCTGGTTATGCAAGTTAGGGGTAACTCTTTCTATTTATGCTTGTAAACGGGTTATTCTGATCAACTCAGAAACATGAATACCGACCTTAACCCGATCATAACCCGGATATTGGCTGCATGTAAACGTAGTCACTATCTCACAACGCCTGACTGGTTTTTACCAACAGCACTGCCCTTTTCATCTTTTTTCACACTTACGCTAACAAAAGATTTCTAAAATAACAAAATTATTCTTCATTGGACTTCAGAGGGAAGACCGTGGGTGAAGACGTTCCAGATATACTTATCTAAAAGTTTTCTAAAGTTTCTCTCAGAGAAAGAAAGAACATTTGAGTCTAAATACGTATCATTTCATCAGTTTGTTCTCCAGACCTGGAAAAACATGCAAAACACATCCTTAAAGGTGCAATGCATTTTTATTTTATTTACATATAATGCACACACTGAAGTGTGTCCATCTCACCTAAATGAAAGTGCAGTCGGGCCAACATTAATGAGAAATAAACACAAAGTCCAGGAGACACATGGACGTCTCAGAAAAATCAAACCAGGCATCCACATTCTGCTTCTCAGCATCCCTTTGTTGTAACGGCACGAAAGACATCAAGACAAATAACGCTCTGATAAAACTCTGATTGACTCCGATAAGTTCTGAATTATTCTCTGATTGTGTGTGTTTGAAGCTCCGAGTGGAGACAGGATGTCCAGCCCTGCCTCTCAGCACAAACGTATCAGCATCAGAAGGAAGAATGAATCCACAGAGCCGCTCTGATTATTTGATACAACACAGCTGCTTTTCATAAAGGACGCACACATGGCTGCACTTTCCAAATTTACATCATAAAACACTTGGCTAAAAAGGCAAATATGTGCAGACAAACAGGTGTGAGCAACGGTGAGCTGGGACTCACACACTCAGATTCCTGCCGTGAAATCTGTATGCTGGTGGAGCCAGAACAGAGGGGCAATGGCAAATTTCATTTCCGCCATGTTTGCCAAGCATCCAGACAGCATTTGTCTTCTGGCCGGTTGTGAGGAGTGGAAACTGAGTGGAGTAAACAGGGCCACAGCTATCCACGTCTGCTAGAACCCACCACTTCACAGCAGCGTCCAGAACACAGAGACACCCCACAGACATGTCCAGCTTCTGCTGGCTTCCAGCTCATAGGTCCAACCTTCTTCTCACCTGATTTCACAGAATGTCAGAACCACGTTCAGATTTTCTACTGTAGAGAAAAAGAAAAAAAAACAACATTTATATTCATTATCATTTGAGATTCTAGTGGTACAAGACTGGACCTGACATTGGACCAGGGATCCTTCTTGTAAATTAGCTCAAAATAAATAAACTAAATTTAATTTTATCATCAATTTTTAGCAAACAAAAACAGCATTTATAGACCTGATTATTACCAGAGCTGTAACTGAATAATGCTCTTCGACAGAACCTGTTCGACAACTTAAAATAGGCTCGGGTGGGGGTGTCAAACTCAAATTCACACTGGACTAAAATGAAAGATTGGGACAAAGTCGCAGGCCAAACTCGGTAAATTTTTACGTGTGCCTTTATCAACAGATATGTGCTGTTGAATCTTTTCATTTGGAAACAAATAGTTTTGCATAAACACTGAATTTGGATTAATCAAATTACACACAAGCCAGTACATTTTAAATTAAATTCAATTCAGTTGATTGCTGTAGTAGCTCAGAATAATAATAATAATAATAATCAAGTCATCAAAGAGTTATTGTATATTACAATGGCTGTTGGCAGGAAGGATCTCCAGTAGCGGTCGGTGTTGCAGCGAAACTGAAGAAGCCTCTGACTGAAGACACTCTTCTTGTCGGACAGTCTTGTGAAGAGAATGCTCAGGGTTGTCCATAATTTTCTTGATTCTCTGGAGAATCCTTCTTTGCATAATCTCCTCCAGTGGTTCCACAGTCGTCCCCAGAACAGAACCAGCCTTTTGTATTAGGCTGTTGAGCCTTTTCAGGTCCCTGCTTCTGATGCTACTACCCCAACAGACGATGGCTGAAGAGATTACACTCTCAACAACAGACTTCTAGAAGATCTGCAGCATCTTGTTACAGACATTGAAGGACCTAAGCGTCCTCAAGAAGTGCAGTCTGCAGTGTCCCTTCTTGTAAACGGCTTTGCTGTTCTTTCTCCAGTCCAGTCTGTTGTCCAGGTGAACTCCAAGGTATTTGTATTCCTCAACCACCTCTCTCCCATGATGGAAACAGTGTTTGACTCCACCCTGTTTCTTCTGAAGTCTAAAATCATCTCCTTTGTTTTGTTCACATTCAAGGTCAGATGATTATTTCCACACCATGCCACAAAGCGCTCCACAGCTCTCTGTACTCTTCTTCCTGTCCATCTCTGATACACCCGACAACTGCAGAGTCATCTGAGTATTTCTGTAGATGACAGGTCTCTGATTTGTACTGGAAGTCTGAGGTGTACAGGGTGAAAAGGAATGGTGAGAGTACAGTCCCCTGTGGTGCTCCAATGTTACTGATCACCTGGTTTGATGTGCAGTTCTTCAGCCTCACAAACTGCGGTCTGTTTGTCAGGTAGTCTTTAATCCAGGCGATAGCTGAGGCCCCCACCTGTGTCTTCTGGAGTTTCTGGCAAAGTACATCAGGCTGGATTGTGTTAAATGCACTGGAGAAATCAAAGAACATGACCCTCACAGTGCTGCCTGCTTTGTCCAGATGACAGTGGATTGGTTGAAGCAGCTGGATGATGGCATCTTCAACTCCAACTCCATGGCGATAAGCAAACTGCAGTGGAGCCTGATATGTTCTAGTTTGCTTATTCAGGTGGACCAACAGGAGTCTCTCCAGGACCTTCATGATGTGGGATGTCAGGGCAACCGGTCTGTAGTCGTCATTGACTGATGGGCGAGTTTTCTTTGGAACTGGAACAAGGAAGGATGTCTTCCACAGTACTGGAACCTTCTCCTGGACCAGGCTGAGGTTGAAGAGGTGCTGCAGAATCCCACAGAGCTGCTCTGCACAGGCCTTCAGTACTCTGGGGCTGACACCATCTGGAGCTGCAGCTTTGTTCCTGTTCAGTCTCTCCAGCTGCCTCTTCACCTGACTTCTAGAGACAGATAGGTGGGACGGGGAGGTAAATGGGGCAGCAGCATCTCCTGACTTGGTTGAGGACGGATTTATAGAACCAGAAGAGTCCATGACTGCATTTGAGGACAAAAGAGCTGGCGTGTGACAGGAAAATGTTGGATCAGAGGAGTATGGGATGTCTGATTGGCTGGGGACAGGCGAGGAGGATGCTGGGTTTGTTCCTGAACTGAACCTATTGAAGAACTTGTTCAGTTCATTGGCTGTGTCCAGGCTGCCATCTGTGCAATCCTTCCTCTGCTTGAAGCCTGTGATCTTCTTCATCCCTGACCAGACATCTCTGATATTGTTCCTCTGTAGTTTGTTCTCCAGCTTCTTCCTGTATGCCTCCTTGCTGTCTCTGATCTTGATCTTCAGTTGCTTCTGTGTACTCCTCAATAATTCCCTGTCTCCCTCCTTGATGGCTCTTTTTTTCTCATTTAGCAGGCTGCAGCAGGTGATGGCGGTGTTTGAAACCCTCCCAGTGGGACAGGGGAGCTCATTTCTTGGTCGGAGCCGGCCCGCAGCAGCTCGCCACAGGCTCCAGCAGGTGATGGTGGGGCAGGGGAGCTTATTCCTGGTTCAGAGCCGGCCCGCAGCAGCGCGGTAAACATAATTTGGTAGACAAGTCACTTTGGTATATAAGTCGCAGGACTAGCCAGACTGTTGCAAGCCAATTTGCCGGACTAACTCCACTCTTATTTAGATGTTTTTAAAATCTCAGGTTTGGCCTGCAGTCAGTGTAGTGGGCGTGACATTAATTGCCAGTAAACACCCTTCACTATGTAAAGAGATGATTAGCAATCACCAATTTACCCAGGGCTTCTAATTCTGACCAATATACATTTAAGTAGACACAAGGAAGACGTCAATTACACTAGTACACTCTCTCTATTCCTTCGGCTCATGAATGCCTCAGGTAAAGATAGCTGTCCCTTTATGCTGAGGAAACAGCTAGTTTAACTGTAGCAAAGGATGGTTGTAACAAGCTAAATCGCATTAAAGCCTTTTGGGATGGGATACGGTAACCAGCGCCTCACCTTTCTCGTAGATTACCAACAGAGGAGACCCCCAGAGACTGCCCAGGCTCTTGCAGCCACACCCATATTGTAAACCCATATTGCTGGCTCTGTCAATCTGCCAGTCCATGAACTGGCAATGAAAAATAGTTTATTTAGATATAGATATACATGTGTTTGTGAGCCATGAAAACATAGTGAAAGGTTTAAAAGAAATGACTAATAAATGGCAGAGTGGTTCTCTGACTGGAAAAAAGCAGGGTTCAAAAGAAGATAAGGCATAGAGGGGAGCGAACATGGAGTGTGCAGTAGAGTGGGGGACGGGTGCTGGGAGGATTCTAGTTTAGAAGATGCTCTCTGAAGAGCTGCATCTTCAGGGGTTTCTTGAAGATCGACAAGGAAGACCCTGCTCTAGTAGTGCTTGGTAGGTGATTCCACTCTGTGTAACAGCACATATAAAGAGTATGGATTGCCCTGAGCATGTTGTTGGCACTGCTAGCTGACGATCATTTGATGACCAGAGCAGCCAGGTCATGACGTAAGCCTTTGCAAGAGGATTCAGGTAGATGGAAGCCGTATCATCCAGTACTTTGCATGCTTGTGTTAGCAATTTCAATTTTATGAGTGCAGCTAGCAGTAGCCAGTGGAGCTCAGTGAACATAGGGGTAAAATGTGCTCTTTTCGGCTGATTGAAGACCAGACGCGCCGCTGCATTCTGGACCATTTGAAGAGGTCTCACAGTACAGGCTGGAAGACCAGTTAGAAGGGCATTGCAGTGGTCTAAACTTTTTGTCATGGTCTGCGTCTGCGTCTTCCCTCATGTGTCTCCTGGTGTTCTCCATCCCTATCTAGATTCCCCTTTTGTGTCTCAGAGCGCCCTCATGTGTCCTTTGTCTACGTCTCGTTTATGTGTTTTCGGTTTATAGCCCTTTACATCATTCCTCCCAGGTCATGTGTTCATTCAGTCATCCCCAGCTCAGTGTGTGTGTGTGTGTGTGTGTGTGTGTGTGTGTCAAAGTCAAAGTCGTTTTTATTGTCATTTCTACCACATGTGCAGGACATGCAGAGAAACAAAATTGAGTTTCAGTGCACACAATTCAGAGATCAGACATACATGGGTAAGACACATGACAAGAATTGATGACTGCGGTCATTCGCAACATGAGTCGCGCTACCTTAATAGATAGATGAAAAGGGTGTTACATGAGGATAATTGGGGGTAAGGTAAAAAAAGGCATAGCAGAGTTAGACCCAGCGGGGAGTAACTCTATTACACAAAAAAACTCCTCAACACAGAAGCACAAACAGCACAGATACAAACATCAGAATCCAATGGGGAGGCGGGGTTGGGTGGGATCCTGAAGCCTCCAATGGGAGCTGCCGGTACGGCGCATCAACCAGCTGCAGACCAACAGGCGGGAGGGAGAGATAAGGAACAGAGAGCACATTGAGGCTGTGTCTCAATTCAGGGTCTGCATCCTTCGAAGGACCCAGCCTACTCGGCCGACGTGGGCTGGGTCCTCCGTCGGCCGGGTAGACTGGATGTTAACGGCTGTGAATTTGGACAGGCCTAGCCTTCATGAATTCCCGCCTCTCCCTCGGCGAATGTTCCGTCGCCTAGCAACCGTGGAACCGCTGAGCAGAAGGGAGAAGGAACTTTAAACGATGAAGTTTTATTTAGATCTTTAATAATTTCCTTGACTGTTGGAGAGCTAAATCGGAGAAAATACTTTCGACTAGCTGAGCCTGAGCAAAGATGTGATAATAGTTTTTAATACTTTCTAAGGGTCTTAATTTGACCAAAACCGATTTATCACCTTTTAAGACTTTAAGACCCAGCGGGATACCCTCTAGTAAACAATTCTCATTTGTAAACCAAAATAAAATTCAAGAGTTTAATGCAGAACTGATTTTATTTAGATATTTCTTTTATATGTACATGTTTAATCTTTATTAACCATTTTTTTATAGCAAAGTAAAAAGCTGTCAAAGTTCTTCCTTCTCTCCTGTGCCCTCTGCCGCTCTGCCTCCCTCTGCAGCCTCATGTCCTCCCTGATCAGCTCCAGAAGCTAGTCATCGCTGTCACCTTCCCCTGGATGCCCTTTTTCTCCAGAATAGTCTTAACAAACATGTAAGAAAAGAAACAGGAAGAGAAAAGAGGACAACGGGTTATCCCTTTCATGTTTTCGCAGAAAAAAATAAACTCAAACGAGTTTTTAAAATATGAGATGTTATTGTACCTCCATGCCACAGCCGCCGAATACTTTGCTCCAGTGATCATGTGGTCCATCTCCGCCCTAAGCTTAATAAATTCCCTGGTTTTCTCTTTTGTTCCTAAAATACAAACTTCTATTAAAATCAGGGGGAAACATAGCAGAAGAAGTACGACACCGAGCGGCCGAACATACGAGCCGAGACCGCAATACAAGCACTTTTACTGTAACATTTCTAACTAAAATAACGTTCATGTATCACCAAAAGCCCTTAACCTAACAGTTTTCAAGTTTATACTGACATTTATATGCGCAATCCTCTCCGACAGCTCCCGCTTCACTGTCCGCCGTTTTTCTGCCGGCCGGCCCGCAAGGCATCTTGGGAAATTCTACCCATTGAAGGATACACCGGACCCATCCTTCATTCAGGCGAAAAGAAGGCCGCATTCGTCGACCGCATTTGAAGGAGTCTTCGAATTGGGACAGGCCTAGTCGCGGCGCTGTGACGTAACTGGCCGACGAATCCGGCCGACGTAGGATGCAGACCCTGAATTGAGACACAGCCTGAGTTTCCCGCAGGTCGCTGACCTCAGCAGAAGTCACAATCTGAAGGCAGGGGGGGAGGGTCGGGACACAGCATCTGTCAGCATTTCTCCTTTCGTAGGGGTGTGTTGAGCAACCTTGAGAGGTTGCCTGGGCATCAGATAAAGGATAAACATGACTTTGTTTGGGGCAGGCAGAGATAATTTCCCTCTCTGCCTTGGAGTCTATAAGTGGTCATTCATGTCCACCAGTGAAGCCAATTTACGTGTTCTAAACATCCCCACATCGTCCAGCGACCCTCTCCGAGATGACATCCATCTTGCGCACTAACACAGGAAACGCCGCGAGGACAGTATTCAGCTTACGGTTCACCTCGAGTAACGTCCCAGTCTGTGAGGTCACCGCACGAGCAGCACATTCCATGGGCACGGGTCGCACTCCAATCGCTCCTGTCTTCCCAAATTTCCAGAAAACCAGATATCCTCCCACTCCAATGTGTGTGTGTGTGTGTGTGTGTGTGTGTGTGTGTGTGTGTGTGTGTGTGTGTGTGTGAGTCCTTCCCTCAGTCTTTAGGTTTAGTTTTGTGTTTTATAGTTTTAGGTTTATCTGCTCTCCTCTGGTTCTGTTCCCCATTTAGATAATTGTATTCACCTGCTTTCCCTCCAGCCCTCACTCCACACACCTACTGCCTGTTTCCCTAATTGCTCCTTCCAGTGTATATAAGCCCTGTCTTGTCTCTGTATTGTGTCGGTCCATTGTGGTAATTATGTCAGGCTTCTTGTGATCTCTAGTGTTTCTTGTGTTTCTTGAGCTTCTCGTGTTCTCTAGTGTTTTTGATCTCTAGTTTTGGTACTTGGACATTTTTGGACTTTTTGGCTCCCTGCCTTTTGGATTTATTCTTTTGTTCATCCTACAAAATAAAAGGATTTTCTTTATATATCATCTCCTGCCTCATGTCATCCTGAGTATCTGCATTTTGGGTCCTAACCATCTTCGTACCGTGACACTTTTGTATGTTATACAGGAGGAAACGGCATGAACGAAAAGCAGAGGCAATGTGATCTTTGTCATATAACATGATTTAGGTTATTTTTCATAGTTATCTAAAAGTACAACACAGGCTTTGAGCTTGTTGCATTTTTTTTATTTTTCATAGAACCATCAGCAGAGGAAATCAGTCCTCCTGCAGAAACAAATGAAATAATTCCACCACAATCTAGGAAACAGAAACCACCACCATTGTCATTATTATCATCAGGGGAAGAGTTGCCATTGGTCCGACATTTCTGAGGACCCTCTTTGTGGCCCCCGAACTGCATGCGCACCCCCACCACCCGGTCCGACTGTCAAGCGGGAAGGGTTGGAAAGGCGCTGGTGTGCATGCATTGTGCTATAAACGTTAAGTTTCATCATCTGATGCATCGTCTTTCTCCTCCAGTAAAATCCAGACGATTTTCACAAACCAGAATATTTATTCTCTATTAGCGTCAAAATCAAAGCTATTTGTGAAAAAACTCATCTGGTCTCAGCTGACACTCATCCTGGCTCTATGGTAAAATAACCCCCATCGATTCAGAGAGCTAATTAGAGAGAGCCAGTGAGACCCGGAGAGAAGGAAACACGCTCACACACACACACACACACACACACACACGTTTATTACATCACATTCAGTGTTTTCTTCTTGCCTTCTCCAAAGCCCGTCGGATTTTTTTTGGTTAGACTCTAATCCTTAAATCGACTAAATAAAGGCTGTTGGTCATATAACTCGCTGCACTTAAACACAACAAAAAGGCAAACCTTATAGTTTAATTTGGATGAGTAACATGAAGAATTCAGCTTGAGGGGGAATAAACAATCAATGATGAACAAAAGCTTGTAGACCTGCAGAAAGAGAAAAACAACCAAACAGAAAAATAAATAAGAGACACACAAAAACACAACAAGAGCAAGCTATCACTGCGTCAACCTGATGAGGAAATATAAAATTAACATTGTTTTACTGAACAATCACACGGTAATAGATAGATGTGTAGGAGATGGAGGGAGCTCCAAGTCCCAGAGATCCAGTATCTGTCCCAGAGCGCGGGGTGGTGGGGGGGTGGGGCACAGCCAGCAAAGCTCCGGGAGATAACAGCGACAAGTGCTCAAGCCCGACTGCAGCCTCCCACCCCCAAGCCGGTCGAGCCTGGAACCCAGCGACCCGGGACCCAGGGGCGACTAGCCCCACCGGGGACCCAACAGAGCCCAGGTACTCAGATCCAATTAACAAATTTGTCATGGTCTGAAGTGAGCTCATCCTCTAATCAGCTTCTAGTATTCATTCAAGTTGTGTGAGCGCTGTCTGAACGTCTCCTTCTCTGTTAAAGGGTCTGGGAACTCTCCTATTCAAATAACCCCACCCCGTGAGAATTCTAACCGAGCCAATCAGCGCTGAGTAGCGTGCGTCACACACCATAATGCTGAGTTTGTCATAAACATGGCGGAGTTCGCTGTGGCTCTTTCCTCTGTTCTAAATTACTTGGACACGTCTTTAAAACAACAAGTAGAGGCGCAAAAAGCCTTTCTCCTTCAATCTCTTGCCACTTTGACAACCAACTCTAGTCTCTAGTTTACTCTAAGTTTAGTTACATTACCTGTTAACCCCACCTGACATTTGCTACTTGTTGCTGAACTTCTCACCTCCAGCCATACTCTTGGACCTCTCATCAGCCTGCGTCTCCCTCTGTGTAGTCCCCTCACCACTGCTCATCCACACTCGCTGGAACTCCGCCTGTCACTTGGACCCCGCTAACTCAGACCTGACAACCGCTTCACATGCAACCTCCTCTAGCTGCCCAGTAAGACTTCCACTCCTCCTCCACCATCAATCTACCAAACCTCCAACTAACCCTGATCCTGCTTACTGACCAGGTCCTGCCCTCCCTGCATTGCCCAGTTTGGGGCACTCTTAGTTGCTCAATGTTTTAACAAAACCTTTGTTCTTATTTACATTCATTTCCTGTGTTGACTCTGCATGTCTTGGGTCAAACACTTAAACCCCAACACGACAAAATTATTGATGCACTGTAAACTTTACAGACAGTTTGGTAAAATAGCCCCACCATAAACTGGAGGGAGCAAGTTGCTATCTAGTCTTCAAGTAAACACCAGCCATCCACAGCCCCTCCCCTTCATTTTGTGCAAGAAGACACACTCTCTCCAAATGCACCATGGATGCCCGTCACTGCTGTGACGCACGCCGCACACACAGCGCTAGAGGACAGGAGAGAAAAAAAGAGACGATTTATCCAACACGTGCACGTTCCCGTGACAGCAGCAGCGTCTGACCAACCAGGGGTCAAATGTTCCGACAGGCATGGAGGAGGAGAGATGGCATCCAAACAGGAAACATAGATCTGGAGTTAGCAAGAGAAAGAAAAAGTCAAAACAAGAGTAGGAGTGTGCTTATTGAAAGTGGGAATGTTGTTGGAAATAAAAGGAAAACTTTGTGGTCATAAACATCCCAGCTGCTGCGGAGACAGAAGAGTGGATGTGGATGTGAACTGGAGATTCGATTTTACAGCAGAACTGATTATCATATAGATGTCTTATTAAATACATACACCTCTGTCTTATATTGTCTTAGGTTCAGTCCATGTTGTCAACATTATTCCTGTTATTTAAACATATGAAAACATCTATAGATATTGGCCTAGGTCTACCCATCTGTCGGTCTACTTAGTGAAAGAGAGTGAGGTGTTTTCCTTTGACATTATACAATAAGCTGTTGTAGTATTTACATCAATGCAGTGTTAATTCTGATATGAAATGTTATTTACCTTTAGTCTTAGTCTTCTAAGTTTTTTTAAAATTTATTCACAAATAGTCATCAAGTTTGTTTTAGTCTTATTTTAGCTGACTAAATTATGTGCACTGATCATATAGGCTGTAACAGCACCGTGAAAATAAAAATGATTAGACAACAAGATGCACAGCGTGCTGCCCCGTGAGCTAGGTTCGGTTCGCGGCGTTCCAACACCCCCTCTCCTGCCCCCACTAGCTCCTAACAACACTGTAACACTTTTAAAACCAGGGGAAACCCTGGATGTGTACTCACCAAGCAAATACTCTTCAGATTGTTGCATCTACTGCTTTTACTCCCAGCCTCAAACAGCCTACCCTACTGGCACCTATTTTTTCCACTTCAAGCACTGCCAACAGCCATTTATTAAAACAGTGTAAATAAAAGCCTTGAGGCAGCCGTCTGCCTTACTAGCAGGGGAGGTGTTCTCTTTCAGGTAATCCTTTAAAGTAGTTTTGATCAGTAGTTCTTTAGACTTTGAGGGTCTAGGGCAGCTTTTTCTCAAGCTGTCTGGCCCATGCGCCCAACCAGAGACTAGAGGGAATATCTAAAGCCATCTGCTTAGTTTCTACCTAATATTGTTTATATGATGCTGGATGCTGCTTGTTGTTCATCTTCAAATTCAAATTCAAAAATACTTTATTAATCCCAGAGGGAAATTAGAGGCAGAGCTCAGATGTTTTTTTGTGGGAACCAGCAGAGCTCAGTAACTTCCAGAGGAGTGGTTTAGACCTGCAAGTGTTGCAGATTAGCTCCAGCTGTTTGAGTCATGAGGAAACAGGACAAACCACACACACACACGCACAATGAGAATGGATGATCTGTCCTGGCAGAAGGATGATGAGGACTAATGTGACGGGGTGGAATGGATAACCTCTGAATCACACCCGTCTTTTTTCATCTGAGCTCTTTGTATTTCTGCCTCAGTTTGTCAGCAGCTGCTGATTTACTGAACTGGGTCTCCACGCTGCTAAACACTGTGGTTACTTCTGTGGATAAAGAGAAATGGACGAAGACAAAAAGGGGACGAGAGACATCTCATCAGCAGCAAGTTTTCAGTGTCTTAAATCAACCAAACCTACACAGATTTTAAGTTTTACTTCTGTTTGTTTGGTTTCAGTTTGCTGTTTTATAACTTTTGAGGGTAAGATCTTTGTACTAAAGCTGTAATGTCTAATCACATCAGACAAATTATGTAGGACAAAAACAGGAATATAACGAGCAAACAAAACAAAAGATCATGTTTCTGTTTCTTCTAGCTTTGCTGTTAAATCAAAACATGTTTTCTGACTTCAGTCTTTGTTATCATCTAACCCATGTGTGTGTTTGTGTGTGTGTGTTTGTGTCATCAATATATATATACTGGACAATTTGTGTCCATAGGCTCCAATTATACGTTTCTGTGCCAAAATGGGAGGTTCCCACCACCGCCATTTTGGCAGTGTCACAGGTTCCGTCAAGCTCAGATAATTCCAAAAAAAGGGAAAAGAGTTGGAGCTGAGGGTGGGGCTGTAAAGCTGGGATCAAAAGGCACCCGTCGAACTGAAGCGATAGCTACAAGTTAACCCAAAGCTAACGCGGAGGTGTGAGCTAAGCTAACAGAGATAGCTACCTAACTACAACCAGAGTTAACTGTGCACAACACCAGAGCTTCTGAGTCAGAGATATGCCGGGCTGACCGCTGGGTAAAACCGTGTAGAACACAGAGGTCTCCTGAGAGCTCCACAAGCCGGCAGCCGCGCAGCAGACAAGTGCTGCTGCAGAGCTGCAGCTGAGGGGAGGGGACCATACTGATAGTCGGAACCCAGCTCCACCAACATGTTATATTTCAACCCATTTTCAAAAATGCAGCGTTATGGGTTTTTACCCTATTACATTTAAATTTCATGGTTAAACTGTACATGTTAAAATCTAAGCTCAGCTAGCGCAAGAGAGGCAGTGACCTAAAATCATCGACATAAATACAAAAATATAATTTTACTTACCGAAAAAAATGAAGTGGAGACTCCTTGGACGCTCTATTAGTGCAATTAATGCCACAGCAAGTCATTTTGTCCAACAATTGCACAAATAATATCCAAAAAAGAACGCACAAACGCTACAACTAATGGTCTAAGATGAGAGACTGAAAATGGCTGAAAAGTTTTCAGGCCAGGCCGAGGCTCTACTGAGGCCTTTCCCCGGAGCTAGCTCTGCGGTCATGTGGGTCTGATGCTCATTAATTATACTGAATTTTAGGCTTTTAATACACTTAAACAGAAGAGTGAGAAAAAAATGTAAACCCCTTCAGAGTTGTCGTGAAGGTCATCAAGAGAATGCCAAGAGTGTGTAAAGCAGTAATCAGAGTAAAAGGGTGGCTATTTTGAAGAAAATAGAATATAAAACATGTTTTCAGTTATTTCACCTTTTTTGGTTAAGTACATAACTCCACATGTGTTCATTCATAGTTCTGAAGCCTTCAGTGAGAATCTACCAATGTTAATGTCATGAAAATAAAGACAATGCATTGAATGAGAAGGTGTGCCCACACTTTTGGCCTCTACTTTATGTGTGTGTGTGTGTGTGTGTGTGTGTGTGTGTGTGTGTGTGTGTGTGTGTGTGTGTGAGTGTGAGTGTGTGTGTGTTTGTGTGTGTGTGTGTGTGTGTGTGTGTTTTTGTCTGTGTATGTAGGTGTGCATGCATGTGTGTGTTTTTGTGTATGTAGGTATGTGTGTGTGTGTTTTGTGTATGTGTACGTGTGTGTGTGAGTGTTTTTGTGTATGTATGTGTGTGTGTGTGTGTGTGTGTGTGTGTGTGTGTGTGTGTGTGTGTGTGTGTAAATAAGTCTCCCTGTGGTGAAAACTGAAAGTTGTTCTTATCACCTTGACAGCTTGATTTACCAGATTTTAACAAGCGTACATCCCTTTGACCGCAGTCATGGAGTTCACACACGCCTGGAGACCGACCGCGTGTCCTAAACACCAACAGCACCATGTCGACCTTTTGGTTTTGCCGATTCTTGTCTCCTCAAACACACAATCCTCTGGTTTCCCTGGGAACAGTGTTTATCTCGTCCATTTGGCCCATTTAGCTGTGTGTCCCATTAGCATCAGCCTCCCATCTGTCTACCTGGCCTCAGAGGAGCACCAGTGTGTGTTTGTGTGTGTGTGATTGCCACCCTTCTCTTTTAGGAACTAATCTAATATCAAATTAACTTTCATTAATTCCCACCTGCACCAGCGACAGCACACGTAATCATTATCTCTGACCTCTGAGATTGGCTGGCTGCCACCCGTCCAATCCAAAAATTAAACCCCAAGCTAACAAGCCAGCTGACTGCCACTTCCTGTCCCATGTCCTATTAGAGAGGACAGAGGAAGAAACCCCAGCCAAGGGAGGTCGACTGAGGATGCTGACCACTGAGGTCAAGGAGAGTGTCTCTAAATGGCTGTTAATGGGCTAAGAGCAACAGGGGAAAACCTATTTAATGGCATCATCACATCTGTCTAACAACAACGTGTTTAAGTTGTGTGGGTTTCAGTCATTATCAACTATGATTTATTCAGTAAAACAATAGGTCTCTCAAAATGATTAAACCAAGTCAAAACTATTAAAGGAATTTCTGGAGAGAATACAAAGATTTCACAACTAAATGTTCCCTCTACTTTCCTTCTATTATTCAGTCCATGCTCCTTTGCAGTTCCAAGGGCTGAGCTGGGCCGGCATCGCCACTGTCACAATCTGATTGGTTAGGGGCCGAGTCACTGGATGCCCCGAACCTTTTGGCTGCTGCCTGCAGCCATTTCCTGGTTCAGAGTCTGGCAAAAAGCCATAAAACTGAGCAGAACCATTAATATCACTGCCATCTGTGTGCTGAGTTAGCATAGGATCCCCTCACACTGTTCAATGGTCACCTCTTGCTACTTTTGTCTCAAGTAAAGATCGTGACATAGCTGTCAGAATTTTTAGATTAAAGAAGGATGAAATAAGAATGACATCCTGTGGTAAAATTTGGGCACTGTAATCCTTGTATCAAAGCAAACTAATTTGCGCTGAGCTGCTTTTCCAGTTACGGATCAGAGCCAGAAGATTCTAGATGACGAATCAAACTCAGTAAATTAGGTAGATAAACAAATTCCACCGTAATATCAAGTTGTATCCATAAATATCTATGAAATTTTTGTCATTTTTGAAAAAGCTCTTATTTTGTTCATATTATGTTTTGAAACTTAGAAAAAACTGAAACTTTTTGAAAATGAGCGAGTTTTTTATGGGACGTTGATATCTGTGGCACAGGAGTTAAGTGTTTGCCCCGTAATCGGAGAGTTGCAGGTTTGAACCCCACTCAGTCTGTTGCTGTTGTGTCCTTGGGCAAGACACTTAACCCTTTAAGCGCCAAAGTCGCAGAATTGCGACAAGCAGCAATGTTGGATTTAATAAGCCACAGCAGCAGGAGTGAGCCCTCATGCAGTTAATACGTTACACAGCAGGGTGGCAGACACCTGTAACTTCAATCCAAGCAGCATTTGTGGGTGTGTTACTATTCAAATTTATGGAGTATTTAGAACTTGAACTTGAGGTGGGAGCTAAGCTAACGGAGGTAGCAACCTAACTACAACCAGAGTTAACTGTGCACAACACCAGAGCTTCTGAGTCAGAGATACGCCGGGCTGACCGCTGGGTAAAACCGGGTGGAACACATAGGTCTCCAAGAGCTCCACAAACCGGCAGCCGCACAGCAGACAGAAGCCGCTGCGATCTGAGATGCGCAGAGTTGCTGCTGGGGAGGACCGGGTGGAAAGGTTTCCATCCGAGAGCTCCACAAGCCGTCAGCCCGCGCAGCAGACAGAAGCCGCGATCAGACAGAGATGCGCCGAGCTGCGGGGAGGGGAGAACCGGGTGAAAAACATCGGTCTCCCAAGAGCTCCACAAGCCGATAGTGGGAACCCAGCTCCACCAACATGTTTTATTTAAACCCATTTTCTAATGTGCAGCATTATGTTAAATGCACTGGGTTTTACCCTATTACATTTAAATTTCATGGATAAACAGTACATGTTAAAATCTAAGCTCAGCTCGGCAGTGACCTAAAATACATGGATATAATTTTACTTACCGAAAAAAATGAAGTGGAGACTCCTTGGACGCTCTATTAGTGCAATTAATGCCACAGCAAGTCATTTTGTCCAACAATTGCACAAAAAACATCCAAAAAACAAGGCACAAATGCTACAACTAATGGTCTAAGTTGAGAGACTGAAAATGACCAAAAACTTTTCAGGCAAGGCCGAGGCTCAGACTGAGGCCTTTCCACGGAGCTAGCTCTGTGGTCACGTGGGTCTGATGCTCATTAATTATACATAATTTTAGGCTTTTAATACACTTAAACAGAAGAGTGAGAAAAAAATCCACCCCCCTCAGAGTTGTCATGAGTGTAAACTAGATCATTTAAACAAAAAAACACGTTTTGGAACCAGGCTGTAAACATGTTAATTTCTGCTGTGAAATTGGTATTTTTAACATGGGAGTCAATGAGGATTTGCTCACTTCTGACACCAGCCCCCAGCGGATGAGTGTGGAACTGCAATTCATTTCACTTCTGCATTTGCGTCAATATTTCACCCGCATTGTGGGGGCTTGGTGAGAGAGAGCGAGTGGTAAAGGAAAAAAAAACACAATGCCGAGAGGAATGTTCAGTGCTGACAAAGCTCTTGTGTAGTACTGGCAGATTCGGATTTGGAGGAAGAATATTTCTTTTCTGAGGATGATCTGCGGTCTTCTAGCGAGACGGAAAGTGTAGCTTCAGTGCGCAGCAACAGGGAGTCTGTCAGCAATGACGCGGTTACACAAGCAGCCCATCCAGACCTTACCTTGTCCGATGTTCCGCATCACCGTGTCTGTACCGGGTCTGATCCTTCGCTCCACCATGCCGGGGGGAGGAGGGATGTGGTGGCGGTGATCGGGCCAGTGAAAACTCCGCTGGTGATTGATTCAGCCCCGGGAGTGTAAACCGCGGGAAATGGAGCCGGAGGGGGAGGAACCGTGAGGAAAAGAAAATCACTGCTAGCAGGGGGGTGGCCCAACACAGCCTCAGTGACATTAATAATGATGATGGCTGGGTTAGTTTGGGAGAAGAGGAACAGTATTCCAAGTGGATCAGGCATTTTGATGAGCCAGTTGGATACTGTGGAGACAGGGATCTGTCAAATTCAGAACACATTGATTTTCTGTCAGTTTTTTTTGGATGAGGAATTCTGGACCCTCATCACAACTGAAACTAACCGATATGCTCACCAGTATTTGAGGAGGAACTGAAATCTAGCTCCAGATATAATGACTGGTACGATGTAACTGTCCCAGAAATGAAAGCGTTCATTGCTATTCAGTTCCGCATGGGGCTTGTGGAAAAGCCTGAGATTGAGGATTTTATTTATATATATATATAAACAATTATAAACAAAATAAACCAAAGAAGGGATGAATAAAATGTGTTCATGACACTGATGCACCAAAAACAGTGTTCTTGATTGATACGCAGTAAACACAACAAAATACCAACAAAGTAATAAATATTATATATATATATATATATATATATATATATATATATATATATATATATATAAATATATATATATATATATATATATACATACATACATAGTTATATATGTCTACATAGGAATATGTATATATGTATCATAAACAATAACAACACTAAGAAAATAAGACAAAAACATTAAAAAAATCTGCAAATGTGATGCAATCCAATATGGCTGCCACCTGATGACGTCATAATATGCAATTTATGTGAGTGAATTTGTTCCTATCACAAAATTTGGCTCATACTGAAGATTTTTCTAATTTACAGTATTCCTCTATCTCTAACCAGATTTAAGCTACAAGCTCTTTAAATAGTGATGTAAAAAGTTCATATTTTACTGAAAAAACTATGGCGCCTAAAGGGTTAATCCACCTTGCCTGCTGGTGTTGTACGGAAGGACCGGTGGCGCCGGTGTACGGCAGACTCGCCTCTGTCAGTGCGCCCCAGGGCAGCTGTAGCTACAATGTAGCTCATCATCATCAGCATGTGATTGGGTGAATGACTGTTGTAGTGGAATACATTTGTTAATTATGACCAATAAGATGTGATGATTCCATATAAATATGAAATATCCATCTGATTAATCTTTGAATGTTTAATCAGAAGATTCTAGGGGTTCATTACTTCTTTAGGGACCATAAACACACTTCGTATTAATTCAGACAGTCAAGTATATAGTTTATAAAATGAATTAAATTCTTTTTCCTAAACTAATGCTTATACATGACAAGATATGTGTAACTAACCCTAACATGACTTCTTTATTTGCTTGTATTTTAATTTGGAACAACTTGCCTTTATTTATAATCCGTTTTAACCAACTTCCTGTTTGAATGAAATGCTTTTATTTTGAAGGAGTTATTTCCTGCTCTAAAAGTTAATGCAAGCTGGCTAAACAGTGAACGGGCAAAGCAGCTTTGACGGAGATTTAATATGGATTTTGTTATTAGCAGCCCCCTTGATAGAGGCACAAGGTAAATTTATTATCTTAATGTAATTATGTTTTAAATATTTTTGTGATAAAATGGTTAGATTCAAATGTATTGATTTATCTTATAAAGCTAAGGAAATTCTAATTTATGGTGTATGTTGTAAACTGTTGTAAACTGTTAATAACAGTTGTATTAATTGTAAGAGTGAGGATCTATTTACATGGGTTATTTATTTATTTTTTTGTACACATCTCCAGCTCTTACGGAGAAATTGAGGGTCATTGTCATTAAATCACAAAACTTCATCAGTAAAGTGTCATCCTTCATTGGAGGGGGGGGGGGGGGTGAGTGGGTGTATGCTACAATATGAGTAATGATATGTGGTTTGGTGGATGTGAAGTGTGATGGAAGCTAGATGTTGTAGCAACCATTCTTTGTATCTGAGATAAATTGTGAAATCTGGGTGTAAAAGAATTTGTTGTTTGGTTCTAAACTAGAGAGTTGTTTATTAAAAGCAGCACCAGATGCAAGTCTACGCACCCCCCAGTGTGCAGGTTTTCATTCGATACGGGGGGGTCGTGCTGGTCACTGCCGGTGGAGTGAACCTCTGATATAAGGAACCCGTAGACAGTTCCGATAGGACCAGTCCAGTCTGAGATCCCTTGAGGTGAAGGCAAGAAGCTGGAATGCTTATTTGCGTCTAAGGTTGATGTTTGTTTGGCTTTTAGAAAAGCTGGTTGTCTGGTATCAGCTGCAGCCAGGGCTGGACTGGGACAAAAATTCAGCCCGGGCATTTTGACTGGAGACCGGCCCATCACCTGTTTTTTTTGGAAAAGACATTAAGCCTTATGCTGTTTCTGACACACACCAACGTACACTTTCTTATTGGTAGTATTTATGTATCAAT
Organism: Nothobranchius furzeri; assembly: GCF_043380555.1. Taxonomy (NCBI): domain Eukaryota; kingdom Metazoa; phylum Chordata; class Actinopteri; order Cyprinodontiformes; family Nothobranchiidae; genus Nothobranchius; species Nothobranchius furzeri. The sequence continues at coordinate 43,138,237 of NC_091752.1, forward strand.
CTAATAAACGTAAACCTACACCATCCTTCCTATCCTGGTATTCTAAAAAGTAGGGTTGGGGATAACTGATTATTTTTAAAATGATTATTCTGACGATTATTTTATCGAATAGTCGACTATTCTAATGACTATTTAGATGATTAATCTAGCGATTACTTTTCTATTGCACAATTAATAAAAACCAAAAAATTCTCAAATAAATTCCTCCAAAAAATTGATAAGTTGTTACTGTAAGAGAATAAACACTACAGGCCTTCCATTTTGTATAACACTGCTTTTATTGTGTTGCGGTTGTTTATGTTCTGGTGACGTGTAGAACTTGGGAGTGCAGGCTGCTGCCTGAGAGGTGGTTGGAGACGGAGTGTCTCCATGCTGCTTTGTTTTGTTCACTTATGTGCATGAGGCAAGTGGTGTTACGACCCTTCCTGGGGAGTCACGTGTTTCTCCTATTTTAACTGTAAATCCTTCTAGCTGTTATATTTATAACAAGAAACAGATATTCGGACAGAATATTTTCACGTTTATTCGAATATGATTGTGGAACACACCCAGCATCATAATAAATGAAGTAATATTTATGCCAATTTAAGCCTTTATGGGTGACCAGGACTCTGTGTTTATGAATGTGAAAGACACCTGTGGTGGCACTAATAACATCAAGAGATAATAAATAAAGTAATATTTAGGTAAATGTAACCCTTTACAGGTGACCAGGACACTGTAATCAATTTTTGGCAAGGGAAATTATCTTCTTTTTTTTTTTTTTTTTGCCATTTTTGGGGTGTTTTTGATGACACAGTAGGCAGTATGAGTACAGCAACGTCAACAAATAATACATAAAACCCTTATTTGGTCAATTTTAGCCTCCATGAAAATCTTAGCGATTCAATCACTTTTTGGCAAGTAAAATGCCATTTTAGTTGTCTACAATTAAATCCTCAATAAAGAATTTAAAGATATTTTGAGGCATTTCTTATAGGTAAACGGGAGGGTGTAGTCTATTTGGCAAGTGACAATCTTAATTTTATGTGCTGAAGTGCTTTTATCTTGTTACTTTTAAATAGAGCAACGTAATGAATAGCAACCTACACAGTGTCATTGTAAAGCCAAAGCTTGATCATTTTAAATACTTTTTTTCAAGTAAAAATGTGCCCCAAACTAGTTAACTGTGGCTCCATGTCAAGTGGACTAAAGAAAGGAAGGGGAAAAAATTAAATCGCTGGAGAATTGTTTATTTCCATTTATACAACGTTTACATTCAATACAGGGTGCCATTTTACATTGTTTATTTATTTTTTTAGTATCAAGGCTGTAACATAAAGAAAGCCAGTTCTTACCACAAAGTTTGTGGCACAAACCATCTTTCAATCGCAAATATTGCAAAAAGGATTAATATATCCTCATTGTGAACGTTTAAGACAAATAGCAACACTTAAAACAACTTCCGAACTGGAAAAACTAATGTGGCAAGGTGCAGAAAGGAGTGCCCAGGCGGGATTCGATCCCCAAACTCCCAGGTGAGAGTCATACGCTCTAACCAGTCAGCCAAAGGAACATCTCCTTGGCCAAGTAGCCAGGGCGCACAATCTATCGGGACATTGTGGATGCTAACACAGCCACATCTTCCTCCCTCTTTCCACAAGCACGTCCTCGTGCTCCCGCGCAGGGTGCCACAAACACTGCCACACTAATATCCGCGATAAACATCTGTTTAAGTACCGGAAGAGGTTATCTTTGCTTTCTGAATGTCCATATTGCTAGATATGCTGAGTTTTAGGGCGAAATCCTGGGGAATTTTGTCTAGAAATGCAATTATCTAACCGTGCACGATCCCGCGGTGGCTAATCATTTTTTGGCAGCGAGTCAATTTATGGCACAACACCGGCTCGGGTTTCTCCTCCTCCTCCCTCTTTTCTTCTCCAACCTGTCGCTGGGCTGAGGCTCCATCACTTCCTAAATTGATTTTACTTGAACCTTCACTACCAAACAACTGTGAGATTTTAACACATGTGCCAGCATCAGCCTGAAGGGCCAGTTTCTTTTTTAGTCGAATTTTCTCCGCTTCTCCTTTCCGTTTTTTGTTCTCCATTTTGTTAAGCTCGTCTGTCTGTTTACTGAGATTCACAAACAACTGGCGGGTGCATCAGACCTCTGGCTATTGGTCCAGCCCAGAGTGTATTATTACCAATTGGCCAATCCACCAACTTTTACGAGGCGTCGCGTGGGGCGGCGCGGGCAAGTTGTCCGCAACAACTAGAGGCCAGGAAAAAAAAAAAAAACAGACACCGGCCCATAAAAGATGAAAGGGTCGGCCCAGCGGGCAGTTGCCCGCTATGCCCTATGGTCAGTCCAGCACTGGCTGCAGCATTGCAGAGAGGCTTTGACAGGAGGTCAAATGAGAAGATGGTTTCAAAAATGCTTCCTTCCCAAATTGGCCGGTTCGAGGGTCAGCGAGACGCTGAATTAATCGGGAAGTAATTCTTGTTTTATTAAACTACTTTGTTATGATTTCTGGCCAAGTTTGGCCAATCAGAATTTGACACGTTTGTGTATTCATCAGCATCCCTCAGAAAGCCACGCCTTCCTTCAGATACAAAGATGTTTTAACACTTTGTGAATGAGAATGATCAAATTTCTTATGTTAGGTGAATACTAACCTTAAAAGGTATAGCAATCGATCTTTTACTTCCGGGTGGATCACGTCAACCATTGGTCTGCATAACTGTCAATCATTCTGGCGAAGCCTTAGCGTGAGTCCGTCGTACGTGCTCGCCCTGGGTCAGTTTTCTCCTTGCGCATGCGCACTCTTTTTTCTCAACGGGTTGCACACTTTTATCTCAACGAGTTCTTTTGAAAATGCCTGAGAGTTGCAAGAGAAAAGGTGTCTTCAAAGTCTATGAGAAGAAGAGAAAGGCCTCTGAAGTGAGAAATAAGACCAGAGTGTTTTTAGGAGACTCCTTTCAACGTTGGCGTTCGCTGAAAGAGACGGTTGGGCTGTCCACAGACGCTGCGGTTGCCTGTTTTTCTGCTCGACAGGTAAGCTAAAGTTCGGCATGCTATTTGGAGGAATGCATTTGAGATTACTGCTAGAAGAACTGTATGAAAATAAAACCTGTTTTATATTTGTGTGCGCACATCAGCTTCTGAAATATTCTACTGGCCAAACAAAGCGCCTTCTCTGCTGACGTGATTCCAACATGGCAGCGCCCTGTCTGCATGTGAAAAAATAAACAAACGGCGAGAGAGCTGTAAATAGGGGAAATGCTTCTACTTGTTTTATTGTTGATGCGTCGCCGCGATCGTCATTTCAAGTTTCGGAAAGTATGTGTACGGTGGCTGCAAAGACGGAGCAGTCTAGGATTTTATGCCTATCTACCCAAAGAGATGCGCTTTGCTGACACAGAATCCTTCCGACCGTTCCGCCGTCTGTATCTTGAATCCTTCGAGAGTGTAGTGGAAACAGTCGGCTCATCAATCCGCAAAGCACCGTTTAGTTTATGTTTTTTTTTACATGCGGAGAGGGGGCTGCTGCATCTGAATCTGAACACCTTTGAGCGGAGACATTACAGACAATGCCCTGATGCATGAATCAAACAATAAAGTAAAACACGTAAGGGAACGTCATATTTAGTATAGCATACATTTATTAGAGGTAGTTTCAAATGTAGAGCTGGATGACCTTCAGAAGAATATACTTTAAAGAATATCTGTGGACATCCATATGAAATATTTGTTATATTTGGATTTTGTATAAACAAAGAACTAATATGTTTAACATTCTACATTTGTTACAGCTATGATAACATCACCTCCACACCGCTGACTCACACTCAGAGGTCAAGACCAAAGCCTCCAGATGTATCAACAATTCAGGATTCACTGTCGGATCGGTAAGTTCCCAGCAAACAAACTGATTTGTGCATGTGCGTAAGAATGTTGCATAGAAAAAGGCATACCAATTACCATGTGTTAGCTGTGTATTTATTTGTGTGTGCATGCGTGTGTGTGTGTGTGTGTGTGTGTGTGTGTATGTGTATTACAGAGAAGCTGATAAGCACAGCCTGGATATCTGGCACGGTGCAAAGAACCTCTGTAAAAAGATTCAAGCTGTATGTGTGCTGTTCCTGCTCTTCTTTTATTCTGGTAAGATACGGATTATTTCATTCCTATACTCTTTATTTATTCAGGCTGGACAGGAGAAGGACTGTGCCCTGCTTCTGATTTGGAACAGAGACGTTTGCAACCACTTTTGGTACTGCTGTAAGGAAGCCACATCTTTTTTAGATTTCATTGTAAGTTTTATTTCTTAGATATAATTTATAAGAAATTGTGGAAATGGTATTTTTCTAATAATTTCATAGTGAACATGATTCACTAACTATATAAATTGTATTACAGGATCTATGGACTGGAATTCTGCATCATGTGACAGATGAACATCAGTGGTACTTCGGGGCCTGTCGGCATGGTCCATTGGAGGAAGATAGGGATAAAGAATGGATTCCAAAGAGCTCTGCAGCACTAACAAGACTCCAGAAGATAGTTTTTGATGAACCCTGGTTGAAAAACATACCAAAGTATCTGTCGTTCAGGTATAAATATATGTATTTGTATTCTAAATCACTGTCTACACCAGCCAAAAGCTCTTTTTATCAGATTCTAGTACATTTGTCCTTTCTACCTTGTTTTTAATAGATCTACCTCAGACCTGGAGTCCTTTCATAACCACATTCTTATGTATGCCTCCAAGTGTTTCTCCTTCACACCACCAGTGTACTCTGCTCGGACCAAGTTGGCAGGGCTGGATTATAACTACCACCTACACCGAGGAGAACTAACCAAAGCAGATAGCTCACATCAGTACGTTTCTTATCACAGTCTACCAGCAATACTAAAGTCATTTTGTTTTCACTGTAAGGAAGATTTTACACATTACTTGTGGCATAAATGTAGTACAGATTGTGATTCCTCCAGCTACATCTTTTTTTTTTTACGTGCTGGAGGTGTTGGTGGAGCCGGGGTTCCTTCCCGGCGCCGTGGACCAACGCCGGGGGAGCACACAGCCAGCCTGGTGCCCACATAGCAGGATCGGTCCGGCTGCGTCTCCCAGTCCAACCTCTCATCTGGCTCTGGGAGGGTGAAGAGGAACGCCGAGGCTCGATGGCGGCGTGGCGGAGTTGGAGGAGGAGAAGCCGGCTGGTGGCTCGGGGTGAGCCATCGGAGCAGGTGCTCCAAGGGGAGAACCTCCCCGCTGGATCCTTCGGGAGGTCGGTCGATTCTGTCACGGTGCAGGTGAGTTGAGCGGTTTGTGAGGATCCAAATGCTGGGGAGGAAGCAGGCAGGCAATCTGGACATGCAAAAGGTCTTTTAATAGTAACTGCACGCAGGACATGGAAACAATGAACCGACAAAACACACAGAACTGAGAGGGTTTAAATACATGAGGGCTGGGAGCTTGGGTGATTGGAAAAGAGAGGCAGGTGGGAGCAATTAACAGCATGACTGAACAGAATGGGGAGACAGGACAGGGTGTGACAAAATGCTGTGGGTGACGAGGAGAGACGACTTGATGTTTACAACTGTACCTACATCTAAAGGGTATGTGCTTCTATTTCAGCTGTACATAATGTGCCATATCAAACATTTTCTGGTGGATGTATGCCTTTCATAAAACATTGATTTTACACGTAAGAGCCAATAAAAAAAATTCTTAACCGTTTGTTTATATTTCCGCATAAATTATTTTAATACATTCTTGCTGAGGTAAATTGTTTATGTATTTATGAATGTAAATAAAGTTGTGTTTGAATACCTAACAAACCCTGGAAGACTTATTTTTATTAAAACCTGGAAATATTACATATTTGAAGTGTCAGAATACAACTGTGTAATTAATCAGGTTATGAGTGTGCAAGTAAAGCTCTTGAGGTCTTTTTTTTTTTTTAGGTAAATTACAAAAAGATTTATTAGGCATCTACAAATGTTTTACACTCTTGATGGAAGAAAACCTACATACTGTCCATTTGGATCTGGGAAACCATCTCTAATTTTCCACACACAACATGAAGGTATAACAATTCTAACACCAGGTCCCAGAAGGCCACACTGCCAGACAATAAAGTTCCTGTATGCTGCATAGCGGAACTGCCTATGGCTTTCTCCTGGATCCCGGATGTCAGCCTCCGCTTTAAGGTCATTCCAGATTCATCTGGCCAGTCTCCATGCACCTTCATTCAAGATGTACAAGTCCATGTGTGGCAACAGTGACGTGCAGTTCTGTGATTGTTGTTGACAGCATTTTTGTTCCAGCGGTGTTGCCATATTTCTGCACTGTAGACAGAAACACCAGCTGGGTGACTAGGGAGGACAAGGTCCAGGTTGTGGGTGATCAGGGATGAGACTCATCAGGTCAAAGGTGAGACTAGGTTCCCATGTGAGACATCTTTGTAGAAGCTGTTGGCACTCTTCTAGCGTCAGTCTCTTTATCCTAGCCTGTGAATGCAAAATCACACTTTTAAATTGTTGTGCTTGGCTAATGGTCTCATAAAACTTTCAGATACTACATGTTACAGGCGTAAGGACCTTGAGTGCAAAATGTTTGGAATAAAATGAAGGAAGTACATTCACAACATGTTTCTGTGTATTCACTGTAGCACAATGTAACTCATAATGTTGGATGGAGCAGAGTATGTTATGAATACGTTAGAATAAACCCACATAACATTTCACACATTCAAAATCGGGATAATCATACAGATGAAATAATTGGACTCGTAATGGAGCAAATGTAAAATAAAGGCTTTGCTTTTGGCGTTTTTTATTATGATAAGTTAGTAGAGGTGCACGCATACCTCTTCCACTGCCACCAACTGTTGCCGGAGTTGTTGGACCCTTTCTAAGTCATCCCGTGTAAGGTCAGCGAGCAGACCCCCATGGGTTCTAGCTCGACCTCGAACTCGACGTCGACCTCTGACACGGCCGCCTCCTTCCTGCTCTCGGCTGCCGCGGGTTGTTGAAGCTGTGGCTCTTCCGGTCCTGGATCGTCTCACTCGGTCTCTAGGTGCACCCCTCATCCTGAATCTTGGTCGGGATGGACCGGGCACGGGCTCGTAGTCCGTATCGGAACCAACCAGACTTTCCTCAGGAAAGCTCTAAACCAATCAGCAAAACAATATAACTTATATGCTAATTGATAGCTTTTATTGTAATGCTATAGTTAGATATGAAGATGCTCGTAATGCTACATGGAATATAACTTACTGGTGGAGAATCCGACATTGTGGGGAAAAAATAATTTACTGGAGTCAACAGGTGCAAAGCCGGCAGTTGCTTGGAAACAGAGCGTGCACGAGCACGCTCCACGGACTGGTAGAGGAGTGCGCATGCGCATTTTAAAGAACGCTGAGTGGACGGTTCTTCAGAAACATCGATTGCTACACCTTTAATATGTATCTTATTGTAATATGTATGAGTGTAAACATTGATTAACTTGTTAACTCAAACACATATTGATCTGGTGTAGATAAGACCTGGAATGGATCATTGTAAGAACAATATTCATTTTAAATTCATTGATTTAAGCACAGATTATTCAAACATTTCATTCAAACATCTTGTTCATTCATCACATATGATTATTGTAAGCTTATGAGTTGTAAAATCATGGAGTCTTCACTTATTCAGAGTGAAGAATGGTGACGTCTGGCATTCACGCAGAGTGCTGGAGACCTTGACAGTTTCGTCATGTCTTTCTTGTATGTAAACAAGCACTGAGCAGAACCTTCTGGCCTTGGAAGGCCAAATAGAAAGTGGATTTATTTCTGTAGATGAAAGGTTATTGTGTTGGTCAATATGTAGGTGAAAATTGACACTTTTGGTATGTTACATTGTGTTATAAAGGGCCTTTGAGGGTTCCAGGACTCTAGAAGGTGCTATATCAAATACAAGCTATTCCTTTTTATGGAAAATTAAGTCAAAAACATGAATAGATCTAAAAATATTCTTGGTAGGTTTTGTTTCATCTAATGCAATTATTCCATAAAGAAGCTGAGAAGCTGCATAAACCTGCTTTATAAAAAGTTATATTTAAAAACACAAATTTGTTTCCTTTTGTAATTCGTTTTTAGCCAAAGTTATTAGGAGACATTGTGAATGCTCCCAAGAGCCACATGTTGCTCCAGAGCTGCAGGGTGCAGACACCTGGTCTGTTATCATCATGCGGCAGCAGGATAAGAGACATGGGAGATTCAAATGTGTTACTCAGCCTCAAACACAATGATACACTGGCCACTTTATAAGGTGCAGCTGTTTAAGACAAGTTAACCCTGGTCCAGCCAGGTACTGGTGAGTATACAGTTTAGGTTTTTATTTTGTCATACCCATTAAAATATTAGAGTTTCTGCTAGTGTAATATTACATTTAAAATGTTTTTAAAACAGGAAGGTGAGATTTGCATTTTCACATGACTATGTGCCTAAACTACCTAAACCTATCTTGTACCTAATTTGTTGTATGGTAGGAGGATCCGCTCCAAAAGGAGCCGTTCCATTTCAAGCAGATTATCCTCCTAAAATATAAGTTAATAAATATTTTTTCTCCCACCATCACCACTCGACATTTTGCTCATTAACTGTCCCTTTCTCTTTTCATTTTATGAGCAGCTGACAAATTTCAAGGTGAAGCTGCAGAAAGCAGCACTCCTCAACAAGACTTTGTCTCATTTACAGCAGCCAGATCGCCAATGTCCACAACTCATCGTGTGAGTGTGTATTTGTGTGTAAATCCTCACTTTGTTTGTTCCTCATGAGAGAGTCAGCAACTTTACAGTCCTCCTGCAGGCCTCATCCTGAGATCTTATAACAAGCAGCCGGTCAATCAATCTCTGATCGATATCCATCTGGAGCCTGCCAAGGTGTGTGTGTGTGTTTGTGTGCGTGTGTCTGTGTGTGTGTGTGTGTGTGTGTGTGTGTGTGTGTGTGTGTGTGTGTGTGTGTGTGTGTGTGTGTGTGTGTGTGTGTGTGTGAGGCTGACTAATTCAGACATCTAGATGAATCTCACTGCCTCGTTTCAGTGCCAGCTGTGGAAATGAAAAAGCAGCAGCATCCCGTGCTGAGCTACCTTCCATGTGGGAAAGCTGGCAGAGAGGGAGAAGTCGATAATGTCTGGCTGAAGGAATATTCTGAGAAAGAGGCGGCACATAAGAAGCAGCTGAGAGCAGAGGCAGAGAGATATTCAGCGCTGCCAATAAATGAGCCAGCACAGCAATATTGCAGATGGCCATAGAGCTCGGGTTTCCAGGATGGATGCTTCAGAGGCGCCCAGTCAACACAACTAGTCAACAATGAACATGCAAGTTTCTGCAGTTATGTGTGATGGAAACTAAAGGTGGTTTTCCGGGAACACTACTCAGAGCAGTTCGGGTTTGCAAGGGCACGGTTCGGTATTGTCCCTCTACTTTCTCCTCCATTTTCAGTGCCTGCTCCGTTGAGGTACCTGGCAAGGCTGAGTCTGGCCAGCATTGTGATTCTGGCTGTTGATTGGCTAGGGGGCGGAGTCACGGGTTTCTCCAGAGTTTTCTGCCTTCTACTTCACAGCCTGCAGCCATTTCCTGGTTCAGTCTGACAAAGTCATAAAACTGAGCAAAATATCCAGCAACACGAACATTTTTCAGCTGTGTTGTGTTTCTGTGGAGCATACAAGTGACCATACACTCTTTGCTGATCCCCTCTTGTTATTTTGTCACGAGTAAAAATCACGCACCTACCGTAAACTGTCAGCAGCAAAGGACAAACCTTTAAAGGTTCCCACACAACACAATACCATCGACAAGGAAATGGTCAGGTTAAAAGTTTTAATCGAAGACTGTTGCCTATGCTCAGAAACCTACACTGTAAAAAATGACTGTGAATTACACAGTAATTTACTGTGTTTCTGTAAAGTAACTCACTGTGAATGTATTTAAAGTAAAATACTGTATAATTGACAGTAACTGTTGCAATACTGTATAAATCACAGTAATAAATGCTATACTGTAAAACTTCACAGCAGATCAAGTTCTACTGTAGTAAGTCACAGTAATATAATCACTACTGTAAGAAACAAAGCAAAATTTTACAGTAGAGTGAAAATACTGCATAAATTATGGTAATACATGCAATACTTTAAAAATTCACAGCATACCAAGTTCTACTGTAGTAAGTCACAGTAATATCATCACTACTGTAAAAAACAGAGAAAGAAATTACAGTGGTGTGAAATAATTGCATAAGTTATAGTAATGAATGCAATACTGTAGAAATTCACAGCAGACCAAGTTCTACTGTTGTAATTCACAGTAACATATTCACTACTGTCAAAAACAGAGAAAGAAATTACAGTAGTGTGAAATTACTGCATAAATTATGGTAATACATGCAATACTTTAAAAATTCACAGCATACCAAGTTCTACTGTAGTAAGTCACAGTACTATCATCACTACTGTAAAAAACAAAACAAGACTTTACAGTGATGTGAAATAATTGTATAAATCATTGTAATAAATACAATCCTGTATAAATTCACAGCAGATCAAGTTCTACTGTAGTAAGTCACTGTAATATCATCACTACTGTAAAAAATAGAGAAAGAAATTACAGTGGTGTGAAATAATTTCATAAGTTATAGTAATGAATTCAATACTGTAGAAATTCACAGCAGACCAAGTTCTACTGTTGTAATTCACAGTAATATAATTACTACTGTAAGAAAAAATGCAAAAATTAACAGTAGTGTAAAATTACTGCATAAATTATGGTAATACATGCAATACTTTATAAATTCACAGCATACCAAGTTCTACTGTAGTAAGTCACAGTAATATTATCACTACTGTAAAAAACAAACAAGATTTTACAGTGGTGAGAAATTTCACAATGACTTATTGTGTACAGGATAAAAACATACTGCAGAAATTCACAATAATAATATAAATTCACAGTAACATGTGTACCATAGGGAATTGCAGTACCTATTACAGTACTGTAGAAATTCACAATAATATATTGGAATTTAAAGCAACATATTATTTATTGTTGTAATAACATGTAAAGTACTTTAAATGCTCACAGTAACCATTACAGTATACTGTTGAAATTCAGTTACATATTGTGCACTATAGAAACCTCAACCAGCTGTAAAATGTCACAGTAACGTACTGTCACGTACTGTGTAAAACTACAACCAAAGGTAATTTCAGAGTGATATCGTGTACTTCGGGAAATCACATCAAGCAACATGATACTGTAAAAATTCACAGTAATTGTTTTAATTGTACAATGTATTTTTAAGTAATTATAGCAACCAGTGCATTACTGTAAAGATTTGCAGTAACATCATATATAACCAATGGGTATAGCCTCTCCCTGGGCTGCCACCTTACGGTGGTGGAGGGGTTTGAGTTTCCCAATGATCCTAGGAGCTAAGTTGTCTGAGGCTTTATGCCTCTGGTAGGGTCATCCATGGCAAACAAATTCTAGGTGAGGGATGAAAGAGAAGCCTGAAGACCTCTTATGATGAATAATTTCAATGGAAACCGTGTTACCTTGCTTGGACGTGGGTCACTGGGGCCCCCCTCTGGAGCCAGGCCTAGAGGTGGGGTACGTTGGCGAGCCCGGCCGGGCACAGCCCGAAGAGGAAACATGAGTCCCCCTTCCCATGGGCTCACCACTCGTGGAAGGGGCCAAAGAGGTCAGGTGCAGTGTGTGACAGGTGGTAGTCGAGGGTGGGGGACCTTGGCGGTCTGATCCTCGGCTACAGAAGCTGGCTCTTGGCACATGGAATGACGCCTCTCTGGTGAGGAAGGAGCCTGAGCTGGTGTGTGAGGTTGAGAGATTCCAACTAGATAGTCGGCCTCACCTCAACGCATGGTTCTGGCTCTGGAACCAGTTTGCTTGAGAGGGGTTGGACACTCTACCACTCTGGAGTTGCTCCCACTGAGAGGCGCCGAGCAGGGGTGGGCATACTAGTTGCCCCCATCTTGGTGCCTGTACATTGGAGTTTACCCCGGTGAATGAGAGGGTAGCCTCCCTCCGCCTACGTGTGGATGGGACAGGTTCTGACTGTGGTCTGTGCTTATGCACCAAACTACAGTTCAGACTACCCACCCTTTTTGGAGACCTTGGAGGGGGTGCTGGAGAGTGCTCCTTCCGGTGACTCCCTCATTCTGCTGGGGACTTTAACGCTCACGTGGGCAACAACAGTGAGACCTGGAGAGGTGTGGTTGGGAGGAACGCCCCCCCCCCCCGATCTGAATTCGAGTGGTGTTTTGTTATTGGACTTCTGTGCCAGTCATGGATTGTCCATAATGAACACCATGTTCAAACATAAAGGTGTCCATATGTGCTCTTGGCACCACGATACCTTAGGCCTCAGCTCGGTGATCGACTTTGTTGTTGTTTCATCTGACCTGCAGACACATGTCTTGGACACTCGGGTGAAGAGATGGGCGGAGCTGTCAACTGACCACTACCTGGTGGTGAGTTGGCTCAGATTGTGGGGGAGGATGCCAGTCAGACCAGGCAGGCCCAAACATATCGCAAGAGTATGCTGGGAACGCCTGGCAGAGTCTCCTGTCAAAAGGAGCTTCAATTCCCATCTCCAATTGATAGAGGCCTCTTCACAAGCCAACAGGCAATGTTTCAAACAATTTGGTTTATTCCTATGGAAATGGCGGCACTTGGAACCCGAAATGTGGTTGTTAGAAGCCCCGCCTTGCAGGAAGTAGGAGCCCGGTTGGGACCGAACACACATCTACACGCTCGTCTCGGGCCTCTGAACAACATATTTAATTTTCAAACCCAAGCAACTTTTAGAATTATGTTGTGTCCATACATTTTTTCTAACCCAGAAGGTCTGAATGGCCAAAGGCTTGAGATCTTCTGATTTTCTGGATTTCAAATGGCCAATTAAACTAACCACTAGGATAAGGGTTATTATTCCATAAGATTATTGTAAAGCGACCCCTGGGGATCATCTGACACGAGTTTTGAGTCCGTGGGGTCAAAGGTGGCTACATAGTGGCCAAAAAGCAGTTTATTGAAATTTTAAATGACAAAATGGAGGGAAAATGAATAATTCCCAAACTTTTTGACCTAAGGAGCTGAAATGTTAATGTCTAGATTGTGGTGCTCGAGCCATACACTGTGCAAATTTTTAGACTCACAGCACCTTGGGAAGTGTCAAAAGTCACAGAGGTCAGCAATCAGAGTGGCCTTTTGGCCTGCTTTTGTCTAACAACTCAACACAACTCACGCGTTGAGATATAAACATGAAATCTGAGTATGTTGCTTATCAAACGGACTTTACCCGCATATCTCGGTGAAGTTATGATGGGACCTCTAGGGGTCTGCTAAACTTTTTTACTGGTTTTATATGTTTTTATTTTTATTGTACAGCACTTTGGTGGCATGTTTCATGCCTGTAAGGAGCTTTCTAAATACTGATTGATCGATAAGATCATTCTAAAGCAACCCCTGGGGATCATCTGACCTGAGTATGGGGTCAAAGGTTGCTGCGTGGCAGCCAAAATGTATTTCTTTGAAATTTGAATTTAGAAAATGGTGGGAAAATGAATAACTTTAAAACTATTTGACCTATGAGGCTGAAATTTGTGTAGAATAGAATAGAATAGAATAATCCTTATGTCCCACAATGTGGATATTGAGTCATAGCAGCTAGTTTGTAAAGTAAATGTTTTGCTCCAAGTTAAATATTCAGATTACAAACTAAATATGTTGGTGTGACCTAATTATTTAATTTGTAAAATAAACTTTTAAGTCTAAATTAAAGATTTGGCTTGTAATATTAATATTTAGTTGGAAACTTTAATATTTATAAATGTATGAATAATCATGGTGAAAATATTACTTAGAAAAATGAACCACCTAGTTTTACCTTCTGCTAGTTTATCTTAATTGCTGCAAAAATTATGTTTGATTTTAAATGGCACCACACAGATATGTGCAGAAATACAAATTATTAGTACTTTAAACTATCATTCACAGCATTTTAACCTATTAACATTTTAATTATATTTCAGTTGATTGCATTTTACTTCTTCCACCAAGTCTCAGAATTAGTTTTCTGAATTATACCGTACCAATTATCATTTTTTCTACAGTCTTTGAATTATACCCAGTTGCTAGGAACTACTTTTTCTTCTGCTTTCCACAGAACAACTCATTAACTATTCAGGAAAACGGTCAGATCGGATAGATAATGATATTAACTGCATTTTGCGATGTAGGTGATGACTAACATGCAGTTATTGTGTTATTTATAAATGGTGTATTTTTACTGGTAATTCATCTCGAGTCCCAGTATTCATGCGCTCATGCCCGGGAAAGCACCTGGCTCACGTGATCACTATCAGTGAGCTGTTCACAAGCTGTAGCCAGCGCCGTAAGAACGCCGCTGCGCCGCTCATTGGTCCAGCCGACAATTGCGCGGCAGTCCTTGGCGGTGTTCTAACCGGTTCTAACCGAACAGTGGCAAGAAAGATAAAGAACTGGAGGAAAGAACTTCAGCTGCAGGAATAAAGGGATTCGCAACGTTCTCCAGTCTGCTGCAGGACAACGAAGACTGTTTTCTCGACGTAGATGCGTGGAGCATTGCATGTAAGTGCCCTTTCTCTTTACTGACTTTTAGTCAAACATTGCTTGCTCATAAGACTAGTCACCGATATTTGAGGAAGGAAAAGTTTGAGTAAACTGCCGTTCTGGTTCAAAATGTCTTACACGTGTATTGTTTGTAAATTCAAAACTGTGTCAACTCCTGCATTTATTCGACATGTTAAAATGCACAGCAATGTCGCTAACATTAGATTTCACTGTGGCTATATGCAAATTGTCCTTCTGCTTTTTCAACAGTAATTGCTCTTCAAACGCATATGTACAGAGTCCATAGCAAACGCAAGGACATGCTTTGACCTGCAAATTTGAGGGGTGCACACTTTATTGCATAATGAACTACATATGGAAAAGACTGCACTGCAAAAACTGATTTCTAAGAAAGTAAAAACACTCATTTTATGATCCAGATTTTCTAGTTTTGAGTAAAAAAATCTGCCAGAGGTAAGCGGTAAGAGGTAAAAATTTGCTTGGCTAGAATTTGTAAAACTAGCAAATAAATTGATTGTTTTTTGACTTAACTTGAGCAAAACCTTGCGAGATTTCATAACTGCTGCCTTTTAACCACGAACTGCTTTAAATTCCCTCCAAATTGACGGTCAATCGAAACAATGGAAAATTTGCAATAAGTACTGGAACAGAGCACGTTGCTGTCTTTTTCCGCTGACCGCTCCTGCATGTCGCCTACCGTGGGTCGAATCTTAATAAACACTAGAAATCCAAGAGGCCTTTGCAGCGCTTTGCTGCCCGGGCCTAATTAAAAGACAACTTAGATGTGTTTTTCCTTTTTATTTCTTATTCTAATGCTTTGCTGGAGTATTAGATCGAGAGCAAAAGAATGTGATCAAAGCATCCCTAGTTGCATTTTGCGTTTTGTCCTGTCTCTCTGAGCCTCAGTGCATATACCAGGGACTGTCTTCTACATTTGCCAATTGTAAAACTTAAAAAGGAGTCTGTTAAGCTGTGTTAAACACAGTTTACTGTGTTTTTATTTATTTTTTTGTAAAAAGTTTAATTGTGCATTTTGTTCATCTCAATTCATCAGGTTACAACAACTCCTGCCGATGCAGAGGAACAGTTCGTCCTCCCAAGCACCCCAAGGCTCATCGCACTTGGTAAAACTGTCATTTAGTAAAAGCAGATATAGAGAAAAATGAATCTTAAGTTGACATTAAGACTAGTGAGGAAGTGTTGTCACGTGCCCGTCCCATTTACCGGTTCCTTTAAAACCCAGTTCCGTTAGAACTTATGAGACGGTGCATCCATCAGGGTTCGGAGGTGTATCGACGAGTATAATCGTACCAGATCCGGGTTTGGACTATCTAATTAGAATCTTGTCTTTTATTTTAAAGGTGAAATGACTTGCACGAATAGCCAGCCTCAGAGTGCTACACTTCTTTTAAACTCGTTACCTTTTGGTTAAGATACTAGAGAGAAGTCTGGAGGCAAGCCAAGCCTCTCAGCAATTGTTTGGGCTACCCGGAATTAATTGCGCCCCTAACAGCTTATGTGGGAGGTTGGTAACTATAAAATGATTTATGCTAGTTGATCAGGCTAACATAAGTTTATCAATTTATTTATTAATCCAACCTTCCAGCTGATTAGAGACTTTTTCAACCTGCAATCAGAGCCAAAATAACCTCGAATATTTTGCTTTTATCACCCTTAAGACAACTCGTTACTCGCAAGGGGAGAGAAGTTAAAACTTCCCTTATCTTAAGGTTTCTTTATATTATTCTGTTATAAACTGTAAAGTAAGTCCTGATAATTCAGAGACCGATCTTCGACATGCTTACCTCTGTGCAATTATGGTCAGGGCTCCAAACGTGAAGCTTTAGAGAAAACCTGAAAGAATCAGGATTATGTTTCTTTTTCAAAAAAGGTTTATTACAAAATCAAAATACAAAAATGGGTAAAGTAAAAAACAACTACTATCCCCCACGGAGGAATTAGTTCAAAATGATTAAATAAGAGTCAGTTTCCACCAGCTCTCGTCTTCTCAGAATCTCCCCAAGAACGAAGCCTGAAGCCCTCTCTAGAAGAACCCCCCAAAAAACTGCCTGTCATCCCCCATCCAGCAGGACGGGGGATGACCCCTCCAAATCTGCTCTGTCTCTTCTTGTCGTCTGCCCCAGCACTCTCCTCCTCGATCTGAGCTGCATCCTTTTATATCATTTCTGAGACTGCTCTAAACAATGCAAGAGTCACAAGTCATTCTCTCCTGACAGTTTAGGTCAAGGGGTCATCTACCAGATACACTTTTTTAGCTCTACATAAGACATTTAGTATCATTTCACTACATGCAGTATTCACATGAGGGCACAAAAGTTACATTCTGCACTCCTGGAATGAGAGCACAGGTCATAAATCTTCATATTGGTAGCAAATTGTAGATCTTCTTTCAGCATTCCTGAGAGCTCCTGGGTCCAGCTGGGCTTCTCCTCACTCCATGCCAGTCCTTCTTTTCCCGCCAGAGGTGGAGTTAGGGGCGGGCCCAGGGGTGTGTCCATGGGTGGATCTAGAGAAGACAGCTTGTCTTTTGACCCTTTGCCTAGTTCTGTCCTCACCAGCAAGTCCTGAACTCCTGTCCTCTTGACCCTTGTGTGACCCTTGTCCCTGACCACTGTTTCTAAGCCTTGACCTATTGCTCGGGCTTGCAACATCCCCCATGAGGACGTACTGAGGCAAAGGACCATAAAAAGATAGAGCAGCAATGCAAGCTGTCATAAATCTAGCATCCATCTCACTCAGGAACGGCTGAACACTCAGACACCTAACTGTGGCCTCCACATCAACCCTCATTCTCATCATAATGCCATCATCAGCTACGGGTAAGCACAAGGTCCCTTTGCGGGTTGTTACATAACCTTTAAACTGCTTTCTCCCATCTGTGGGATCTTCGCCCAGAAAGAATAAAGATAAATCCATCACCGGAGCCTCTCCACGCGGAAGCGATCCCATCATTTGAGGTGGGAAGCTGGCGCTGAAAACCAAAACATGATTTTTGGTATCCAACAAAGGTGCGGTTCCAAAAGAGTTACTGACTTCTGGGCCGAACCATCCAGTCTTTACAGACAAAATATTCATAAACTGAAAGCAATCTATAATCTTGCCTTGACAAACAAAGTAACACCCCTTCTGGGATTTAATCCTCCATCTCATTTCTCTCCCAGGTGCAATTCGGACAGGGGGAGGAATGCCTGCTGGCTCACTACTTAGACAGACCGTAGGGATTTCACGTATCACATCAGGACACGGGACGCATGTCGAAGCTGCCGTCATTACTGATACAACCTCTTCAGCCACGTCAGATGAGGGCGCCGTTGTCAGCTCCTCGTCGTGGGCCTGCTCAAGCAGGGCATCTACTCCCGGGGAGGACAACATTAGTATGTCGTCTTCCTGATCAGTCTCCCGCTTGAATCCCTTTTCCATTTGGTCTGGATGTACTGAATAAACCTGCAAGACACGCAGCGTTTATTCATCGTAGCATGTTCACACTGGAGCCCGATTGTCTTAGTCTGAGGCAATCCATCCCTCCCGCGATTCACGGTGCACAAATAGTATGCGCCATTCAGAGAGAAAACAGTTGATGGACCTGCGGAGGGGATTAATCCCTCTATGATATTCTGCCGAATCGAGTCCATCTGGAAGGAACATAAAATATGTTCCACATGAGATATATAACTCATTCCATGAAGCAATAAGTAACTGCATTACTGCATAAACATTTCTTAATTATAGGAGAAAATAAATCATCAGAAGCTGCAGGAAGAACCACACTACAATTCCTATCTGCAGGCATAGTTTTACAACAATAATCCTCACAACAAGTGTACACCAGTTATGAAATGTCTACAACATCTTAAAGACAAACTGGATAAAATAGTTACAAAATCCTGACATACCTCCAGATTCAGAGCGTCAATCAGCTCAGATTCAGGGTGAGTTTGATGAGCCATTGGTTCACTTCAAGTTACAGACTGACAGTTAAGGAGCAAGTGACACGCGGTGCAGAGAGGCCTGCACTTAAACAGGAGCAACAAGAAGGGGGGCTAATACTCCCTCTACCTTGACACCTCTCTTCCCATCTTATCTGGATCTACCAGGTCCTTTCTCCTTTCTCCTAACAGCTTTCTTCCTGTCAACTGCCATTTGTTGTTTTTACAGGCCAAAATCATACCGATTATTAAAAT
This sequence comes from Nothobranchius furzeri, assembly GCF_043380555.1. Classification (NCBI taxonomy): domain Eukaryota; kingdom Metazoa; phylum Chordata; class Actinopteri; order Cyprinodontiformes; family Nothobranchiidae; genus Nothobranchius; species Nothobranchius furzeri. Next base: position 43,157,095 of record NC_091752.1, read on the forward strand.
AATCACCCCACACATTAATCCTAGAGCGCACAGAGGCCAGAACAGAGCGTCCCAGACAGGCCTAATGATGTGCTCTCTCACTCCTTTTACCAACATGCCCATTGAATCAGAAGTTCCTTGAATTACATTGTTAGAAACCTGCACTACACTGTCACTCATAATTTCATTCACACCACGTACTATCAGACTCACATGACGTAATGTGCCATTTATGCCATATGCAAAATAATCAAACCAGTCGGCTTTTTGCTGATCTAACGATCTTCGAAATGGTGAGCAAAAACCACTTCTCAGATCCCAATTTGGGAAATTTCTGAAGTTAGGAAACTCTTTGGGTGCATCAGGGTCAATTGTGAATCTTTCTGGTTGAGGATTTTTCCCTATTCTCGGTTCATTAAAACACACATGATGGTCTATGCCTAACCCGTTAAGGTAATTGAAATTGACCAGACTAAACGCTCCCCATTTCGTCGTTCCTGGCGCTGTAAATCCAGGTGGCACTAAGTCTCCAACTTTATCATTCATAATCATTATACGATCTAAAAGACCATTTCCTGTTTTTGTATCATTTACTTCCCAGGTATTTGTTTTATCAATAGAAAACCAATTTGTTTTAACTCGAAGTTGACCATGTTCCATCACAAGAGTTTTAGTTCCCACTAATTTTCTTTCAAAGGTTTCTGCTTCAATCCTTGTGTGCTGGGGGTAATAATCATATTTTTGCTTATTATATCCCTCTCCATACCAGTATGTCATAGGATATGTCTCGTACATTCCTTTTCTATAATATCTATAATCTTCTGGAATATCTCTTTGCATATAACCACGTAAGACTTTATAGCATAATTCTCCAGTTCCTAAAGTAGCTATGTTTAGATAAGGAGGCCTAGGTTTAAAAAACTCTCGATCTCCCAATGTGTCTGGACGCAGACCTCCAACTGTTAATCCATATAGTTGTGAATACCAAAAAATACACATCCTTCTAGTTAACCCTTTAGTATTATTACAGACTTCCACCTGACATCCTTCAAGCATTAAGGTGTAATTTCTAGCCCATGTGGGACTGTGATAAAAATCTTTCTTATGGGTTGGTCTAATCATTTCATTTACTGCTTCGAAGATGGAGTCTGCCTCAATTATACTATCAGGAGTAGCTGTACCTTTTTGATAATATGCTCCTGCGATCCTTATTCTAAGTGGCTCGCCTCCTTGCCATACAGCGCTATTATTCGCTTTCCTGGTTAAACAGAGTCTAGTTTCTTCATTCCATGCATGAAATCCTGTATATAAGTTAGTGGGATCAGATTGATCCTTTTTCATCCATTGCACTACTTTTGGGTGTTTAAAATTAGGAACCTCATAAACCCATTCTGTATAAAGAGTGTGTCGTATTGGATGCAGTTTCCATCCTTGAGGCTGAAGGCCTACCTCATTATGGAGGCAGAAAAATGTCCAGTTAAAATATGTACTATTAGTGGGAAGTATATAATTTTGATATCCTGTGTAGTTTGCATATTCACTATGACCTTTACGTAAGAGTCGAGCTAAGTCTGAAGTAGATCTCTTACCCCGCATACCGGGCTCTAGAAAGAGAGGAACGGTCTCTTCACCTTCCTCTGCCTCAGCCAGGGGATCAGACATTGCAGGGGGTACTTTTGATAACCATTTAATCACATTATCTTTTACTTTCTGCCACATGTGACTCTCTCCTATCATGGACAAGGAATCATATTTTAGTGTTGTGTTAGGAGGGGGGGTCGGGCAAACATCTCTTCGTTCCCTCCCTCTTGATAATCTTTGATACCAATGCGTAATATTTCCTGTTTGCCAGGAACTTAAACTACTGTCTTTGGTCTGAAAACACCCAAATTCGATTCTACGAGGCCACCATCTTTCTATCTTTATCACTTTGAAAGTGGTAAAGTTGTGTCCCCATTCTAAATTATTTCTAAGGCAATATTTGTAAACCCACAACTCTACTTCACCTGAAGTTTGATTTAAGATTTTCTTTTTCCTCAATATTATCTGACAAGATCGATCAAGCTCTGTGGATCCTGTCTGATCCATTAAGACTGCCATATACTCCGCCCATGGGCCGGTCTCACCACACTCCGTGTCATTCTTCTCCTCCTGCTCTGCTGCAGAAAATGATGTCACGGGGGGTGTGGCCATGATCCGGTCAAATCCATTTTCTCCACAGGGCAAGCGCAGGCAGCCAGTTTTGTTCCCTGTTACACTACAAATCTTGAATCCAATCTGTGTTGCTATCATGCAGGTGGTTATATTCTCAGTAAAATCTTCTTTGGGCCATAACAGCTTAATTTTGGATACATTCCAATTCCCTATTAATTGTTGTGGTCCTCCGTGAGTTATGTTATATGTCACCGAGGACACATGATACGTTCGGAGATATACATGTACCCCATATGCAATCGCTATACTTAATCCTATGAGGCTAAATTCGAAAAGGATAAAAAAGGCCCATTTAATCCATTTTATTATCCAATCCTTTCCTTTCGGAATATTTACATTTCTCTTTTTAACTTTGGGGTCAACTCCCGCCGGAGTTGCATACCTGACCACTTTTCGTTTTCTGCTGCTTTCCCTCTTATGCTTCTGCGTAGATAACATCTCTAAGACAGAAGCATAAAAATCAACAGGAAATGAAAGCGCTCTGCTCTAGTTAGGTAGAGTCAGATTGGGGACCAGCCTTCTACGAGACATTCTAGTGTGAGCAGTCCCATAAATCTTAGGCCAATATGCCTCTCCTCTCCGGGTGGTCACTATGTTAACAGCCGAGCTGCAAACGCGACCCGACAGGTCTATTACCTCTATCAAAGTTAACTGATAAGGCATGAACTTACGCTCCGCCCCTGGTCCAAGACTCTTCAGCTCAACCAGGTATGATGTAACACGCTTACGCATCCCTGGGGGCTCCTGAACAGACAATCCTGTATGCCAGTCCAGAGTCCCTGACAGATAAGTTCCCCATCTGTCGTCTTTATACTCTTGAGTTATCCCAATCTGTGTACCTGTTTCCCATGCATCAGCCAGCGTACCAAATTGTTGTCCTAATATCAAGCTCTTAATAGACTCAAATTTGGACCGAGCCTGAAGCTCTTCCGGTCCTTTTTCTCTGGTCTTGAGCTTGAACACAAATGGATAAGCCTCCACCCATAAATCTCTAACCGGCTTCACCAGGCTAGGATTCCTGAGCAGCTCTCCTACAAAAAACATACTTGGCTGGCTTGTCGGTAAGCAGGTAGTTAAAACACCATTCTTCGTGAAACAGCACCCATCTTTGATTTCACCTCTGTGGGTGCATTCACAGACCTGCCAGGAGATGATGCCTGGATTATTCCTCAAGCAGGTTCCGCAAAAACATATTTTAATGGGAGCAGACAGCTCCACCGCACCTGTATGCAAGTCTGTTCCTCTCTCCAGGTGAGTGGGCTTCTGCTCCCGGAGCCCCGACCATTTAATTAGGGTGCACAGAGATCCGCATGTCACGCATGTTCCCGGCTTCAAGCCTCCCCATTGCGCGTAACGATACGCATTTGCAGATTCTATGAAGCCCGGAAACATAGCCACTTTACAATCTCTAACAGAATTCCCCTTCGTTAGCAAAATTAGGCCCGTAGCACCTGAGATCTTACAAGTCCTTTCTTCACTAGATTTTGGCCCAGCCATGACCTTTAATCAAGTAATTAATTAAAAAAAAAAAAAATTATTTATTTATTTATTTATTTTTTCAATTAATTACTTTTATTTTTCAGAGTTATTTTATAACTTGATGAGGGTGAACGCGCAAACCAGTGTCAGTTAAAACCACGTTCCCAGTTACGTCTTTTATTATGAAGGGACCACTTACGTTATGCTTAATGCAATCTCCTTTTCGAACCGGTCCTCTTTTGACCCAAATTCTTTCACCTTTCTGTAACACAGAGACGTGTTCCGGGTTAGTTTTTTTCTCAGTTCTTTTCAGTTTCGTCATATTAAGGATCACATTTAGTTCTGAAACTCCCTCCGGTGTATCCCATCGGGAGCTCAGGTTAGTCAGGATGTGATTTTTTATCGTCCTAACTGCTCTTTCTGCTATTCCGTTAGTGTGGGACTCGTATGGGATAGAAAAAATGTGTCTTATCCCTCTCGATTCAAGCAGACAAGAAACTTTGTCATTCTTAAATTCAGGTCCTCCATCCTGGTTGCAACATGACTTCTTCCCTACTTTTTGCTGCTTGAATTGCTGAAGCCGTGAAGCCATCTACAGGGTACCAGTCTGGAAAAGGATTTTCTGCTTCTTCTCCTGCATAATTCTGGTCTCCCTCTGTATTAATTGCAAACTGGCCTCGTCCTGGTTCTGGAACCGGTCTAACTGGGCCTATGTTAGGAGGTGCCTGAGGGTCATAATATTTCGTCTGTACTGGACGGCTTTTCTTATTTAGTCCTCTAATGCCATAAACCATAGGATTTGTCTCGTCTCCTTTTTCTGCTCTCTGGGATTGCCACAGGGCAGCCGGGGGGTCCCATGAAAAACGGCCTTGCATTTGGGTCCATTTGGCCCCTGGTTCTCTGGTTCTGATTCGGTTCTGTTCTGGGTGGGAGTTGCCTCGGTTGAGAACTCACTGATTGGCTCCCTTGCTGTTGGTGTGGAGGGGGCAGAGGGGATGGTATCTGACCTTTCAATCTGTTTCCGGCCTGCCGTCCTAATTCGTTTTTTGACTGCTTAAATTCCCTCGTGCGATCCCACGCCTGCGCTTGTCTGATTTTTTCTGCAGGGGAGAGATTAGGCCACATCGCAGCCATCATTAATCCCCCGGGCAGATCAGCTAAAAGTTTTTCCTGCTGTACTTGGGAAAGCCCTGCGATTGTTCCCAAACACCCAGCTAATGTAACTTTTCCTGTACTGATTTCAGAGCTTAAAGCTTTCCTCCGTCGTTCCCCAGTCGGTTACATAACGCCTGTCTCATTTGAATTGCCTCATTTTTGCTTCTAGATAAGAAGTAAATTGTTCTACTATTAGCCCGTTGAACCACGAACTCCGCCATAGCAGAGTACATCGCTCCCTGATCACATCGGTACTGCCCGACTCCAAATGGAGTGAGAACTAAAGGTTCCGGTCCAATTGGTATTTGCTCAAGTGATCCCAGAAGGATCTCATACTGCTCGCCCGTGGGGAGTTTCGCTGGATTTTCCCAACAACACCACGCTATCTGATTAAAAACAGGATCATTTTGTTGTTCTGCTAGAATCACCAAATCACCCACTAACGGAAATACATGATTATTCTTTACTTGAGTTTCAGCATTCGGACAGCGCTCCGCTGCGGCTTGAGCCGTTTCGGCCTTGTTATGAAAGCTCCGGTTACAGGATACTGCTAAAACGCTTTGTGGTTCACCTTGAAATGTCGCTATTTCTCCGGTGACAAATCTTACATTAAGGAGAACATTTTCCGGTTTTACCGTTAAAGATCTATCTGCCATGGCTGGTTGAAAGTTTCTCTTTTTTATTATTTATTTTATTTTTATTCGTTTTCACGTCTTATTCTTTATTCTTACTCTTTATTCCTTTTTATTTTTTGCCTAGCTTTTATCCTTGGCTTTTCTTACGTCGGAAAGCCGTGATTTCTTTATACCTCTTTGAGTTAATCGTCCGTTCTCCCAAATTTCCTTCCTTTTCGAGAAATTGGTGCGGTTTTCGCTCCAAGGTTATAAGCTTATCAGGTCCATTGTGCGTAAGCTTTTATCAGCCTAAAAGACATAGTTATACGTCGAATAGTCCGGTATCTAATATTTAAACCTTCGCCGATTAGCCTCACGTTGCAGGCGCCATGTCACGTGCCCGTCCCATTTACCGGTTCCTTTAAAACCCAGTTCCGTTAGAACTTATGAGACGGTGCATCCATCAGGGTTCGGAGGTGTATCGACGAGTATAATCGTACCAGATCCGGGTTTGGACTATCTAATTAGAATCTTGTCTTTTATTTTAAAGGTGAAATGACTTGCACGAATAGCCAGCCTCAGAGTGCTACACTTCTTTTAAACTCGTTACCTTTTGGTTAAGATACTAGAGAGAAGTCTGGAGGCAAGCCAAGCCTCTCAGCAATTGTTTGGGCTACCCGGAATTAATTGCGCCCCTAACAGCTTATGTGGGAGGTTGGTAACTATAAAATGATTTATGCTAGTTGATCAGGCTAACATAAGTTTATCAATTTATTTATTAATCCAACCTTCCAGCTGATTAGAGACTTTTTCAACCTGCAATCAGAGCCAAAATAACCTCGAATATTTTGCTTTTATCACCCTTAAGACAACTCGTTACTCGCAAGGGGAGAGAAGTTAAAACTTCCCTTATCTTAAGGTTTCTTTATATTATTCTGTTATAAACTGTAAAGTAAGTCCTGATAATTCAGAGACCGATCTTCGACATGCTTACCTCTGTGCAATTATGGTCAGGGCTCCAAACGTGAAGCTTTAGAGAAAACCTGAAAGAATCAGGATTATGTTTCTTTTTCAAAAAAGGTTTATTACAAAATCAAAATACAAAAATGGGTAAAGTAAAAAACAACTACTATCCCCCACGGAGGAATTAGTTCAAAATGATTAAATAAGAGTCAGTTTCCACCAGCTCTCGTCTTCTCAGAATCTCCCCAAGAACGAAGCCTGAAGCCCTCTCTAGAAGAACCCCCCAAAAAACTGCCTGTCATCCCCCATCCAGCAGGACGGGGGATGACCCCTCCAAATCTGCTCTGTCTCTTCTTGTCGTCTGCCCCAGCACTCTCCTCCTCGATCTGAGCTGCATCCTTTTATATCATTTCTGAGACTGCTCTAAACAATGCAAGAGTCACAAGTCATTCTCTCCTGACAGTTTAGGTCAAGGGGTCATCTACCAGATACACTTTTTTAGCTCTACATAAGACATTTAGTATCATTTCACTACATGCAGTATTCACATGAGGGCACAAAAGTTACATTCTGCACTCCTGGAATGAGAGCACAGGTCATAAATCTTCATATTGGTAGCAAATTGTAGATCTTCTTTCAGCATTCCTGAGAGCTCCTGGGTCCAGCTGGGCTTCTCCTCACTCCATGCCAGTCCTTCTTTTCCCGCCAGAGGTGGAGTTAGGGGCGGGCCCAGGGGTGTGTCCATGGGTGGATCTAGAGAAGACAGCTTGTCTTTTGACCCTTTGCCTAGTTCTGTCCTCACCAGCAAGTCCTGAACTCCTGTCCTCTTGACCCTTGTGTGACCCTTGTCCCTGACCACTGTTTCTAAGCCTTGACCTATTGCTCGGGCTTGCAACAGTGTCATTACTGCAGTGCCCAGGGAGAACATTCCAACACACTGACTTGGTTGGTTGGGGATGAGACAATGATCATCCCCAGCCAACCTCCTGCCCACTCAGCCACTGCAACACTTTGCCAGGAAAGAGGGTTTGCGAAGCAGATCGCTCACGAAATTCGTGCGCTGCCTGCTTTTCCTCTGTTCACATCAGGCACAAAGTTTTCCTTCGCAATCAACAAGCGCTTCTGCTCAGCTGTTGCATTTCTTTTTTTAACTCTATGTTTACCAGGTACTAGCCCCCATTTACTGCTCTTTTCTTGTTTAAACACACCCCTGCGTGTCTTTGCTGTTCTGTGTGTGTGTGCGCGCGCGCACACCTTACCTATTTTTATATCTTCGGAAACTGCGCCGGTCCTGCTCAGCTGTTGTGTAATTAGACCAATTCCTTTAAAATTGGGTTCGTAAATAACTTGGTGTTTTTGGTATGAAACAATGCTACTGTATATATTTATCTTTGAATTAAACATATTTGTTTATCTAAGCAAAACAGGTTCTCCCCCTCCCCATAGTTCAGCCTACACTGCAGGAATGGGTGTGTTAAATTTTCATCTCTAGTCTGTTTAGATACACAAATATGATTGCATTTATCAATCGGTGTTTTGTTTGAAAACTAGCTTTATTTTGTTAAATTTCATGGCCTTCCTCTTCTGTCTTTGAATTCCTGTCAGAACTGATGCAGCGCCCTTTCATAAAAAATAGAGCACACGCCAAAACAATTGCCACATGGCGTGTGCCTTCGCGGTGCTTCGCAGCTGCTGTGAACGACACCATAAGTCAACAAGGGCGCAGAATAGAAGCACTCTTTGTTCCACGATGCTTAGCATCACCTGTGTCTGATGTGAACTATGTATCAGACATTACTTATTTGTAATTCAATTGTTGTTTTATGTTTCATTATTGCAGGAGACACTATGTGGTCTGCGAACAAGTGGATGCTATCCATAGAGGGCAGAGTTGTAATCCCACTTTTACCTCCCATACCGGATTTTACAACTGCCTTGGCTGTCCTGTTTGCCAGTTTCTATGTATTCAACATACAATATCAAGTGGAAGCAGTCACAACACTGGAATTCGTTCAGAGGTATTGCTAATAACATTCTAACTTAATTTTGAGCTACAATTAAATTCAAGTTTATTTACAAATATTTAGAAAAATCTTAGAACTCTTCATAGTGCTGAAAGAATAGTAATTTAAAATTAGAACAGTCAGATAACAACTAAAATCATTTGCTCATACAAATATGTTCATTCAGGACAATAAACGCTGTATGTCTAAATATCCAATCGGCGCCGAAATAATTTCTATGTTTTAGCTGCACCTTGACTCTAAAGCTGCTATTTGTAATCTGCAAAATAAACTAGCTTACTCACTCAGAACTCTCACCCCTCCCATCAAGTAGCACTCCTAGGCTATGCCCCACTGAAGAAGTGCAGTGATGTTCTGCTGCAAAATGTGCTACAGGCGTAATGAGTCATGGAGCCACGTACATGCGGAAGTCTGTTTGTCGGGTGGGATTGTTTAATCATTGGTTTTGGACCAATCCATGTTCTTGGCTGAAGTTTAGACAAAAGAACCACTTAATTTTTTTTTTATCTTTAATCTCCACAAAATATTTCTAAGAATGTTGTGTTAAAACAGTGGTTCCCAAACTTATATGTCAGACGTCACGCTAAACCAGGGGTCGGCAACCTGTTCCCATCAAAGAGCCATTATTACCCGTTTCCCACAGTAAAGAAAACACCGCAGTAGCTGCGGCGTTGTGGGCGGGGCCTACCCTCAGACAGCAGAGCGCTGCTCACAACAGGTGACAGCAGCCGGTACCAGTCGCTCGTGTACGCCAAAGTTATCTTTCATAAGAAGATAATCAATTAAACGATTTATATAAAGTGGATCCAGAAGTTGTAGCCCGTCTCTGCCGACAATATTTTGATATTTTTCACCCTGTTGGTGGTTTTACTGAGCAGGTGCCACTTTTGTCATACGTTTCTTTTTAAAACATGTTTAGACTGTTCAGAATACAAATCCAGGCTCTGTCACGTTTGATTGTTGTAATTAAACTTTGTAGGTGGGGAAGGTCAGAAAAGGATCCGATCATTTTGTTTTTCCCTCATTTACAGTGACGGAGATAACGGTGCAGTGCGCCTGGCTCTTGTGTTAATCAAGTTTAATTTGTAACAATTTTCACAAGAAAACAAAACAGTTAAAAGCAGGGCTTTTGACCGGACGATTCCCGTATTTGGCCGTTTATTTTGACGGAGAAAGAATAGAAAGAATTACCCCAACGCACGCAGACGAACTGACACTTTATTCTACGCACATCGCAGATGTAGCTAAATCACTCAAGAAAAGATTCCCATCTGAACATCTGAGCTGGACACCACTCAGCACAGCTCACTGTCAGCGTGTACTACATAAGGTCCACAGCAAGCTAAAGATGTGGAGAGGGGCTTGGAGCGCGTTGCAGAACCAGAGCGCATGCGGGAAGATTCCTTCCTTCCAGCGAGAGTTTTCCAAACCCTGTCTCTCAGAGAGACTTGTCACTTAGAAAATGTTCCCTGATGATGAAACTTTGGCTGAATTGTGCTTGTTCCTGTCTCCAATGTGGCGTCTGAGGAGAATCCCAAAATCTCACATCGTCTTCAGCTCAGAAAGCGCCGATATGATTACGCACAAGCGTGACGCGTCAACCCGGTCTCACAGTAGACCGGGTTGGACCTGTTCAGGTTTACGCAGACAATCTTTACATTTAGAATTAGCATACAGATGTAAAATTAATGAAGTAAAATATAAAGCATTTTATTTAAATATCCATTCATTATTTTACAAGCACAGAGAGCCGCATCAGATGGATGGAAGAGCCGCATGCGACTCCAGAGCCACGGATTGCCGACCCCTGAGCTAGGGCATGTGCGGAGGACACACACACACACAAGCAAAATATACTTGTTTTCAATTACGTTTATTGGGCCCACTTTCATTTTCTTAGGCCCACTCACAAATGAGTTTCTGGCTACGCTAATGGTGACTTTTGACAGACTTCTCTGAGCTCCGCAGCCATTACACTTTTCACCGCACCCCCAGCGGTGCGCGCACCACACTTTGGGAATCCCTGTGTTAAAATGTTAATAGGCATGAAAAAATCTGTTGGATTACTTATTTTGCAGATTAAAGATAGCAGCTTTAAATTTCTTATCCTTTCAAGTTGATTTCTATAAGCTTTTTGATCTGTTCTGAGAGGACTTTTGTTATGATGATGTGCTCATCAAACTGTCCATAAGTTATATTAACTTATATTTTCATTTCTATTAGGTTCCTTGCCAGGATCAATCCACATTCCATCAAGTGCACAGCCAAGGTCCAGACGAGCAGAAAAACTGGCAAAACTGTGAAGAGAAAGACAACGGATATAAATCCACGCATCGTTTCATTCATGAATGCCTTCTCTGCATTTAACTGGCAAAACTGCTAGATTAAGGTGAGGTTCTGATACTGGTCACTACATCTACGAAGATGGGCTTGGTCTTTATTTGTCAAAAGTAGCGTAAACATATGGAGTCCATGAGGGGACATGAGCAACAAAAATCTTAAGCGCACCAGTAATTTTCTCTTACGCACAATTTAATAACTTGTGCGTAAGAGATACTTTATCATCAGCTAATAAAAGTTAAAAGCCAGATGGTTTTGTCAAAAATTGGAATAGACTTTAATCATGAGTTGTTGTAAGATCCACATCCCTACTGGCTATATTATTAGAATTATTCTCACAATCTATGACCTAATGCTTGGATGTGACCAGAGGGCTCATGCTGTAGGCTATGTGCATTTGTAACAGATCATAGTCTTGGATTTGGAACTACAAAAACAAAGAAAAACGCTGAAATGAGGAAAATCTGGCCAGAGAAATGGAACGTGCAACATTCCTTGGCACCCCTGGCTACTTTATGCAAAGAAACTTCATCTTCACTCATCACTACAGTTAATGGCATGTTACACTTGTAACAGGGTTGGGCGATTTGTATAATTTTTCCAACCTCCAATTGTCAGTCCAATAACTGACGATAGACGATACATTCGCAGATGTGTCTCTGAGCAACATAATCATGCACCGATTGAATTGCGAACAAAAAAGAAGCCCAGTCATGGATATTTTAAATGGAAGCACAGCACATAGATGTTTGATGGAAGAGAAATTTATATTCTTCCTTCTTATTGTTTAATTTTGTATCTGGTCAAGTGTACGTCACAACGGTTGTTATAAACATGTTTATAGTGTTATAAAGAAGCCTCATCTTTGTTTCCCTGTGGTGCACATCATTGTGGTATTTTATTTTGCTTAAATATTTTCTTGTTTTAACATAGGCGTTTGCACCTGGGCGCGTTAGTGACTTAGCAGGACAAAATGAAGGGAGTGAAGCATCCTGTCAGAGACATTGAGGATCTTTGTGTCTCTGGGAGGAAGCGGAGCCACAAGTGAGCCTCGTGAGGAGAATGGCGAACCTTATTGCAAAGCCAAATGCTACGGCTTTTTACATTACATTAGTGGTTATTTTGGTCTTGATATTGTCGACAATAATATCGTTAATTGTCAATAATTTGTTGGGACAGCATTCCAGGTCAAGATGAACCTTAAATTAAATGAACCATGCAAGGAGAAATTCTTGGGGAAACGATTTTTATTTTCACACAGGGATTAAGGATGGGTGCCGAATAGAGTTGGCTATCGATTCAAATTTCAAGAGTCGATTTGATTAAGATTCTCAAGATTTAGAACCGATTATTGCAATTCAGTTCGATTTGATATATCCATTCAGGTCAGTGAACTCTTCTTTTTGCTGTTACCTGACTGTAGTTGTGCAGTATATTAAAATAGTAACATTCAACAACAAACTAATGAAATATTAGCAGTTTAAAATGGCTGTAAGGCCCAGTCTCTCTCTCTCAGAATGTAACTTTTCACAAACAAGCTGTCTGAATCAGCAAACTGAACCAGGAACAGCCAACAGAAGAAGTAAGATGTACACACAAATGCATCAATGGAACACAAACCTAGGGCATTATGAACAATAAGAAAGTAAGAATCCATCCAAAAGCTATGTGCACACACACACACACTTATTTTTTTTATTTTTATACTGGCCTCACTAAACACAAATGCTTTTTAACCATATTTGTCAGATATACTTTTTGGCTTGAACAGCTTCAGGGTTGACCTTCCTTTAAATGTAATCATTTGGTCCAAGAAAATGTCTATGTCTGGAGCACGGATGGCTGGGATACGTGGAATATGTATTTGTGTGGCGCTCCTTGACATCCACACAGAGCATGGCTGTCATTTATTTTGTATTTAATTTCATTAATAAATTTTTTAATGGCTTTTTTTCACATTCCCTCTTCATCTCTCTTAATTAGCTGTGTTTTTTTATTGTGATTGTTTAATTTTCAGGATGTTGCTGTGGAGCAGCCCTACGGAACTGATGGACTGGGTGAGGGACCCTAAGAGGCAAGGAGTCTGTACCAAGAGTACAAATTTTTTTTACATTGCGTTATATGGATAGTGTTTTTTTGTTGACATGTCAATGCCACTGTTTTGACTGTTTTAAGGTTATTGAGGTTCGTAATATTGCAATAAGTTCACAACATGTTCTAGAAACACGATGGTGATCATGTATCATTATTTATCTGGATATTTATATCCATTGTTTTAAGTAGTTTTTGTGTTCTTTGAATACACAAATGTTCACAGCATGTATACAAAAATGTTGACATGTTGCCTGTTTTTATAGATATGGCTATGGCTAGTGATATTGTAATGTGTGTACAACATGTTCTAAGAACTTAATGATGATTATACTTTTTTGCCAATGTTATCTGTGGATATTTATATTCATTGTTATAGAAATAAATGGGCAAATGTAACTTTTGTTGTCCTAATTTATTTAGTAAGATACAGCATAACATAAATCAAAAGAACACCTGCAATATTTTAACTTTAAAAGACAGTAATGCAATTTTTACTATACAGTTAAAGTACTATTTTTTTTAGCCAAAAATACTAAACTTGGAATTTACTGTTATTTCATTTATAGTTAAAACACCAATGGTGTAATCACAAGCACAATTGAAAAATTTAATTTTACAGTGAAACATGGTAACAAAATTAGTTAATTTATAATTGCAGTAATCCTACTGTAAAAAGGGAAATTCATGCAGTGTTTTGAAGTACGGTTACAATAACAGTACTTTTACATAAACAGTAAAGCACTGTGTGTAGTTACAATAAAGTTTGCAGTTATCTCAATATTACTGTAATATAAACAGTAATATGTAAAATGTACTGTGTTAGATTTTAAAGTTAAAATAATTTATACTATAACAAAACATACAGTAATTGTTAGTTACTGTGTTCAGTTCTTTAGCTACAATACTGTATTTTTTTACAATAACTTACTGGTTTATTACTGTGAATTTTACAGTGTTCGTTATTTAATTTTCATAGTTACAATCATGTTACTGTAATACATACAGTGATACACAATATTTACTCTTTTTAATTTTACAGTAAGTTACTGCCATGACACATACAGTAAATGTTAATTACAGTGTTCAGTTCTACAGCTACAATACTGTATTTTTTTTTACAATAACTTACTTGTCAATATCTGCCGGTTTATTACTGTGAATTTCACAGTTGGCTTGTTATTTAATTTTACAGTTACAACAATAATACTGTAATATAAAAACCAGTACATGATATTTACTGTGTTATATTTTACTGTAAATAAATAATACTGTAATAGTACATACAGTAAATGTTAGTTACTGTGTTCTGTTCTACAGCTACAACACTGTAATTATTTTTACAATAACTTACTTGTCAATTGTTGCCGGTTAATTACTGTGAATTTCACAGTTTGTTCGTTACAGTGTACCAGAAGCAACAAAGGCAGATTGGAAGTTATTTCTGGTAAAAGTCATTCACTCTTGCAACTGCACATGCCGCGAGGCTGCAGGGTATGACCCATACTTTCTGCTATTTGGTTGCAGTCCAAAGCTCCCTATCAATCTGATGTTTGGCCTCAAAACAAAAGAGCAGAGTTCATTCCATACAGACTGCTGAGAGGTAGAGGGGCAAAATGTCAGAAGCCCATCAGCCTGCCTCTAAAGTCTACGAAGAAGGAATGAAAGGTCAAGCTTAGGACAAAAAAAAAAACTTGTGCTGCAGAGTTCCTCCCAGAATCGAGAGTTCTAGGCCTAGTCCACACGTAGCCGGGTTTTTTTAAAAACGAATATCCGCCCCTCCAAAAACTTGCATCCACACCACCTCGTTTAAAAAATAAACTCTGTCCACACGTACCCGGATAAATGCGTTGTTAAGGACATGCCAGACCTGTAGGCGGCAGTACTTGGAGAAGCCAGGTGCCGGGCAATAGCATTCTTAACCTCGTCCTTCGTCAGTGGTCTTCCGCAAGGAGCAGTAATTCCGCTTGCAACAACAAACAAGCAAAAAGCGCTTGGACAATTGATAAAGCGAGCGCAGCTCTGAGGGCATCCATGCTGTCGGCTAGTGTAAACACAGGTCGCACACGTGATGTCAGCATTTTTTGTCGCGGAAAGTGACGTTGCGGACCTTAATACTCCGGTTTTGTCTGTCCACACGCAGACACCCAAAACGGAGAAAACGCAGATCTTCACTTTGGCCGGAGTTTTTAAAAAGATCCGTTTTCATGTGAAATAACTCAGTTTTCGTGTGGGTGACAGGCCAAAACGTAGAAAAATATCTACGTTTTGGCAGATCCCCGGCTACGTGTGGACAGGGCCTTAGTCAGGACCTCCACTGAAAAAGGTTGTTACATATCCAAGGGGTAAATTTTCACCTACATAATGACCACACAAGATAACCTTTCATTCGCGGACATAAACCCACTATCTATCAGGCCTCCAAATCCAGAAGGTTCTGCTTAGTGCTTGTTGGCATACAAGAAGACATAACATTTGTCAAGGTCTCCTGGGAAGGTCCTGCAATCTCTGGGTGAAGCCAGACTTCAACATTCTTCACTCTGAATAAAGTGAAGCCTACATGACTTTACAACTCATAAGCTTAAATAATCATGTGATGAATGAACAAGATGTTTAAATCAAATGTTTGAAAATCTGTGCTCAAATCCATGAATTTAAAATGAATATTGCTCTTACAATGATCCATTTCAGATCTTATGATCAGTATGTGTTTGATTTAACAAGTTAATCAATATTGACCCTCATACCCATTACAATGAGATACTCATTAATGTAATATTCACCTCATATAAGAGTTTAAACATTCTCATCCCCAGAGTGTTAAACATTTTTGTATCTGAACAAGGCGTGTCTTCTGACTTCCCTATTAATTCAGTTTCCAGCTGACTCCCGATTCGGCCAAATCAGGAATGAAGCCTCTTTTGAAACCATCTCCTTTGACCTCCAGTTAAAGCCTCTCTGCACTGCTGCGGCTGACACAGCCCAAACAGCTCTCTTGAGAGCCACTTCACACCTCAGATAGCTAACCTGCAGACCCAGTATTGCATCTTATTGCCGGTGAAGATGGACTTAGACGAAGCTACTAATCTCTGACTATTTTGGTTTCGACGTCCAGTGACCTCACCACCCAGACCGCACCCCTCAGGACCGCCGAGAGCAACTCATACCAAGGGTATCCTACACCTGCATACTGGAGTCTGATGACTTTTATAAAGCTAGCAGTGCCTACACCACGCTCAGGAAAATCCAGACTCTTCTCATGCATCATTCCACAAATGTGGAATGACCTTCCAAGCACAACCAGAACTGCGGCTTCCTTTTCAATTTTCAAGAAACTCCTGAAGACCCTGCTCTTCAGAGAGCATCTTCTTAACTAGCACCTTGCCTGCACCCGTCCCCCCTCTCTACTGCCCACCCCTTGTTCCCTCCTCTCCATGACTGATGTCAAGTTGTTGTTGTTATTGTTGTTGTTAGCCTCAAGGGCAACATGCCGATTATCACTTGTAAGTTGCTTTGGACAAAAGCGTCTGCTAAATACATAAATATAAACATAAATAAACAATCAAGATCAAGCCAGAAGATGGAAAAGGCCGTGTTCAAATACTGCACCAAAATCTGTTGCCATGTGATTTTCTCCCTGTGCATACTGTCGAGCACCATCGGGAAAGGGTAATAAAGAATAAAAACACTACACAGCAAAGGTATTTGGATGCACAAAATGACACAATTGATGAGGACAAAGAGGAGTGGAAGTCAATTGGTGGACTACAAGCTAGAAAGCACATTCAAAACAACAGGGCTGATGCTTCCAAGTTTCATCCAGATGAAGACCTCCCTTAAGAGGATGAAGATCAGTTCTCAGGAGAGGACACTGAAGTGCAGCCTACACCCTGTGTGGAGGATGTTATCGCTGAGGGGGACCAAGCCTTGGGTGGGCATGATTCATCTGAGTTGGCATCCAGTGACCACAAGGGGTGTGTCGAGACCTAATCTAAAAAGTATTCTTTCAGAACCCAAAAACAAAGAATGTTATTTATTTACCCATCATAGATTAGGTCCGCCGATTACATCACATGTAGATGAGCTGAAAACATTATAAGTTACAATGTGATATTTGAAGTGATAAGAAATTACTGCTTCATGTTAGAATACTCAGTTGAAATACTGTTGGAAATGGTTCTTGTCTTGTTGGATGGAGGTTTGGACCATCAACATATATTCTGGACAAATAATGTCCATAGGCTTGAAATGTAAGTTTTGGATTTAAAATGGGAGGTTCCCGCTACCGCCATTTTGACCATGTCACACATTTTGTCACGCCCAGACAATCCAAAAATGGGAAAAGAGGTGGAGCTGAGGGTGAGGCTTGAATGGGTAAAAAAATGAAAAACAATAAATGTAGCTGCTAGCTAACTTAGCTAACCCAAGAAGCTAAGAAGGGGCTCCGGGGTAGCCGACCCACGCAGTTACTTGGTATTGCAGTATTTCAGTAATCTCCCTCAAAGAGCTCCACAGGCAACAGCTTAACAACATCCTGGCATGGAAGCCAGCCAAACGAGCGGTGCGTCTCGGAGGAGCAAGCCGCCTGCGTGAAGCAGCTGTTCCCGGCTGAGAGGAGAAGTCGGGCACCCGCCTTGCTGGGCTCCCTCTGCAAGGATGAAGTGACAGATTTGTGGATCTCTGATGCTGGACTGCCGCTGTTAAAGAGAGAAGCACATTACCAAAACTCGGCAAACTGCTCTGTAGTAGCAACCTCGCAAATCTTTGACCGCAGTAGACCAGCGAAGCTTCGAAGCCTTGCCCAGTCAGTCAGCCAGCCCCACCATCACGTTATGTTTCGACCCATTTTTAACCAAACAGTGTTATGTTAAATTCACAGTATTTTCCCCACATTCAAACAGTGAAATAAAGTTCAGGAATATAATTTTACTTGCTGATAAAAAAGAAGCAGAAACTGCTTGGATAATTTGTTAGTGCAGTCAATACCACAGCTTGCGCTCTTTGACAAAATAATTCCATTATTAACATCCAAACACGAACACCGAGGACACAACTTAACATCTGAGAGTGGAAATGGCATTATTTCTATTAATGTGAGGCCGAGGCTGAGGCTTTTGTCTGGAGCTAGCTCCTAGTAGCTCTGGCTCTGATGCTAATTGATAATTCAGAATTTTAGGCATTTAATAACACTTAAACAGAAGAGTTACAAAAAATTCACCCCCCTCAGAGTTGTCTTGATTGTAAACAAGATCTATTAAACATATGTAAGAAATTGGGGGTTGAGAAAGTTGCTTTTAAGCTTAATATATTACCTCTACTTATGACCAATAAGCTGTGATATTCTATACAAATATAGGATATGAACCTGTGAATGTTTAATCAGAAGATTCTAGGATTCTTTGCTTTTTCAGTGATCAAACTCACTTCATATCAATTCAGATAAAGTCAGGTTCATAAAAGGTATGAAATTTATTCTCTAAACAAATTAAAAACAAGACAGGTTAAATAAGACGACTCTGATGGATGAATATAAGTGGATGGAATGTTATGTATGGTGACTGAATGGTCTGTGTTTATCAGAACCTTGTATCTAGAAGAAACTGAGTTCTGGGAGTGAAAAGAATTTGGTCTGCATTAAATTATAAAGTTGATTCTTGTCAAAACCATATCAGACACAATCATGCTGTGTCTACCTCCCCCTTTTTGGAGACCCTCTTCGCGGATCCGGACGTCAGGAAGGTCGGATGACCTCTAGGCACCAAGGTTCTGTAGATTAACCGCAGCACCGACGCTCCAGTCCAGAGATGTCACCAGGCACAACAGGTTGGAACTAGTTTGCGTCCAGAACAGCTGTTTCTGAATAGCTGAAGGAACAAGTTGCTGTGTCACTGTAGGCAGCTTTTAGCTTGTCGAAAGCTTGTCAAGAGATGCGGTGGTTAGAGAGTTTTCCCCCGGTGGGCAGTGCGGAGTTCTGCTCAAACCAACGGAATGCTCAAACTACCAGAATGCTGAATCACTCCGCAAGTGATCCTGTTTTAATATACTCATATTATGATTTACTTGGCCAATCGGGACGTTCCACGCTAAGAAGTGTTAAACAAACCTCAGAACATCACGCCTTCTTTTAGACAGAATGTTCTCTGATTTGTGGGTAAAAACAACTCTATGTGCATGAAATTACTTTAACTTTATCTTATGAACATTGTGTATGAGTGTAGGTAACCATTCACTTGTTAAACCAAACATTACCAATCATAACATCAAGATGTTTCATTGTAATATTAAAATTAATTTCAACCTTATTAACTTGGGCACAAATTAATCAAAACATTTCATTTAACTATACTGTTAATTTCATTTCATGATTAACTCATATGAGCCGAAAATGTTCACTTTATTCAGAGGCATGAGGAATCCTGTAGAAGCAATAAGGGAAGCTTGAAACGGGAACAGTTTGTTGACAAAAGGTTATTATGTGTTCAGAGCTGCAGAGGCCCGGACTCCAGCTGATGGAATGGCAAGATCCTGCAGATTAAAGGCAACAAATGAAGACTCCTGTCTCCATCGGACCAGATACTGAAGAGGTCAAACTGTTCATGAAAAATTGACCATTTCTGGACGCTACATATACCCCCTTTTTCAAGGACACGGGTCGTTGAATAATTCCAGAGGTCTTACGGATTCCATAGAGGAAGGAAAGTTTTGTTCTCAGGCGGAGGCATCAGATGGGGAAAGCAAACCCCCACACCGGAGAATAGTCAACGGTACTCCAAGCAGGAAGTAATAATTTTAAACAGGCAATAATAATTCCACTTAGCATAATCCTTAGGCAGGAAGCAGACGAGCAGGGAACGGACCAGATCCCAGGCAAACTGTAGAAATCCAGCAGCCATGGCAGGAACCAAAGGACGCCCAGAGCCAAATGAATGGAACCACAGGCAGCAGAATCAGGTGATGAAGCAGAGGTTCCCCCAGGAAGTGAAGACCACTGGCGAAACTCAGCAGAGGAGAGAGCACACACACATAGGACACTTGAATATAGACACACATAGATTGCATCTGATGTAAAATAACAAATAAAAAGAAGCCTAGCACTATATGTACCTGTATGTGCTATGTGAAGCATATTATGTGGACAGAGTTCAGGTGAAAGAAATGGATGCAGTATACTACGTGTACTGGAAAAGTGTTGTAAAAACTAAATTAACAAAACCCTATAATATATGTAAGGGAAAATTAACGCTTCTGAGCAAAAATGTTATCAAAAGAGAAGGGCAAAATAATCTGTAGCCCATAACTGGTAAACATTAAAATAAAGGAGAACACAAGAGATGTCAGAAAGGATCCAGCTGTGAGCTAAATAATGCAAATATGTATTTTTGGAATGTATCTGTTAAAGAAGGTCTAAAATAAAATAGCAGATGAAACACTAGAATGTAAATCAGTGTTGTTAGTAATCAAACCTATATGTGAATGTACCACAGTAGGAATCAGTTATTAGTAAATTAAACTGAAGCATACAATGAACTTAAACCAGTCATACAATGTATTAAAAATGGCAAAAAATTATCATAATCACTAGGATTTGAAAAAAAAAAGAAAATGGAATTTGTATTAACAAAACAGTTAGTGGAGTTACTCACTTTGAACTGTTATGATTTTAACATGGGAGTCAATGAGGATTTGCTCACTTCTGGTGCCAGCCCCTAGTGGATGAGAGCTGAACTGCAATGTTTGCCACTTCTGTGTTGGCTTCATAAAATTCCCAGGATTGTGTGGGCCTGATGTGGACCCAAAAAACTGTTTTACCAAGAAATGGCAGAGAGCGAGTGGTTGCACAAATGTTATTAGGAGCAATGAGGCAAGTCCAAAGAAACAGGCAAAACACTGAAGCCAACTCAAGATCAAAGCACTCACGGGAGACTAAACTAGAATCTTAAAGCACAGAAGGCAACAAATAACGCTGGCAGGAACATAAACACACAACGCAAAGACAAGACCAGGGCTTATATACACAAAGGGCAGTGATGGCTAATGGGAGGCAGGTGGGACTAATTGAGTGGGGGAGCAAAACAGAAAGCCAGAGGAGGAAACTAACTAGACCTGCAAACCTGTAAAACAAAAACCACTGAACATAAACTGGAGGGTTGAGAAATACATCTAAGAGAGCTGAAGATATGTGAATAAACAACCTGAACACTACAGAACTAAAGGCACTGAAGGGCAGGGGGTAATAAAAATAGCTAATATAAATAAATGACAACTGCTACACTAGAATAATAAAATAGAGACATTAAGCTGATAAACCATGGAAACTAAAATGACAAGAAGTAGGGCAGGAGAGCAGGGTGAAGGGAAACAGGAGACAAGGACACGGAATGTGACAGTTCTACTTTGCATTTTAGGTACAACCTATATTGAAGAAAAAAAAATGAAATACTTTTCAGTAGGTTACATTGGCATTACTTGTGTTTGACTGTATGTTGGTTTTGAGCCATGGCTATTTTGAGTGCCTAACTCACACAAAAGATGTAGCTACCCTCATTGTGGACACCCCAATATCTCTATTTTACTGTAAGTTTGGTTCATAAGCCACTGTTTGTTCAGGTAATTATTTAGTCATCAGTTTCATGAGAATAAATCTTAAACTTAAGGCTGCTATCCTAAATGTGGAAAACAAATTAGCTTAAAATCCTTTTTATGCCTTTTAACAACGTTCTAACATAGTATAACTACAAATATATTGTGGAGATTTAAATAAAAAAAATAATAAAGTGGTTCTCTCACATTTACCTAAACATCAACCAACAGTTGCTTTGGGACTTAAAGCAACTATCGGGCCATCTGAGTTTTGCCGAACTGCTGCATTTCCGCACTTCCCTGTCTTACATTCACATGCATGGATGCATCCATCCATTGCCTGAACCCGCTTTGTCCGTGTGGGGGGGCGCTGGTGCCTATCTCTAGCGGTCAATGGGCAATCAGGCGGGGTACACCCTGGACAGAGAGCCAGTCCATTGCAGGGCAACACAGAGACACACAGGACAAACAAACACACACACACACACACACACACACACACACACACACACACACACACACACACACACACACACACCTAAGGTTAATTTAGACAGACCAATTAACCTACCAGTCAAGTTTTTGGACTGTGGGGGGAAGCCAGAGTACCCGGAGAGAACCCACACATGCATAGGGAGAACATGCAAACTCCATGAGTCAAGTAATGAAAATCGAGTCGACTTTGACTAGTCGATGACGTCATACACCTGAAGTGTGTGTGTGTGTGTGTGTGTGTGTGGGGGGGGGGGGGGGGGGGGTCGGTTGGTTCGTTGGAGTTTTTGACAACTAAAATTGTGCCCATATTTTCAAAGTTAAACACATCTCTTTTAACAGCGGTAGTTTCTGCATTTATACTGCTCCGCTTCAGCCCTCTCCCCCCTCCCCATGCACAGCGGCCGTAAACTCACTGATGCACCTGCAGCATCTCGGAGTTCCTGCTGCTCTAAACATTAAAATAATTATTTCATTTTCTGTTCCTCACTTCTGATTACCTTCAGTGGTGTCTGTTTGTTGCAACCACCAGGTACAAACACTTACTTGTTTTTATTTGACTATTTTTCTGTCCTGCCTGTTTATTATCTTCCTGCATCTCCTCTCAATCCTAAAGAAAAACTGCTACCTGGGTTCATATATTTTCACCTCATGAGTTACCTTTGAACTGCAGTTCTAACAGATCTACCAACCGCAAAAACAGAGGAGTGCGCGCTGCTCACCGGCCACATCAGTCGTGCTTCACCGAGGACAAAACAGGTGATACGCCCCGCTCTACAGCAGCGAAAAGCATCAGGCACAAATAAAAGACAGAAAACATAAAAGGAAATGTGGTGACATGAACAATCGCGTGTTAAATTTGTTTTTGAGGTGGCAACACCTAATTTGATAATGTTACTGTGGCCGTGCTCAGGACGCAGATGTCTGGAACGCGTCAACGATCAGAGCTTTGCATGCGCAAGCTGGTTAAAGTTAGGATGGGGTGAGGGGAAGGTTAAATTGCAAGAGGGTAAATGCCACACTTTGGTTAAATGTCCGTTTTACCGCGGGTGTCAGTACCGACGCTCTGGCACAGCGCGTCGCCTCCGCCTCCCGACGCACAGGAGCTCGTCACACTGCTGTCTCGCTCATTATCACGTGACAGTGGCTAGTCGATGACAGGCATAAAAAGTCACTACAGAGCAGTGAAGTCGACTAGTCGACTAGTTCATACAACCCCTAATATATAGGGGCTGGGGGGTGCGTCAACGTGGTTGGGACATAGAAGGGGGTGCGCGGCTAAATAAGTTTGGGAACCGCTGCTTTACGGCATTCAAACAATTATATTTCTGTACTTTATTTCGTTGGTTGGATGGGGGAAATGCTGTGTTATTTAATGGTTTGGTCAAACATGTTAGTGGGGCTGCATAAGAACTGAGTGGGTCCCCGCCTTCTCCTGTCTCCTGCCTGAGAATAGCAGGCAGGCTGTTCGTGCCTGTTCCCGTTTCCTGGGGTAGGTGGGCAGAGGCGGAGCTGGCCTAAATGGCGCCCTGTGCGAGATCCCCCTGTGACGATGCCCCCCCCCCCCCCACACACACACACACACACACAAACACAAGAAAAAACATTACACCTACAACTTTGTTTCAAATTGCGTGGAGTGTATATATAACAACGTTTGCTAACTGAATACCACATCCAGCTCCTGGCCACCTTCTCACCACTTGTCAAAGTTCTACTGAAATAGACACACTTAACGCAACATGATGGCATCATCAACTTGTACAGTGCAGATGTGCTGAGAGGCGAGAGTCTCAACTTTCAGCTAAAAAAAAGACAGCTCTAGCTATTATAGTTTTTATTTTATGGCAGTTTACAGTTTAAACGGGATCTTACTAGCAGGGCACCTCCAGCGGCCCGCTGCCGCTCCGTTTTTCATGGGGTAAATAATAGCTAATTTCCCGATTCCAAAAACAAAGAATGGTCCTACCAGCTCGCCACTTCAATATGAAGAAGATCAGTTCAACATGGGGAAAAAAAAAACCTGACCTGTAGGCCAGAGAAACGTTCATTAGCACATCAAGTTCTATTCAGTTTACCGGTAAGCATATCACGAATGTACAACAGGTCAATTATTAATCATCTTGGCTACGTAGCTCAATCTATACATTCCAGTAGCGTTTGCTACAAACAAATACAAAAACAACAATAAAGGAAAACAACTGTCTGACAGACAGCACAGCCGAATTCAAGGCAACACATAACAATAATCATTCGATTGCTCTTGGTTTCAAGTTAAGCCCATTAAAGTGCTTAAGTAAATAAAAGTGTTTCAAAAACAGCGTTTTTGAACCGGAGTTCTGCTCGCGGTGGGAACTCCGCCGAACAAGGTCATTTTTTAATAGCGAAAACGATCGACTGGTCACTGACAAGTAAAAGGGTGTTATTGGTAGATGTTAAGAACAATTACCGCTGAGGTAAAATGAGAGTATAAATGAATTGAGGGGAGAAAAACGCTTTGTTTTTAGCCTGGAAGTATTCCCCCACAGCCAGCTTTCATGGTTGCCGCGACGTGGAAGGAGCAAATCAGGAGAGGAACCTCACATCAGCTGACGTGGGTCATGTGACAGGGAGTAGTTGATATGGGTTACACTTTGTTGTGCTTTTATTACAGAAATATTATTATTATCATCACTATTATTATTAAGAACATGCAATTTCTATGTTTTGTTTATGTATTGGTTGATGCTAAAAAATGTTTTGTTTAGAAAAAATAAAATAAAAAAAATAAAAAAGGAAATTAAATGCCGCCCCCTGCAGACTGCCGCCCTGTTCGGCCGCACATGTTGCACATATCAAGCTCCGCCCCTGTAGGTGGGCCAGCTCCAAAGCGAGGCTGTAGTCATGCTGGTCAACGGTAGATCTCTGAGTGAGACCATCGTCATCGGACTCATCTCAGGCGGGCATGAGTCCTCTTACAGAATGGAGGTTGAACAACTGGTGTCCTGGTGCAGCCATAACAACCAGGCGCTAAAGAATGAACTTAGAAGAATGGATCTTTTATCTGTTTTTCAGATGCTGGTGACCATCCTGGAGGATGAAGGAGTGACAAGGCTGCAAGCTGACCTCATGAAGCCACGGGCATCTGTTTTCAGGTCTTTCATCTTCATCATCATTGTTCCTGTTTATTTCTACTTTTAAGGATTTAGTGATATAAATAAAGTTTATAGCAAAGTGACTCCTATCAAGTTCCTAATGTTGCTAGTATAATGTTGTAATGAATAAATATTTAATCCCACTAGGTAATATCAGGGTTGTAACCGGGTGCTTTTTTTTTTTACCGTGTCCTGTCTGGCTGTGAAGCAAGCAGAATTGATGTGAGGTGAATGAGAAAGAAAAAGAAAAGGTGTGTGTGTGTGTGTGGGGGGGGGGGGGGGGGGGGGTTCCACAAAAATAAACAATAATGAACAAGAGTCTGCTTCTAGACCTGCAGAAAAAGACAAAAAAAAGCAAAGGGACAAAAAAAGGGACACAACAACAATACAACAAGATCTAGCTATCACTGCGTCAACTTGATGAAGAAATATATAATCAACATTGCTTAACTGAAGAATCACGATAATAAATCACAGTGCATTAAGTGCCCACCATAGTCTTAAGACCTGTGTTTAACGTGCCCAAACCCATACTTTTGAGAGCACCATGTGAGCACTTGTGTGTGTACATGCGCTTGTTCATGTTTCTCTATAGGAGCGTCCAACAGAGAGTGTGAGGGACCACAGACCGGGTTTGTTTTTTTAAAGAGAACTAATAATTGATGCACAGGTAATGATGTCCAAGGGTGATGGCTACTGGCTGGAAGGATCTCCTGAACCTTTCTGTGCTACAGCAGACCCAATGAACTCTGCTCTGTTGTGAACCTCATGGTGTTCTGTAGAGAACGTAACCATTATGTTCAACAGCTTTTACAGCTGGGTGGGCAGCACTGATCCTCAAGGGCTGCCCACCCTGCACACTTATTTCAATGGTTGTATCATCTGTTCAGTGTCATCAAGCTATGTAGAAGCCTGCTAATTAATATCAGGTGTGTTAAAGCATGGAAACAACTAAAACACGCTGGATAGCTGTTCCCTAGGACCAGTACTGCCGTCCTCTTTTCTACAGCATCGTTTAGATAATTGGTTTGTTACATTTTAACGAGACTACATTATAAACACACTGAAATACTGTAAACACTTGGATTGAACATTACAATTCAATTCAAAGATACCATTCATCCCAGAGGGAAATTAGAGTTTCAGTACACACAATTCTGAGGTCAGACATACATACATACATAGGCACAGACACATGACAAGAATTGGTGACTGTGGTCATTCGCAACACGAATCGCACTATCTTAATAGAGATCAGGGGGGTTTACATTAGGACTGGGTCAGGTGGAGGAAACAAAGGCACTTCAGAGTTACCCTCCACAGGGAGGGCAGCTTTGCTATGCAAAAAACACCTCAGACAGAAATGCAACAGACTTCAGACATCACACAACATAAGTGTCCACTAGGTGGGGCAGTAGGGTTGGGGACTGTCCACACATCAGTGCATGCAGCCATGATAAGCAGCGCTCGTCACCTCAGTCTGGACAGGGGGAGGAGGTTGTTGGGTTTTAGAGAGCACAATGACTCCTGGAATGATTCAAAAGCCTTCAGTCGCAGTCCCGCCCAGGCTGGGATAGGGAGACAGAGTTGCCATGGCGACGGCAGCATTCCACATTTCTTCTGAGGGGGGAGTATTCGCTTCAGCCTCACAGGCTCAAGGGCACCAGATTCAGATAAGAAATTGTTTAGGGGCCAGACAGAGATAATTTCCTCTCTGTCTTAAAGTTCTGTTGGTCCTCAACCCCAATAACAACGTAAATTAATCTATCCCAATCCGTGCTGATTCGTCAACTCGCTCCTTGATGGAATCCACCTTCTGTGCCAGACTCTGAATCTCAGCCAAAGTTCCAAGCTTACGAATCATCTCAACAATTATATGAGTCTGTGCATTCACAGCGCGGTGTAATCCATCTCTGAGCTCCGGGATTGAGCCAATATTCCTCGACAGCTCGTTCATTTTCCGGTAAGCCCGATGACCTACCAGGCCAAAAAGCAGGAAGCCTGACTCAAAAAGATGTACCGTATCTTCCAGAGTATACGTAAGTCGCTCCGGAGCATAAGTCGCATCAGCCATAAAATGTATAATGAAGAAGAAAAAAACATATATAAGTCGCACTGGACTATAAATTGCATTTTGGGGGAAATTTTATTATTTTTCTTACAAAATCTGAGACCAAGCATTTCACATTTCACATTGCAAGACAAGTACCGGTAACAATAACAGAATAAAAAACCAGGGCGCAGCAGGGCACCACGGCCTCCAGCAGAGGATGGCGGTGTTTCAAACCCTCCCAGTGGGTGGGGAGAGCTCATTCCTGGGCCGTAGCCAGCCTGCAGCACCCCACCACAGGTTGCAACGGGTGATGGCAGTGTTTGAAACCCTCCCAAACCAACAGGGGAGCTCATTCCTGTGTCAGAGCCGTCCGGCCCACAGCAGCTCACCACAGGCTCCAGCAGGTGATGGTGGGGCAGAGGATCTTATTCCTGGTCTGGAGCCGGTCTGCAGCAGCGCGGTATACATAATTTGGTAAATAAGTCACTTTGGTATATAAGTCGCAGGACCAGCCAGACTATGAAAAAAAGTGTGACTTATAGTCCGGAAAATACGGAACATGTGTTTAGTAAATGCCATTACTCACTGTTTGATACTCATTGAATAAATCCATTTATTGTGTGTTATTAATTAGGATTTAAAGTTTTATATATGAGACATTAGATTATTAATCCCACAGTGGGGTAATCCTCATGTTAGGGCAGCACATCCACAGAAAGAATAAGATTGTAATTCGAGTTAAAGACATAAACAGGTAATAGTCTGACCTGCAATAAAAACTGAAAAAAAAATTAGGAAACAAGTTTCCATAAAGAGACAAACATACCCATTAATATGGCAATGGTTGATGTTAACCTGTGGTCTAACTATGGCTGTCAGTCACCTATGCAATATCAAAATAAAGTGACATAACGGGATTGTTTCAGTGTTCTAACAATATTGCTTTTGATATTGTACAACATATTTATCACAATTGTATGATATGTTGCAGAAACTATAGCTCTACGTTGCTGTAATTAACAGACTGGTACCAGTAGCAGGTAAACTAGGATTGTACAGTTTTACATCTTGGATGTTTAAAAACAAACAAATACAAATTAATGTTAGTTTTTGTGTTCATGTTAGAACATGATCAAAACATTGACCATTTTTCTTCCATTATATTTATCAACTTACTGTAAACCCCTTAATCATCTGTTTCTTGTTACCTTTGAGGGTAATTACATCAATGTTTCAAAGTGTTTTTGCTCCGTAAATTTGAAAATAAAAGAAACAATCATCATCTGCTAATATTATTAAGCATTTGGTCCAGTTTTAATACAGGAAAACATCCATTTGATTTCAAAGCTTTCCATTTTTACAATATGTTTGTATCGTTTTTCTCAACTTTCAATAGAAAATTGTGGAAAAAAGATGACACAACTTTAGGTCACGTGACTTCCAAGTTCTAACAAGCACTTTCGGTAAGGCAATGGCGACTAGAGGTATGCTCAAGTCACCATTTTGCTGCAGCCAGGTCCTCTTCGAATTTCCTGCAAACAAAGTATTTCAATTAAGGAGCTAAATCATGTGAAGATTATTTTATACTTATCATCAACAGATGTTAGATTTGAGTCATGAATACAAATCTAAGATTAATTAAATTATTGCTATATAAATTTGTGAGGTTCTGTGTGTGTGTGTGTGTGTGTGTGTGTGTGTGTGGTTCCTCACCTCTTCTCCTCAGGTGTGACAGGCAGGCTGCACCAGGTGCCATCGATCAGAGGCAATTAAGGTGGAGCACTTAAAGCTGGCCGGAGGAGGAAAGCAGATGCCAGATGATTAAGCCACACAGCTTGGTAATCAGGTCAGCTCTGTGTTTCCTTGTGCTTCCAAGTGTTTTCTCACGAGTGATGTTTTGTCTCGCAGCCGTCCCGACCTTCTGAGTTCCCAGGATCTCCCAGCGTCTTCCCTGAACCGTGGTGTCTGCTTCACCCAGTGCTCCTCCTGGCTGCGGTGCTTCAGCCTTTTCATCCATGCCCTGTTGGATTCTTCTCTTCTCCACCTGCCTGTCCACCCTCGAGCCTCCAGCAAAATCTCAACCCCAGCCTGCCACACTCCCACACTGGACCTCACCTCCCCTCCAAACACTCCTCGCTACGCAGACCAGTAAGCTCACCCCCTTCAATTCTATTATCAGAACAGTCTCCTTGCTCCTCGACTCACCTTCTGTTTCCCCTTCAGAACCACCTCGGCGAACCCGTCCAGAGTTCCTCCTCCATTCTGAGAACCCGCTGAACTTTCAATAAAACTGTTAAACTTTCTCCTGTGTCCGGGTGTGTTCGCTCCAGAGTCTCCTAGAGAATCATGACAGAATCATCTGGCCATTCAGACTCTGCGGCACACCTGCGCACTGCTCTGTCCGAACAAGGCATCCTGTTGGGCCGACACGAAACGGCTCTCCAGAATATGTCTCAGCAACAGGATACTTTACTCCAAGGAATCAATCATCTCACTAAACTCTTTCATGATCTGAGTTCTAGGCTCCCCTCACCTGATCCACAATCGTCGGCACCAGTCCCGGTCCGCCGTGATCCTTCAGCATCGTCCGGTTTCCGTGATGCGGTTTCTCCGACTCCTAATCCGTTCTCTGGCGAGTTAGGTAAGGCAAAAGGCTTTCTGTTGCAATGTTACTTAGCTTTTGACCGCAGTCCCCACTCTTTTCAGACAGATGAGAGTAAAATTTCATATGTCATCTCCCTCCTTAATGACAAAGCTCTGCTTTGGGCCCAGGCTACCCTTGGCTCCGACAGTCTTTCAGATCACTCATTTGACTATTTTCTCGAACAGTTTAAGCAGACTTTCTGCCCAAAAGTTAGCGAGGAACAAGCCACCAAGAGATTATGGAATCTAAGACAGGGTAATAGATCAGTAGCTGAGATGACAGTCGATTTCCGCATTTTGGCTGCGGAATCAGGTTGGAACAGTCCCGCGCTGAAAGGGGCGTTTCAACATGCGCTTAATGAGAATCTGAAAGACGAGTTGGCCAGCAGAGACGAGCCCGACACCTTGGATGAATTAATCAATCTCGCTATAAGGATCGACAACCGTCTTAGAGAGCGAGCAAAACTTAGGGGTCCGGGTCCCCGATTCCCTGCTCCGCGTCGGGTTGAACTAACTACACCGCCGTCTCCTCTCGGGTTTTCGGCTCCGCCCCCTGTCTCCAGCGCACAGCCAAATTTGCCTTCCCCTGAGCCCATGCAGATCGGCCGTGCTCGGCTTTCTCCGGCGGAGAGGCAGCGCCGTATGGAAGCTCGTTGTTGCCTATATTGCGGTTCCCCTGATCATTTTATTGCAGCCTGCCAGCTCCGCCCAAAAGGGTTAACTCGTCAGTAAAAGTGGGGGTACTGACGGGTGACCTCAACAAAAGAAATCTTCGCCTCACGCTTTCCGCCACCATCCAAATTAATAGTCTTCAGGTCCAAACTAGCGCCCTCATAGATTCTGGGTCAGAGCAAAATTTAATTAGTGCTGGTTTTGTTCTACAACATTGCATTCCCATCCTAGAGCTCGATCATCCGGTGCAGGTTTCTGCATTAGATGGTTGTTCTCTTACTACCATCACCCATCAGACTGAAACGGTTAACCTAGTGGTTTCTGGTAATCACTGTGAAAAAATTACATTTTTAGTTTTCCCAGTCAATGATTCACCTATAGTTTTAGGTTACCCCTGGTTGTCCCAGCACAACCCCTCCATCAATTGGTCCCAGGCCCGTGTGGAATCTTGGAGCCCTACCTGCATTCGCGAATGCCTCCATTCTGCCGTTCCCAGTCAGGTTTCCTCCGTCCCAGAACATTCGGAGCCCACTGATCTCACTAACGTCCCCACAGAATACCATGATCTTCACAGGGTTTTTAGTAAGGAGCGTGCCCTCTCCCTTCCGTCTCATCGACCCTATGACTGTTCCATAGACCTTCTCCCAGGGGCCCCTCTTCCCTCCGGTCGTCTGTTCAGCCTCTCAAAACAAGAACGTGAGACTATGGAGGAATACATTAACGATTCATTAAAAGCAGGCATCATCCGACACTCCACTTCCCCCATGGGAGCAGGCTTTTTCTTCGTGGGGAAAAAAGATGGAACCCTGAGGCCCTGCATTGACTATCGTGCCCTGAACATCACCATAAAGAACAGGTACTCCCTCCCTTTAATTGCTTCTGCGTTTGAGCCTGTCCAGGAAGCTCTATTTTTCACCAAGCTTGATCTCAGGAACGCTTATCATTTGGTCCGGATCAAGGAAGGAGATGAGTGGAAAACAGCATTTAAAACACACATTGGACATTTTGAGTATCTGGTCATGCCCTTCGGCCTTTGCAACGCCCCAGCAATATTCCAAAATCTGATAAATGATGTACTCCGGGATTTTTTGAATGTCTTTGTTTTTGTCTATCTGGACGACATTCTAATCTTCTCTAAATCATTCTCAGACCACCAGGTCCACGTCCGCCGAGTCCTACAACGCCTCCTGGAAAACAACCTCTTTGTTAAAGCTGAGAAATGTGAGTTTCACACCCGTTCCATAACTTTCCTTGGTTACGTCCTCGGGGGTGGGCAGGTGAAGACAGATCCGGAAAAGATCAAGGCAGTCAAGGATTGGCCCATTCCAGAGTCAAGAAAACAACTGCAGCGATTTTTGGGGTTTGCTAATTTTTATAGGCGGTTCATTCGCAATTTCAGCATTCTGGCAGCCCCATTAACTGCTCTCACCTCCACTAAGCAGATTTTCCGTTGGACCAAAGATGCAGACCAGGCTTTTCTATCCCTTAAGCAGAGATTTGTTGAGGCTCCCATTCTAGTTACCCCCGACAGCAAGGCCCAGTTCATTCTGGAGGTGGATGCCTCAAACACTGGCGTGGGGGCGGTCCTTTCTCAAAGATCATCTGCTGATCAGAAACTCCACCCCTGTGCCTTCTACTCAAGGCGTTTCACCCCCACTGAAGGCCGATACGACATAGGGGATCGAGAGCTGCTGGCCATTAAGCTTTCCTTTGAGGAGTGGAGACATTGGCTCGAGGGTACCGAGTTACCAGTTATTGTTTGGACGGACCATAAAAACTTGTCGTATCTACAATCGGCCAAGCGTCTAAATCCCAGGCAGTTTCGTTGGTCACTGTTCTTTTCTCGTTTTAATTTTGTTATCACCTACAGGCCAGGCACACGAAATGTCAAGCCAGACGCTCTTTCACGCCAGTTCTCGCCCGACGATCCCTCTGAAGCCCCAGAACCCATCTTACCGGCCACATGTTTGGTGGGCAGCCTCACCTGGGACATTGAGAGGCAGATCCACAAGGCTCAGGAGACGGAACCAGACCCGGGTGGGGGTCCCCCTAACCGACTCTATGTCCCCACAAGTGTCCGGTCCCAGGTCATCCGGTGGTCGCACTGCTCCAGGTTCTCCTGCCACCCAGGGGTGAGTCGTACCATAGCCTTAGTTCGCCATTACTTCTGGTGGCCTGGCCTGAATAAGGATGTCATGAGCTATGTTACTGCCTGCACTACTTGCATTCACAATAAGAACTCTCACCGTCCACCTGCTGGGCTCCTGCAGTCTCTTCCAGTTCCAGCCCGACCCTGGTCCCACATCGCGTTGGATTTTGTAACAGGTCTCCCCATCTCCAAAGGCAAGTCAGTCGTCCTCACTATAGTGGATCGTTTTTCTAAGGCATGTCACCTGGTCCCGCTGTCCAAACTACCCTCAGCTGCTGCTACCGCTCGACTTTTGTTTCTCCACGTGGTCAGACTACATGGCATCCCATCTGAGATCCTTTCAGACCGCGGACCCCAATTCATCGCCAAAGTGTGGAAGGACTTCTGTCGCTCCATTGGGGCTGAACCCTGTTTGTCTTCTGGCTTTCATCCCCAGACGAACGGCCAATGTGAGAGGCTCAACCAGGAAGTTGAGGACACCCTCCGTTGCCTCTGTGCCGATAACCCTACATCATGGAGCCTCCACCTTCCTTGGGTTGAGTACTCTCACAATACTCACGTCTCTGCCGCCTCAGGTCTATCTCCATTTGAGGCCTCACTCGGGTATCAACCACCTCTCCTTCCTGGCACCTTCCCCGATTCCATCACTCCCTCAGTCCGTTCTCACATGATGGCCTGCAAACGAGTTTGGAACCATACTCGGTCCGCCCTGCAGCGAACCTCAGCCCAAAACAAGAGGTATGCTGACCGGCGTCGCATTTCAGCCCCTGCATGCTCCGTTGGTCAGGAGGTCTGGCTGTCATCCCAGCATTTCCCGCTCAAGGGCGCTCCCAGGAAATTGTCTCCCCGGTTTCTGGGCCCTTTCCCTATTGCTGCTATCATCAGTCCTTCAGCTGTCCGTCTGAGACTCCCTAGCCACCTTCGTGTTCACCCAGTTTTTCATGTTTCCCAGATCAGACCAGTATCCTCAAGCCCCCTGTTCCCTCCTGCCGGTCCCCCTCCGCCCGCCCGGGTTGTTGATGGCCATCCCGCCTTCTCTGTGTCCCGGATCCTGGACGTCCGACCTCGGGGACGTGGTCGCCAATACTTGGTCGACTGGCTGGGTTATGGTCCTGAGGAACGCTCCTGGGTTCCTCGTTCTGCTATCCTGGATCCGTCCCTCATCCGTGATTTTGAGCGGTCTGTTGCCTCGACCTCTCGGGGTCGGCCGCCAGGTGGTGTCCGTTGAGGGGGGGGTACTGTGAGGTTCTGTGTGTGTGTGTGTGTGTGTGTGTGTGTGTGTGTGTGTGTGTGTGTGTGTGTGTGTGTGTGTGTGTGGTTCCTCACCTCTTCTCCTCAGGTGTGACAGGCAGGCTGCACCAGGTGCCATCGATCAGAGGCAATTAAGGTGGAGCACTTAAAGCTGGCCGGAGGAGGAAAGCAGATGCCAGATGATTAAGCCACACAGCTTGGTAATCAGGTCAGCTCTGTGTTTCCTTGTGCTTCCAAGTGTTTTCTCACGAGTGATGTTTTGTCTCGCAGCCGTCCCGACCTTCTGAGTTCCCAGGATCTCCCAGCGTCTTCCCTGAACCGTGGTGTCTGCTTCACCCAGTGCTCCTCCTGGCTGCGGTGCTTCAGCCTTTTCATCCATGCCCTGTTGGATTCTTCTCTTCTCCACCTGCCTGTCCACCCTCGAGCCTCCAGCAAAATCTCAACCCCAGCCTGCCACACTCCCACACTGGACCTCACCTCCCCTCCAAACACTCCTCGCTACGCAGACCAGTAAGCTCACCCCCTTCAATTCTATTATCAGAACAGTCTCCTTGCTCCTCGACTCACCTTCTGTTTCCCCTTCAGAACCACCTCGGCGAACCCGTCCAGAGTTCCTCCTCCATTCTGAGAACCCGCTGAACTTTCAATAAAACTGTTAAACTTTCTCCTGTGTCCGGGTGTGTTCGCTCCAGAGTCTCCTAGAGAATCATGACAAAATTAGGAATTACAAAGAGTTCCAATTGTTAACTAAATGTAAAAATGGCTTTCCATAAGCCTTGCTCTCTCCTTGGATGTCCTTTCACTAATTTCTTCACCTTTCTAAAGTGCTGTTTATTTTTTTCCCTCTTCTTACACAGATTTGTCTTCACATATATTTAAAAGGCAAATTAAGTTAATGTAATAATTGTCCCAGGCATTTAGCACGCGCCACACAGGTGTATTTTCATTTTTGCCTTTTTTTGCTGGCTCAGGATAGGATGGGGGCGACTGTGTCACACTCTGGCTCCTCCAAGAAGGAGCTGGCTCCGAATGGCTCTAAAAGCTGCTTCGTGACCGACTGACCCATCACTGGTGTGGCTGCCAGAAAACCTGACGGTGCTTCATTAAACCACCATGAAGTGCTGCACAACTTTACATCCCCAGTAACGGTAACGGCGTTGCAACAATGAGAAAAGTAATTAACTATATTACTCCATTACCTAATGCTGTTATACTTAAATATCATTACTCCACACTGCCTAAAGCCCACTGCTTTCTCTAGGAATTAAAACTAATTTTTGGGCCATTTTTCTCTACAAAAGTATTTGTTGGACCCAAATATTTGGAAACAAGATTTTCATGTTTTATTTCAATTGGGTTGGTAATTGAAACAGAAAAAGTACAACAGACTTGTGAACAGAAAAATAATAAAGTTGTCTGAATGTTTATGTGTTTGCACCTTTAAGCATCTGTTGTTTGGACTATAGTTTGACAGTAAAGAATAATAATATTATTGTTGACTTCCAAACTTTTTCTTCAAAAAGTCAAATAATCTCTGTTCAGTTTTACTGGAGGAATAAATTTAAAACCTTTAAAATATTTTTGATAATTCATGCATGCATGTAACGTTTTTGAACAGATTTATGTCCATTTTCAATATTTATAGGAATATAAACACTTTTTGATTTTTTTCAGTCAAAAACAAACGAAATAGCTGAAGAGTTTAATGTATAAGATGTGTATGGTATGCAAAGGTTGGGTCACTAAAAGCCTGAAAACTGATCTAGATATTTTCCATCATTACATTTTAATGACAAGATCCACCAACATCATTAGTAGAACGATAATATCGACCATCCCCGCTTTTTATTAACTAAAATTCACAAGGAAAGTAAAGCTCCACTCTGGATTTTAGAGTTTTTTTGTCACTAGTAATCAGAGTAAAGGTTGACCGGTAAACAGATTATCCAAATATTTTAAAGGGAAACATCAAAATTCTTGTCGTCTGCAGGTATAATAAAGGCTGATGACATGTATGTATTGTTGCAAACATACATCTTAATGTTTGTCCTTTATGTTCTGCTAAACAGGTGATTGGTCTGTGTGTGTGTGTGTGTGTGTGTGTGTGTGTGTGCGTGTGATTTGTTATTTGCTGCCCTGCAGCTTTGAGCAGCAGCTCATTATCTACTCAGATTCCCATCTTTTGTCCCTCAGCACCCTAACAATCACAAAGCATCAACTCGTTCTGCTTCCTGAAACAACAAACGCCGACTTAATCTATGATTGCATAGATTTACAACCTGCCCACTTTATAAAATCATATGTGTATGATGTATTTCTGTGACAAAAATAAAATTTTAAAAAATGTCCCGAAGTCTCAGTGTTTCTCGCAGCTGAACTTTAAAACACGAGCTGTGGTGTGCCCGGGTCTTATATCATCATCAGCTCCCTCATTAGTGGACGACCAGACTCCGAGAATTCTCTTTAAAAGTGACGAGACAAGCCAATTATTCCTGTAGTAACTTTGGAGAGTTTGTGCTTAAAGCCTCAGAAGTCAGAGGGATCGAAGAACGTCTCCGAGGACTTCTCTAACAACATGGATGAAACTCATGTTTTCTGTTTGAATCAAGCTCAACAGAACAAACAAATGTTTTGGACGACACTTGTGCAAACTTAGGACAGTTTTGTCTTTAAAAATATAAAAAATAATCAAATACAATCTAAAAAATCACTTTAGATACATGCAGCAAACAATCAAACACAGCATTTGAATTTATGGAATATATAAAAAGGGGAAATAGAAGCAAGATGAGTAAAATTGTTAAAGCTGCTACCTGTGACTGTACGGTTTCTATGGCAACCACACACCTGTGTCCCTTATCCCCTGACAGCAAACATACTGATAGGCTGGCCGGAACTAATCAGCTGCAGGAACTAAGCACTGTCTGTAAAAATAAGATTTATAAAACAATGAGTGGAAGGTTATCATCTGGTGTAAAAAAGGCGTTGATCACAAAAATCGGCCGAATCCACATTAATCTGGGTGCTAACTTTACTAGCATATTGTGCTAGCTTTAGCAGGTTGGATGCTAATGACCTAATGAATACACATTTTAAAGTGATATAAAGTTTACTGTTTTGCTGCTGGGTCTGTTACGGCCACATTCAGAAGTAAATGGCTCCTTTTAGACGAGGTCCTCGGTACAAGCCACCAGCCTGACACACACACACACACACACACACACACACACACACACACACACACACACCCCTTTCTTCTTCTGTGGTTTTTAGCAGTACACAGCAGCTACTGGGTTTAAAATACTGCCACACCACCATTCCTTAAAACAAGGAACAGTTGTGAGCTCTGTGTGGCTAAAATAACCAGACATTCTGCAATCTTCCAATTGGACTACAAAAATCTTAGCAAGAAGAAAAAATGACGGATCGGCTCTGTATTTAGCCAGATGTCCATGACCATTTCTGGCAGTTATCGTGACGACATAGTCAGAAGATGTATTAGACAAATTTAAAAACTGAACAGGTGGACAAATACGACCAAAACGTTATAATAACATATCTAAATAGCACATCTAGTGATGAATATAAGGCTTTTTGCAGACTTAGATGCTTAAAATGTGAAACACACTGTATTCAGGGATTAAAAAGTGAGTTTTTCTTGATATGTCTCCTTTAAAACAACTGTGTTGATACTGACTTATGTCAGTATTTTCAAAACTGCAGGACAGGTGAAGTAAATTACTGAGAGAAAAGTAATAAGGTACTTCAGAAATTACAAATGGACGGTGTTAATAACAGCTAAAGTCAAAGACAGCTCAAAAAAGAGCTGGAGCCAGAATGAGTTTTATTTTGTTTGCCACAGAAAGGAACAAAACGCAAGAAAAGCTTTACTGTTACTGAGTGAGAAGAATAAAGTGATAAAGGAGAAGAAAGATAAGGCTGACCCACTCTTCATGACAAAGACAAATCTCAAGAAGAATCTAAGATAAGAAAAAGGAAGAGTAGAGCTGAAGAGCTTTGCTGGTTAGAATAAAAAGGGGTGAAAAACTGGTGTTTGATGGAGGGAAGAGAGGAGGAAAATGGGAGGGAGATAATAACACAAATATGCTGCTTGATTAGCTGAGATGCAGACGACGAAGTGTTGCACCAAAACGAAACAAGTCTGGAAAGTTGAAGGAAGAATACAAACACTAAATATGATTCAAAGGGAAAATAGTCTTTTAATTTCTGTCCAACGTCTGAGTTTTGACCAAGACTTTTGTCCCTTTTGTCAGTCGCTCTACTTGCACTAAGACTTCAGGCTTGTTCCAACCTGCCAGGGCTCACATTCTTCTTTATTATTTATTACTTTTCTATTTTCATTCTAGGGTTTAAACAAAGACAGAACTGCAGGCTGGCCCTTTAAGACATGGCTATTAAGGAGGAAAAATTTAAGTGAATATCCGTGCTGAGGAGATGAATAAAAGGAATTTATGCTGCACAGCAACTTCTCAGCTCTTTTGTTCCAAACCATTAATAAACACGGCAGTAATGCATTTCCATTCATCTTCCTCAGACCCCAACGGTAACTAATATCAAACCCATTGTTGGAACTCCCTACAACACCTCACCAAACAGCAGCACAAACACAACATTCCCAGACATTATCCCACTTTTGGTCTTTTTTAGTTTATCAACATTTTAATTAATTAAACATCAAGCAACAAGATGCTTGTTGACATTAGTAATGAATCAAAATATTTAAAAAGGAATATGTCAATCATTTAGGAAGGTTTCTGTTTAAAAATGAGAAATAATTCCTGTCTTATGGTAGAACTCTTCCTGAATTGACTCGGTTTGGGAAAATAGAATACAGGTTCAATGGGTTCACTAGTTTGAGTCAAATCCAAACAAAAATGTGTTGCTCTCTTTTTAAGACATCTAAGGAAGCCCTGAAAGGCAACAGGGAAAAACTATATTTTTGCAGAGAACATCCTGATCTGTGTAGGGCATGTTGCTAGTTTACCTCTGTGGGAGAAAATATGATGCATGTGTCAGAGGACTACAAAGCACTATATACTACAGTGTATCATTCATCCATTCATACACACATTCACACACTGGTGGTGATGAACTATGATGTAGCCACAGCTGCCCTGTGAGTGGGGCAAACTGACAGAAGTGAGGCTGCTGAGCACTCTGACCACCACCAGCAGGCAAGGCGGGTTAAAGAGCAAATTGCAGGTTTGAGATTCCCATGAACCAATTTGAACCAAAATAGAAACTCGTTTTAAAAAAATGTTTACACATACATATATTGTTTAGGCTTTTAGAGTCATTTTTGTGAGAAAGTTATTTTTTTTTTGCCAAACCAAATGACATCAGCTGATGGAGTCCTGTTAGCTTAATCCAGAGAAACATATGGATGCTAATGCTGGGTCTGATGCAGAGGAACGTTTAAATGTTTATAATTCTACTTCTGATGGACCAAAACCATTAAGTTATGAGTTTGCTGCACACCCAAGAGAGCAGAAACAAACCAGAGGGAGAAACCATCGGCCAAAGCAGAGAGATTGAGGAGAAGCAGCCGGGAGCAGCAGGTGAGTTAACGATGCTAGCTGTAACATGATGAAGGCGCTATTCCTCCAAGGTTATTTAACCTTTTCCACAGTTGCCTCTGACACAGCGCCAGAGTGCATGAAACAGCCTCAAGGTCATGCATTCGCTTTTAAACGTTGGTTACGTATTGCAACCCCAGATTCTATGAGTCTAGTCGCAGCCCTTAAGCTAGCTGCTATTGGAAGGATGATCTCCGCATCAGCCAATCATGAAGAGCTTAAATGTACACCCACCAATAGTAGGCCCCCTCGTGGTAAATAACCGCAGTGACCCCACTGCTCACCTCCAATGGCTCTTATTCCCATCATAACCAGTGGGGCCAGTGGCTTAAGGGCTGCGACTAGACTCATAGAATCTGGGGTTACAATACGTAACCAACGTTCTATTTCGTCTAGTCTTAGCCCTTAAGCTAGCTGCTATTAGAATAAAGCGCAGCTGGATGGGTTTACGCCCCACTGGTTAACACAACCAATGGACACACCCAATCAATCTCCTCTAGTGGGGGATGTTCAGCCTCAGACCAGGCTTAAAGACTGAGGCAGGCACGATAAGAGAGGGGCCCCCACTAAAAAACATCATCCACAAGAGGATGAAATCCATCTCAGCAAGGCCAATGAGGTGCCATAAGAATTCATTTAGCCTGCTGGGGTCCAAGCACTGAATGAGTGATGGATCCTGAAGACACATCTCGTAAATAATAACGAGTAAAGGAACAGGGTGAAGCCCATGAAGCAGCCTGACAAATGTCTTCCATTGACACACCACTGAGGAGCGCCATCGAAGAGGAAATTCCTCTGGCTGAGTGAGCCCTGAGTGCCTCAGGGGGATCCTGCCCTGATGATGTGTAAGCGAGGGAAATGGCGTCACACAGCCAGCGTGAAAGGCGCTGGGCCGACAGCGCCTGACCAAGGGAAGACTCCCTGTAGTGCACAAACAGGTTTTGTGAGCGACGAATCCCTGAAGTGCGTGACACATATCGTGCAAGCGCGCGCACCGGGCAGAGAAGGTGAGAAGCCGCCTCCTCCTCAGAATTATGGGGAGGAGGAAAAAGTCCAGCCAATGAAATTGACCTGGATTTGAAGGAAGCATTAATGCTTTTGGGCACAAAGGCTGGGTTGGGGCATAAAACAGCAGACCCGCCATCCTCCCGGATCCTGAGGCATGCGGGAGCCACTGAGAGGGCGGTTAGGTCACTCACTCTCTTAAATGATGCTAGCGCCAGCAGCAATGCAGTTTTAAGCGACAGGAACTTCAGTGAGACCTGATCCAAGGGTTCAAATGGAGCTTCAGATAAGCCACGCAGAACCACCGTTAGATCCCATTGGGGAAAAAGCGGGTGGGACACAGGTCTGTTCCTCCTGACACCTTTTAGAAAACGTTTTGTGAGGGGATGATTGAAAACAGATCTATCACCAAAACCCTGATGACATGATGAGATAGCTGCAGCATATGTCTTAACAGTGCTGAATGCGAGGCCCCTGTCCATCAGTATCTGCAGAAACGATAGGACATCCGCCAGCTGGCAGGAGAGCGCTTGAACATTCCGTTCTGCGCACCAGTTCTGGAAAGCTGCCCATTTAGCAGCGTAAGACGCAATGGTAGAGGGCGCCCGCGCACTCTGAATCGTGGCGACCACATCATGCGGCAGCCCAGAAGCCTCTAAGCGTGACCGCTCAGCGGCCAGACCCACAGCCGTTGGCCTATTTCCGGAGGATGTTTGATTATCCCATCCGCCTGGAGAAGGGCGTCCGCCCTCCACGGAAGCCTCCACGGGGAGCCGGACACTAGCGCTTGCAGGTCCGGAAACCATGACGCGGACACGCGTCTGGGAGCCACCAGAATCACCGAGAGCTGTTCCGACCGAATTCGGTCCAGGAGACGGGGAATCAGAGGGACTGGTGGAAACGCATAAAGGAGCGTTCGAGGCCAGGGCTGGTGTGAGAAGGCGTCCGCCCCGAGCGGGGGTACGTCCCGGGGACTCAGGGAAAACCACAGGCGACACTGAGCGTTTTCGCGAGCCGCGAACAGATCCACAGACGGTTCCCCGAACCTGATCCAGATCTGTGATATCAGTGCAGGATGTAGACGCCAGTCGGAGTCGCGGGGTCCCCCTCTCGACAGGATGTCTGCCGCTACATTCAGTACCCCCGGAATGTAGATGGCTCTGATGGACAGCAGGTGGACATGTGTCCAACACAGTAAATCTGTGGCGACACGCAACAGTGGGAGGGATCGAACTCCCCCTTGGCGATTTATGTAGGCTGCCGCTACCCGGTTGTCTGTGTGAACTTCGACATGATGGCCCTCGAGAAGGGCAGCGAAGTGTCTGATCACATTCCTCACTGTCATAAGCTCCAACACATTTATGTGCTCGTGCGTGTGGGGGGGGCAGCGATCTGCCACCGTATGGGACAAGCACGTGCCCCCCCACCCCGACAGTGACGCATCCGTAAACACAGATACGTGTGACGCAGGACGTCCGATGGGAACCCCGCGTGAGAGGATGCAGGGGTTCCCCCAGTGAGCGAGGTCCCCGCCCACTGAAGGGGGAATCCTCAACATACGTCTCTTCTGACGTATCGGGTGTACCCGAAGGCGGACGAACCAGCGTTGCAAGCGCCTCGTGCGCAGCAAACCTAGCGGTACCACTGAATGGGCTGCGGACATCATGCCCAGGAGTTTCATGACTAACCGGGCTCTCATGATCTTGCGGGGTTGAACACGGGAGATCACCGTGGAGAGATCTGCCGCTCTTGCAGGCGACAAAAGTGCTCTCATTAGGGAGGCGTCCAACTCCACCCCGAGATACACAATCGACTGGCATGGAAGGATGGAGCTCTTTTCCCAGTTTATAGAAAACCCTAGGGTTGACAGATGCCCTGTCAACCTCCTGGTTTGCTGTGACGCCTCGTCCTTGGACCGAGCGCACAGGAGAAGATCATCCAGGTAAAATAATACCCTCATTTCCTCCGTGCGCAGTGGCTGCAGCGCGGTCTCCAGACATTTGGAGAAGGTGCGCGGGGCTAGCGAGTAGCCGAAAGGGAGGCGATTGAACTGATATTGAACTCCCTTGAACGAAAAACGCAAAAACTTCCGGTGGTTTGGAACTACTGGTATGTGGAAGTATGCGTCTTTCAGGTCGATTGACGTGAACCAATCCCCGGGGCGCACATATTCCAGGACTTGTATCCTCGTTAACATGTGGAAATGCATTACTGCTATGGAGCAGTTGAACAGGGACAGGTCGAGAATCGGCCTCATTCCTCCCGACATCTTCGGTACTACGAAGTAGCGGGAGTAGAGACCCGAGAGTTCTTGTCCGTGAGGGACTCGGGAAATAGCGTCTTTGGACAGAAGTTCCCGCAGCTCCAGCTCTAGCGCCTGAGACTGTACTTGCGATGTGAACGTCGTCTCCACGATCCCGTTGAAGGGAGGTGGAGTGGCCTGAAAATGAAGTGTGTGACCGCAATGAATGGTGTCCGAAATCCATTTGCTCATGATGCAAAGGCGGCGCCACTCGTGTGCGCGTTCCGACAGTGGACGCGTGTGCGCGGTCACGTGAACAACGTCTGACGGTTGTGCATGCACCCTTACCGCCATCGCCCGTACCAGAGAACTGGGGGCGACCCATGGAGGGCTGCGCTCGAAAGGGCGAGTGCGAAACAGCTGGAACAGGCTGGTCCACACCGCGGAGCGTGGAGCCCGAGAGTGAAGGACGAGTGGGAGCCGGGCCTGTGCACGGGGGCGACAGAGTGCTAGCGGATGGAGCCGCGCACTGTGCCGCCGTGCGTGGTCGAGACAGCGACATGACATCCCGCCCCACCCAACGGCGTGGGGAGAGAGGGAAGAGTTGGGCCTGGCCGGATGCTGGGGCCGGAGCGCAAATGGAGCGCACCCTTACGGCTGGCCGTGTATTATGACTACCTGCAGGAACATGTGTGCGTGCAGCAGTGCTTGGTGTGGGGAAC
This sequence comes from Nothobranchius furzeri, assembly GCF_043380555.1. Classification (NCBI taxonomy): domain Eukaryota; kingdom Metazoa; phylum Chordata; class Actinopteri; order Cyprinodontiformes; family Nothobranchiidae; genus Nothobranchius; species Nothobranchius furzeri. The sequence goes on from NC_091752.1 coordinate 43,200,494, forward strand.
ATGTGTGAAAACTCGGCAGAGGATTCTGCGGAGGACTGTAGGATTGTGCTCTTTGAGTGACGTTTTTTGGGTTTTATTTCAAAACCGACAACATCAGAACAATCAGTAACACACACATTCCCCCCAAAGAGTCACTTCCGTGGCTGCTTTCGGCGAGGCTCCTGCACCTGGGACTGCCAAGACGGCGTCTGCTGGCCCCGCTGGAACCGTTGTCCGCCATCTCGCTGGTCCCACTGATGTGGAGCCGAAGCGGGAGGCCGGCTCCGTGGAGCGGGCGGTGCAGCTGGACGTCTGAAGCTTCCGCGCCGTTCGTCCCATACTCTGGCTGAACGGCCGGAGTGCGAGGCTGACCGAGGGTGGACCAGGTCTCGCACCGTAGCCGATAGTTCGGCCGTCTTCTGAGCCCTCTCAATGACGCCCCTAAGATGGGGACCAAACAGAACATCGGTGGTGATGGGGCCATCCAGCATCTCCCTTTGCAGATGTTCCGGAATGGAGGGCAGGGCCTTCAGCCAGATCGCTCGCTGGATGAGGGTCTGCCAGGCAGTGATGCGAGCAGAACTGGTGAGCACAGCAGCACACAGATTGAGGATAGCATCAGCAGTCTTAGTTATGACGGCTTTCGACTCCTCGGGAGCTTCCAGCTCCTCCATCATCTTGAAGATGCCGAAGGCAAGAAGGGCGATGTTATTCCCTGCAGCACAGGTCTGAAAGGCACACTGATGTGTGCGGTCGGTGAGCCGCGTCAGCAGCTGGTCATGTTTTGAAGCGGGAACAGCTCGCGGGCCAGCGAGGTGGTTCTTGGCGCCGAACAGCGAGGCCAAATCCGGCTCTAGCGGAGGAAAGGACGGCCAGCCTTGGTCGGAAAACCCCTCGACCTTGGTGATGGGCGCATACATGGAGACTGGCGCCTTGAGCTTGGCAGGCTCGGAGAAGGCGGCAGACCAGCAGCTCATAGCAGCGGGGAAGCGCGGCCAGATAGGGTCTGGACAGCGTGTCTGAGTTGCCCCGAAAATTCCCGCCAAATCATCCGCTTCAGGCAGGGCCGGTTCTGGCACAGCTAGCCCCTTGCGGGCTGCTGCCGCAGAAATGATGGCGGGCAGCTCCTGGAGCAGTGCTCTTACTGCTGGCAGGGAGGAGCGAGAAGCCACTGGGGCAGAAGGACCCGCTGAGCGAAGCTTGTCGACCTCCGTTATGTCTAGGAGGGATGCCGCCTCATCGTAGTTTTCGCTGTCGGTGACGTCATCCAGCCGGTTGAAGCCAGCCGGCTCCTGACCGGCGTCGAAGAAAACCAAAGCCTTGTCCAGCGGGTAGGAGTCAGCCACCGGAAATTCTTCGTCGGCGGCGGGAGTGAAGTACTCGACCCGGCGAATCTTCTCCGCCACGGGCAGAGCGGCACAGAACGGGCACGAGGCCTGCGGGGTCAAGGCCAGGCCAGCGTGGTGAGCCCCGAGACAGACCTCACACTTAGCGTGCAGGTCGCTGCTGGAAATGGAGTCCGTCTGGCAGGTCGGGCAGCGTCTGGCGTCGCTGGACATGGCTGGTAAGTCGTATTCGGATAATTTTGCTCTTTTGGGATAATATTTGCTCTTTAATAAAGCTCTTAAGCTTGGCATGAAGAGAAAAAGGGGAGGTGAGCAGTGGGGTCACTGCGGTTATATACCACGAGGGGGCCCACTATCGGTGGGCGTACATTTAAGCTCTTCATGATTGGCTGATGCGGAGATCATCCTTCCAATAGCAGCTAGCTTAAGGGCTAAGACTAGACGAAATAGAACTGTTTACTTTCCAGCAATGAAGACAGAAGATGGAGACTCTTTTTATTAAATCAAAGAACTCTATTTTCAATAAAGCTAATCAAAACAACTGTTAGTCAATAATACAATGTGAACGATCTGTGAAATCACAATGTTATGATTAATATGTTTTAATAAGTAATATGACTTATTCTAATTCACTAGATACACTGACACACGTAAGGAAAACAATCACATGACACATTGCTGTACTGATCCAATCAGAACCTTCCAGTGTTGGGCAAGTTACTTCAAAACTGTAATGCATTATTTATTACTTGTTACCCTCATTTTAAAGTAATTCATTACATTACAATATTACTGATTTTAAATTGTAAGGCATTACACTACTTTTGCATTACTTTAAGTTTCTTTCACCAAAACAACTTCAATATGAATCTGGTAATCTGACGCTCAGTGAGCTCATGACATATATGTGGAAAGTGATGAGGTATCTGAGCTAGGGTTGCTGTTAAAAACAGTCAGATATAATAACAGTGCTTTAAAATGATTGTTTATTAAATAAAAGCAACAACAATCTGTACTCTCAGCACGCTGCCATCTTATATTAACTGATCAGGGAGTGAGGTGGTGGGGGCTCCAAGCCTATAATTGCCTTGGTCCCCAAATGCCTTGATACGGCCCTGGATGTGGCACTGACTTCTGGGGTGATCTGATTCTATCACATGTATAAATATTAAATGCTTATATATTATTGCTTTTCACTGGTAAAAATGTGTATTGGGGATAAATCTACCTACTTTTTTCTTTTCAAGCACTTTGTTTTGTTTTCTTGATTTTATTTGAAAAATTTCCTGCCCTTTCTCTCTCTAACCTTCCTGCATGCTGCATGTTTTCTCCGTCTTCCAGAAAAAACTGTTACCTAGACTTCCTACTTTCTAACTATCAGCCAAAGGGATCTTCACATGCGCGGCGCTCCAGCAGTAATGAGTTGAAATCACCGGGGCACAGATTATGAACCCTTCGTCTTCGTCTTCGTCTTCCTCCGCTTATCCGGGTCCGGGTCGCGGGGGCAGCATCCCAATTAGGGAGCTCCAGGCCGTCCTCTCCCCGGCCTTGTCCACCAGCTCCTCCGGCAGGACCCCAAGGCGTTCCCGGACCAGATTGGAGATGTAACCTCTCCAACGTGTCCTGGGTCGACCCGGGGGCCTTCTGCCGGCAGGACATGCCCAAAACACCTCCCCGGGGAGGCGTCCAGGAGGCATCCTGACCAGATGCCCAAACCACCTCAACTGGCTCCTTTCGATCCGGAGGAGCAGCGGTTCTACTCCGAGTCCCTCCCGAATGTCCGAGCTCCTCACCCTATCTCTAAGGCTGAGCCCGGCCACCCTACGAGGAAACTCATTTCGGCCGCTTGTATCCGCGATCTCGTTCTTTCGGTCATTACCCAAAGCTCATGACCATAGGTGAGGATTGGGACGTAGATCGACCGGTAAATCGAGAGCCTGGCTTTCTGGCTCAGCTCCCTCTTCCCCACGACAGATCGGCTCAGCGTCCGCATCACTGCAGACGCCGAACCAATCCGCCTGTCGATCTCCCGATCCCTCCTACCCTCACTCGTGAACAAGACCCCGAGATACTTAAACTCCTCCACTTGAGGTAGGACCTCTCCCCCGACCCGGAGGTGGCAAGCCACCCTTTTCCGGTCGAGAACCATGGTCTCAGATTTGGAGGTGCTGATCCTCATCCCAGCCGCTTCACATTCGGCCGCGAACCTACCCAGCGAGAGCTGAAGGTCAGAGCTGGATGAAGCTAGGAGGACCACATCATCCGCAAAAAGCAGAGACGAGATTCTCCTGCCACCAAACTCGACACACTCCACACCACGGCTGCGTCTAGAAATTCTGTCCATAAAAGTGATGAACAGAACTGGTGACAAAGGGCAGCCCTGGCGGAGTCCAACCCTCACTGGGAACAGGTCCGACTTACTACCGGCTATGCGGACCAAACTCACGCTCCTCTGGTAAAGGGACTGAATGGCCCTTAACAGAAAGCCACCCACCCCATACTCCTGGAGCGTCCCCCACAGGGTGCCCCTGGGGACACGGTCATAAGCCTTCTCCAAATCCACAAAGCACATGTGGATTGGTTGGGCAAACTCCCATGCCCCCTCCATCACCCTTGCAAGGGTATAGAGCTGGTCCACAGTTCCAAGGCCAGGACGAAAACCACATTGCTCCTCCTCTATCTGAGATTCAACTATCGATCGGACCCTCCTCTCCAGTACCTTGGCGTAGACCTTTCCAGGAAGGCTGAGGAGTGTGATCCCTCTATAGTTGGAACACACCCTCAGGTCACCCTTCTTAAAGATGGGGACCACCACCCCGGTATGCCACTCCCTAGGAACTGCCCCCGATGACCACGCAATGTTGTAGAGACGTGTCAACCATGACAGCCCTACAACATCCATAGCCTTGAGATACCCAGGTCGAACCTCATCCGCCCCCGGGGCTCCGCCGCTGTGTAGTTGTTTGACTACCTCAGCAACTTCTGCCCCCGGGATCGGACAGTCCATCCCCAGGCCTCCCAGCTCTGGTTCCTCCTCGGAATGCGCATTGGTGGGATTGAGGAGCTCCTCAAAGTATTCCTTCCACCGTCCGACTATAGCCTCAGTTGACGTCAGCAGCTCCCCATCCCCACTGTAAACAGTGTGAGCGAGTTGCTGCCTTCCTCTCCTGAGGCGCCGGACAGTTTGCCAGAACCTCTTTGGAGCTGATCGATAGTCTTTCTCCATGGCCTCACCAAACTCCTCCCACGCCCGAGATTTTGCTTCGGCAACTGCCACTGCTGCACCCCGCTTGGCTATCCGGTACCTGTCTGCTGCCTCTGGAGACCCACAGACCAGCCACGCCCTGTAGGCCTCCTTCTTCAGCCTGACGGCTCCCCGAACCTCTGGTGTCCACCAGCGGGTACGGGGGTTGCCACCACGACTGGCACCGGCCACCTTACGACCACAGCTAGCAACAGCCGCCTCGACAATCGCAGAGTGGAACAAGGCCCACTCGGTCTCAATGTCCCCCACTGCTCTCGGGACGTGGTCAAAGCTCTGCCGGAGGTGGGAGTTGAAGACCGTCTTGACAGGTTCTTCTGCCAGGCGTTCCCAGCAGACCCTCACTATGCGTTTGGGTCTGCCAGGTCTAGGCGGCATGTTCCCTTGCCATCTGATCCAACTCACCACCAGGTGGTGATCAGTTGACAGCTCCGCCCCTCTCTTCACTCGGGTGTCCAAAACATACGGCCGCAGGTCAGATGATACGACTACAAAATCTATCATCGACCTGTGACCTAGGCTGCCCTGGTACCAAGTGTACCGGTGGGCATCCTTATGTTCGAACATGGTGTTCGTTATGGCCAAACTGCGGCTTGCACAGAAGTCCAATAACAAAACGCCGCTCGAGTTCAGATTAGGTGGGCCGTTCCTCCCAATCACACCCCTCCAGGTCAAGCTGTCATTGCCCACGTGAGCATTGAAGTCCCCCAGCAGGACAATGGAGTCCCCTGATGGAGCACTATCTAGCACTCGTCCCAGGGACTCCAAAAAGGGTGGGTACTCTGAACTGATATTTGGCCCATAAGCACAAACAACAGTCAGGACCCGTTCCCCGACCCGAAGGCGCAAGGAAGCTACCCTCTTGTCCCCCGGGGTAAACCCCAAGACACAGGCAGAGAGTCTCGGGGCTAACAAAAAGCCAACCCCAGCCCTCCGCCTCTCACCCGGAGCAACTCCAGCAAAGTAGAGTGTCCAACCCCTCTCCAGGTCTCGGGTTCCAGAGCCAATGCAATGTGTCGAGGTGAGTCCGACTATATCTAGCCGGTACCGCTCAACCTCTGCCACAAGCTCCGGCTCCTTCCCCGCCAGCGAGGTGACGTTCCATGTCCCAAAAACTAGTTTTCTTGTCCGGGGATTGGACCGCCAAGGCTCCCGCCTTGGTCTGCCACCCGATTCGCATTGCACCGGACCCTTCATGTTCCTCCTGCGGGTGGTGGGTCCACAGTTGGACGAGCCCATGTATCCGGTTCGGGCTGGGCCCGGCCGGGCCCCATGGGCGAAAGCCCGGCCACCAGGCGCTCGCTCACGGGCCCCAACCCCAGGCCTGGCTCCAGGGTGGGACCCCGGTAACCCTCCGGGCCGGGTACTCCGACTCTTCGTTTTAACCGCCATGAAAGATCCTTCGAACCGTTCTTTGTCTCACCCTTCACCTAAGACCAATTTGTCATGGGAGACCCTACCAGGGGCACTAAGTGCCCCAGACAACTTAGCTCCTAGGATCATTAGGGCACTCAAACTCCTCCACCACGATAAGGTGACGGTTCAAGGAGGAGCTTATGAACTCAGCTGAGGCAAAGCACGTCAGAAAAGCACAAAATACCAGAGAATATGCGCTGATATGAACGATCGCAAGTGAATTATTTTGTTTTAGTGGAGCGATTTTGTGAATGTTGCAGCGGCTGCGTGCAGGACGTAGCTGGAATAGTTGAGCCGTTACAGCTGCGTCCTCTCTGCCTGCAAAGCTGAGTCCATAAATGGTGTAATATATGCAGATACTGGATCTTTCTTCGGGTTTCTCGCTATTTGAATTTTTAAGGAACACATCTTGATTCTGGGTTTAAACATGCATTGTAATTACCGCGTTACTGACAATTGTACCGAGTAAATATTACCATTTTCTTTCCCTGTAATGCCTTACATTACCACATTACAGTAAAAAGCAATGCATTACAGTAATTAATTACTTTTGTACCGCATCACTCCCAACACTGGAACCTTCCTAGTCTGAAGCATGGCAGAGTCTCTGTGGTGTTTATAAATCTGTCAGCTTTGATTCGTCCAGAATCAAAAACATTCAGATTAATAAAACAGTTCCAACGCCATCTTAAGTTCAGTTCTCAAGATCTCATTCTCAAGATCCCATGGAGTTCACCGCATGCTAAGGGGAGTAGTCGGACCGGCCATCTGAACTTCACTTTTTAAGCTGAGAACCATTCAAGCTGGGAAAATTCTGTTGTTTTGTTATCAACCAAGCAACGGTACCTTTCAGAATAAAAGCTGAACTCGCCGACCCAAGGAGGGCCCTTTTTTGACGCTGTGAAATACCTGTCGCTTTTTGCCTGGAGACAATCCAAGGACTAGGTTGTCGTGCTGTGACGTTGTACCACTGGCTCCAGTACTGGAAGGAAGGTCCGAGGACCTGGCATTCTGGATCCATCGTGGAGGTCTCACTGAGGGTATGTGGATGCAACATAAAAGGCGTCTCATGTGTTTATGACCACGAGTCTCAAACTCTGATCAGTTAGGAGCAAAACATCATCTCCCACTCAGACTTTGTTTCTCCGGATACGAGGGTTCTGAATTTGACACTGATTCACACACACACCATTCACCCCACACTTCATTCAAACAGAACATCCATCATTAGAGAGTTAGTCTTGTTAAATTGTTTTAAATTATTTAGTAATAAATTTCCTTAAACTTGTTTTTAAGTTATTACAAAGTGTTATCTAAATCCCTGCAATAAAAAGATCCAATCTTCTGATTTAAATAACCCAGTGTTCATAAGATGGAATTCATACTCGATATGAATTTTTAATGTATTACGGTCCTTAATTAAATGTAATTAACACATCATTACATAGCTTAAACTTGTGTGCTAACTAGAACTGAAACAACTAATCGATTTAATCGATTATAATCGATTATTAAAATAGTTAACAACTTTTTTAGTCATCGATTAGTTGTTTAATAATCATATTTTACTGCATAAAGTCTATTTTTTACCACAATCTGACATCGGTTACAATCTGTTAAATTTGCCACCAGAGTTTGGCAGTAATGAGCCACTGATCTACCAGTGGAGCCATAGAAGAAGAAACGAGCCAATAAGTGCCCTCGGTTTTCATGACGTAACACGTTACTGACACGCATCTTGCTGTGAGAGATGGCAGAACAAGAAGAAATACAGAAGAAAAATAGAAGCGACAAAACTGAAGAGAAACCCCGGACAAAAACCTCACGAATATGGGAGCACTTCACTCTAGATGCCATGAAAAGACGGGTGACCTGCAAAATATGCAAAAACCATCTAGCATGGCACGGAAGTACGACGTCCCCAAGTGAACACTTGAGACGAAAACATGTGGGCTGATGCAGCAGAGGAAAGTCCGGTAAATCTGGTAAGTAACAGAAAATAAACAAGCTAACGCAGATCAAATTTGGGAGCTGAGTTCGTTATAGTGGATGTTAAACATGTTTTTTGCCGCGTCAGTCTACGGTGTTCTACTTCTGATTGACTAGATGCAATCGTGAATCTCCTCCGTGTCGTGTATCATGCGCTTGCCAAATTTAGCACGTCTGTTTATAAGAATGTTCTCGTTAAGAGAAAAATGGCACAAACCCATAACTATGTTCCTCATTCAAAAAAGGACAACTCCGTGGAGAAAAATATGCAGACGAGCTGTGTCCAGGTGACTATAACTATAGTTGTACGCTTTCAATTTTTAAATACAGGAGAAATTCAGAAAGTAATTTTTTTACTATTAAAAGGCTGTTTTACTGTCTAACGCTGTAAAACGCCTCACAACACATTTTTGTCAAAATAAATGATCACTGTATATTGTTAATTAATTCAAATAAAGTAACATTGATTTAGTGTTGTAGTGTGTGTGCTGCTTTATTTTATATGTGTACTTATTTCAGTCTATGTGTGTTTCTTATGCAGAAAAAAACAAGCAACGATGGACAACTACATGGGGAACAAGACACTCACCCCCCAGCAATGCATACCACTTACAAACTCTATTCTAGATTCTACATTATTTTTTATGGAATTTACCTCTTATATTTTGATGCCAAAAAATTATTCTGGACTGATATTTTGCACTGTTTAGCTCATTTTACACCGCTGACTGTGTTCATGTGCAATAAAATAGATTGCAGTCAACTGCACAATTCTTTTATGTTTTTCTTTTTTTTAACTGAAATGTATTCATCACTTGTATAGGTTAAATAGTTAAACAATAACAAACTGATTAATCGATTAATCGAAAAAGTAATCGACAGTTTAATCGATTATGAAAATAATCGTTAGTTGCAGCCCTAGTGCTAACATCACAATATTGTACAGATTACTATCGTGTACCCAAGACCGGATTATAATTTGTGCAAACTGGGCACAGGCCCATAGGCCCACAGCCACAAAGGGGCCCATGCGAGCAGCAGTCTTTTTTATTTTTTTTATTTATTTTTTTGTGTGCAGCAGTCTTTTTTGTGTGCATCATCCACACTCACACCCTTCCTATATGCAAACTGAAGGGGTCTTGGAAGGAAACAACCTGTTCTCGTAGGCATTTCAGGACGACTCTCTCAAAACATTTCATTAAGTGCGATGTCATAGTAATAGGCCTAAGATTGGACAACGTACAGCCTCTTTGCAACACTTGCAAGCGGTATCAGACGCAACAACTCATCAGACGGGGAACATCTTGCTAGCAGACCCTGGTAGCATCTTTCAAAGGGAACTATGACCATTAAAATTCCAGGAGCTAATCCATCCTGTGACATCTCCAACCTGGCTGCCTTTCCTCTGGACCACCGAGAGCTTAGAACAAGGGTATCGCAGATCTGCACACTGGTGTCTGATAGTTTTTAATGAATAATCTACAGCTTGTTTGTAACTGCAGCATATAGTCTCACAATGTATTCCATATAGTTCACTGTTGAAGTTCTATTATGTGTAGTCTAACATGTCACCTCTAGAGAGTGATATCAGCTACCGGATGAATAGATGAGCCAACGGTAATCAGTTGCAAGCTGTACTGAGACTTGCTTGTGAGAAGTGTCAGTTGTCAGTTGAAGGAGCAGCTGGAGGAAACTGTTACGAGTTTCGCTTCGGGATTAACGGCAGATAAGCATGGACTTTGGTCGGTAGATGAGCCGGAAGAAGCGGAAAAGAAGAAAATTAGTTAATTCCTTTCGGCAGCACGCATTCAACGAGTTTTCACGGTGGATAAAGGTGTATGAAAGTTCATTAAATTCACCAGTTGGAGGAAACCACTTGTGTCCGAACGTGCTTCAGGGGAATTACAGTGAAAACTCGCACTGCTCATCAGCGCAGGTGGGCGGACTACTTCCGAGAAGACGGAGCTGTAAAGAGACATTTGAACCGCGGATGCGCAAGGACGTAAGAAGAGCACAGCTGTTAAGGGACATTCAACATAAGACCAAAGGTTTGGACACGCAACGGTCAAGAGCGGTCTAAGTAAAAGGGTCAAGTCTGACAGTCAATTAAGCAAACTGTGATTGAAAGTAAGGTCTTCGTGGCAAACCCGGGTTCATTCGTGTATATTACCGAAAGTGTATTTAACGTTTATTGGAACTTATAAATTAAGGATTTCAGTTTAAGGGCCAATACTTTTCTATATTGGTACATTTTACTTTGTAACCTTTATTTGTTTAAATGTGTTAAGTATTATATTTGACAACATTTATTACTGCATGTAAATTTGTGTATATTACCGAAAGTGTATTTAACGTTTATTGGAACTTATAAACTAAGGATTTCAGTTAGAGGGCCAATAATTTTCTATATTGGTACATTTTATTTTGTAACCTTTATTTGTTTAAAAGGTGTTAAGTATTATATTTGACGACATTTAGCACTGCATGAGAAGTAGTTTAGTGTACCATTTGTTATGAGTTACTGCCAGATGTGACTGCAAAGGACACAATTAGTGTATAGTTCAACAGACAGGTTTAGTTAGTTATTTAGACATAAGATGACTGAGCCAAATCAGCCCCTATTTTATTTTGAAGAAGATCAAGAAGTTGAAAGCTCAGAAGTTTCACAAGGACCTGTGGCTCGAACAAGAAAGAGCCAAAGAGTCAGGACTCTCACAGAAAAGAGAAAAGGAATGCAGGATGAAAGAATTAAAAGCCTTCGTCAGAAATTCAACTACCTTTTTGAGAAGTGGAGAGTATGTGCCAAAGCATCCAAACGATCCTTATCACAATTAGAATCCTTAACTGAAGATTTACTTAACGACATTATTGGTGATATAACAGGACTTTCTGCAGATGTTCAGTGGGCATTCAGTGAGTTACGTCTTAACACACCTCCTGATCAGGAAACACGGCGCAAGGTGGATCTCTGTGTACAGATATCTAAGTTTATTGTATCCAAAGCTAACAGTAATGTTGAAGGAAGGCCAGAGGAAGAAGAACAAGAATGGCCAGATATGGGATCTCTATTTGAGTCAACTATCTCAAAGTCCCGTGCTTCTGAACGCTCCAGTAAATCGTCTGTAAGACACCAAGAAGCTGCTGCAGAAGTAGCTGCAAGCCAAGCTGTTCTAAGAGTGCTAGAAGAGCAAGAAATTGAACAGAAAGAAATTGAGAGGCTTGAAGCTGAAGTAAAAAGAAAAGCAGCCGAGCAAGAAGCTTTAAGTAAAAAGCTTCGTCTGGAAGGAGAAGCAGAGGAACTCGAATGCAAATAGAAGAAAATGAAGCAAAGTTAAAGGCTAAACAAGAAGAAGAATATGCAACTCTGCAACGGTCTCTTGATGAAAGAAAACGTAAGTTACAGCACTTAGAGAAGGTGAAAGATCTATGTGCAGCTCAAGCGAGGATGCAAGTGTATGATCAGAGCAGTGTAACGGAGGACATCATAGTGGACATGTCAAACACTAAGGATGAAGCCCTCCGACAGCCGAGTCGTGAGCTACATCAAGGGCACATTGTTACCCAAGCTACAACAAACAATGTAGACAATGTTACAGCAGAGCTTGTTAAGGCGCTAGCAGGAGCATTAAATGCTAGCAGGATACCGGTTCCAGAACCACCAATCTTTAATGGGGATCCACTAAGATACAGTGACTGGAAACTCTCATTCCACACGCTCATTGATCAGAAGAACATTCCAGAACAGGAGAAAGTATTCTATCTTCGCCGCTATGTGGGTGGACAAGTAAAGAGTGCACTGGATGGATACTTCCTGCTTGGAACTGAAACAGCTTATGTTGCTGCATGGAAGTTACTTGATGAAAGATACGGTAATCCATTCATAATTGCAAAGGCCTACAGAGATAAGCTTCAAGCTTGGCCCAAAATCTCAGCAAAAGACAGCATTCAGCTAAGAGATTTTGCAGACTTTTTACATAGCTGCGAAACAGCCATGTTTCATATTAAGTCATTAGAGATTTTGAATGACTGCAATGAGAACCGAAAGATCCTCACCACGTTACCAGATTGGCTCATAGCTAGCTGGAATCGTACGGCTACGGAAATTTAGGAAGCAACACATAGGTTTCCCAATTTCAGCCAGTTTGTTTCATTCATCACAAGAGAAGCAAAAATCGCCTGTAACCCTATTACATCGTTACAGTCACTAAAGCAAAGTGAGTCCAACACTCCAGAAAGGTTGAAACCTGCAAGACAAAGAAACATTGAGGTTAAAACGTTAACTACAACTACTCAAGAACAGACAGTTGTGACCTGCATGTTCTGCAAAGGGCCCAATCATGTGCTCACGAGATGTAGAGGCTTTCTGGAAAAGGCTGTAACTGACAGAGTCAAGTTTATTAGAACAGAGGGATTGTGCTTTGGTTGTCTCCAGCCTGGCCACCAGTCAAAGGGCTGTAACAACCGAAGTATTTGTGAAAAGTGCAACAAAGGACATCCTACGTGCTTGCACGAAGAACGTAACAAACAAGAGCAAATTCCACAACAAAACGAGACGGATGTAAGTTATAAAAATCCAACTCAAAGGAAGCAACCTCAAACTCAAGGAGCGACATCTACGGCTACAACGAACAGAGTCATCTGTCAAGAAGGTCACACACAAACTTCAGCAATAGTTCCTGTTTGGCTCTCGTCTTCTACAGAACCAACACGAGAAATACTGACGTACGCTCTGCTAGACTCTCAAAGTGATACTACCTTCGTCCTCAGTGAGATTGCAGAATCTCTGGATACTCCTAAAGAATCAGTCAAGTTAGAGTTATCGACTATCACGTCAAAGACTACAATCGTTCAGTCTCAAAAGGTAAAGAATCTACAAGTTTGTGGGTTTTACTCAAACAAAACTATTCCTTTGCCACCTGCTTTCACGCGAGAGTTTATTCCAGCTAACAAAGATCATATTCCGTCAAATGAGACTGCGAGGGCTTGGGCGCATCTGAAGCATCTTCAAGCAGAGATAGCTCCTCTGCAGGAATGTGAAGCAGGACTGTTAATTGGATACAACTGCTCGCAAGCATTACTTCCGAGACAGGTTGTGTCAGGCAAAGAAAATGAACCCTACGCACAGCGTACAGACCTCGGCTGGAGTATAGTGGGACAAGGTAGCCAATGCCTGAACTTTGGAGATGCTATTGGCATCAGTCATCGCATCATAGTGAAAAGGGTCGTCCCAGACTTTAATCCTTCTGTTGATCTACAGACAAAGATACATTACGTAAACAGAACTAAAGTGAAAGACATCACTCCTTCTGAGATCATTAAGGCACTAGAGATAGACTTCCCAGAAAGAGGAGTTGATGACAAGAAGGTGTCTCAAGATGATTTTAAGTTTCTTTCTAAACTTAAAGAAACCATCAAGCAAAACGACGACGGACATTATGAGATGCCACTGCCATTTTGTGATGAACGACCTAAACTACCAGACAACAGAATATGTGCAGTGTACCGTCTGAAATGTTTGGAGAAAAGACTAAGGCGAAACAAAGAGTACTGCAAGGATTATGTCAAGTTCATGGACGATATGATCTCCAGAGGTGACGCAGAAAGGGTTCCGGAACAAGAGTTAAACAATCCTGCATGGTATTTTCCCCACCACGGGGTCTATCATCCACACAAACCAGGGAAAATCCGAATAGTATTCGACTGTTCGGCCAAGTACCAAGAGACGTCCCTGAATGACCATCTGTTGACTGGTCCCGATTTAACAAACACATTGGTGGGAGTGCTGTGTCGCTTTCGCAACGGTCCTATCACATTAATGTGCGATATAGAGAGAATGTTCCACCAGTTTTTTGTAGAAAAGGGAGATCAAGATCACCTACGTTTCTTATGGTGGGAACAAGGAGACCCTAGCACGACACCATCGGTCTATAGATTGAAGGTCCACTTGTTCGGAGCAGCTTCATCTCCTGGATGCGCCAATTTCGGCCTGAAACATCTTGCGGCGCAAGGACAAGGTCGGTTCAAGGAGAATGTCATTCGATTCATCCAAAGAAATTTCTATGTCGATGACGGCTTGGCGAGCGTCTCAACAGAGAAGGAGGCTATTCAGCTTGTGAAAGACTCAAGAGACTTATGTGCTACGGGCAAGCTGAGACTCCATAAGTTCGTGTCAAACAGTGAACAAGTACTTGCATCAATTCCTGAAGAGGAATGCGCAACAATTAAGACCCAAGACATGTCTCTTAGTTTACCTCACATTGAAAGAGCGCTTGGAGTCGAATGGTGTGTTTCATCGGATACATTTAAGAACAGGGTACATCTACGACTAAGACAGTTTCACTTGACCGACCTATTCACAAGGTTATTGGTTTGGTTGAAGCTGAGTGATTCATTTTCAAATTTATGTTTACACTTGTTAGTTTATTTCAAGGAAATCTCACAAAATGATTGTGACATTCGGTGGGAGTGTAACTGCAGCATATAGTCTCACAATGTATTCCATATAGTTCGCTGTTGAAGTTCTATTATGTGTAGTCTAACATGTCACCTCTAGAGGGTGCTATCAGCTACCGGATGAATAGATGAGCCAACGGTAATCAGTTGCAAGCTGTACTGAGACTTGCTTGTGAGAAGTGTCAGTTGTCAGTTGAAGGAGCAGCTGGAGGAAACTGTTACGAGTTTCGCTTCGTGATTAACGGCAGATAAGCATGGACTTTGGTCGGTAGATGAGCCGGAAGAAGCGGAAAAGAAGAAAATTAGTTAATTCCTTTCGGCAGCACGCAGTCAACGAGTTTTCATGGTTGATAAAGGTGTATGAAAGTTCATTAAATTCACCAGTTGGAGGAAACCACTTGTGTCCGAACGTGCTTCAGGGGAATTACATTGTTAAACCATACAGTCAGACTGATTTTACAACCCAGAAATAACAAATTTCTCAAGGACCAGTGTTGGGAATATCTAGATTTGAGTGTAATGCAGTTTTATCAGGTAACAAAATAATCTAACTAATCACTCTTCCCATCATTGCCGTTACTGTTACAGGACATGTGCGTTACTACAATGTGGTGGAATGAAGCTTTGTCAGGCTTTCTGACAGCCACACCAGTCACAAACAAAATGACTCTTGGAGCCGATTGGAGCTGGCTCCTTCTTGGGAGAACTGGAGTGAGTGGCACAGACTGTACCCGCACCCAAATCCTACACCGAGCTGGAACAAACAGCAAAAAGAACATACACACGCATGTACTTAGAGTTTGATGGCACAGCGCTGCACACACTCACCTATGAGTGCTGTAAAAGCAGGCAGAGAGGTAGCATGCACAAAGCAGTAGCTCATGAACTTTTGCGAGTTTTCCAGTAATCTGAAGGTTGCAGGTCAATCCTGGTTCTGGACAGAGAATCATGCTGTTGTGCCATATTAAGCCATATTAACATTTATTCAACCGCCAGACATCTCTGTAATTCTTATTTCGTATAGCTATAATGTAATCTATCCTAGAGCTAACTGTATTCTTTAGTCAACATTTCAAATGAAGGTGTCAACATCTATGTTGTTACTATAGAAATGATAACTAAGGATACATATAAAATAATAAATGCCCTAGTAGGAATTTAGTTTGACATATCTCAGAATCCCTAAAATCCTAAAATGACCTTTTACCATTCATGAGACAGACTGGATATGTAAATGGTAAATGGCCTGTATTTGATATAGTGCCTTCTAGAGTCCTGGAACCCCCCAAGGCGCTTTACAACACAATCAGTCATTCACCCATTCACACACACATTCACACACTGGTGGGGATGAGCTACGATGTAGCCACAGCTGCCCTGGGGCGCACTGACAGAGGCGAGGCTGCCGAGCACTGGCGCCACCGGTCCCTCCCAGATATCCATAATTCTATTGTTCCTGGTAGGAATCAACATTCCAGTTATCCACGAGAACATTCTTCTTGAATGAACATGTCAGATATTTGACATATTCATTCTAGATCAGGGGTGCCCAATCCTGGTCCTGGAGGGCCAGTATCCAGCAGGTTTTGTGCTTTCTCTGGTCCAACACACTTGATTCAGAGGTTGAATCACCTGTGCAGCAGCTCATCAAGCTCTGCAGAAGCCTGTTAATCATTTGCTGATTGCAATCAGGTGTGCTGAAGCAGCGATAAAAGCAAAACCCACTGGATACCAACCCTCCAGGACCAAGATTGGGCACCTCTGTTCTAGATAGTGAGAATCATTCAGTTAAAAAAGTCACTCGTCTTCCATGTTAGTGGTAATTTAACTCACCTGCCTCGTGTTCTCCTACCCACCTGCCTCTCTGGTCATCCGCCTGTATTTAAACCCATCATTTGTGCTCCTCTGTCAGCTCATCATGTTCTCCTTTTTCTCCCCGCCATAAAACAGTTTAGTTTAAACTGCCAGCATGAAAATGTACATCTGTATTAGTTTAGGCACAGGGTGTTTTTTTTTCCTCCCATTTTGCTGACTCATTTCCAAAGTACAACATTCATGCAAAAAATTTTAAAAAATTAAAAAAAAAAAGAAGTTTGGACTCTTTCAGATGGTTAATGTTTCCATCTGTAATCTCAACCTAGTTTATCTCACCTCACCTGTCAGTAATCTTAAGCAATTTTCTGAAACGATTCCCAAGGAGAAAACAAAACTAAAATACTTTCCACAACCTCTCCAAAAATAGAAAGAAAATCTATAAAAATAATACAGAAAGAAAAATGCAGCACAATTGTGTAATTGACCGATGAGGAGCTGTTGTCCTTCTGCCTGATTGGGCAATTGACTCAGGAAGGAGGTCTGCTCTTGGCTGTGATTGGCCCAGGGGGAGAGGGTCCTTTTGAGGAGCATCTGAGAGGCTCTCCAGGAAGATAAGAGTAGATGTCAGCATTCAACTCAACAGCAACCATAATCCCCCTTCTCTCTCTCTCTCTCTCTCTCTCTCTCTCTCTCTCTCTCTCTCTCTCTCTCTCTCTCTCTCTCTCTCTCTCTCTCTCTCTCTCTCTCTCTCTCTCTCTCTCTCTCTCTCTCTCTCTCTCTCTCTCTCTCTCTCTCTGTGTGTGTGTGTGTGTGTGTGTGTGTGTGCGTGCGTGTGTGCATACTCATTTTTATAAACACACAAATACAGCAAATCTGACCCTGATAACAGGATACAGCAAATACAGCTAAAAGACAGGCTCTTTAGTGAGACGGCATTGTTGTTTCGATTATGTAAGGATGGGAGGTTTACTGTGTCAAGTGCCTTTAGACGACTCTTGTCGTGATTTTTGGAGCTAAATAAATAAAATAAATTGAACTGAAGTAAGACTGACATCTGGTGGTCAAATGTGCGTACTGCAGGCCATTTTCCAAACACACTAAATTAATGATAAATAACCCGCACTTGTATAGCGCCTCTCAGAGTAAGGACTCCAAAGAACTTTACACTACAGTGTATCATTCATCCATTCACACACACACATTTACACACTGATGGTGATGAGCAACGATCTAGCCACAGCTTCACTGGGGTGCATTGACAGACCTTTCGCCTGCTGCCGACTGCCCACTGCTGCACACAGGCGCCACCAGTCCCTATGACCACCACCAGCAGGCAAGGTGGGTTAAGTGTCTTGCCCAAGGACACAACAGCAGAATTCTCTGCCCGGAGCCGGGATCGAACCTGCAACCTTCCGATTACTGGACAACCCACTCAACCTGTTGAGCTACTGCTGCTGCCCCTCTAGTCACTATCTCACTGCCATTCTGTAAGTTTTAGGGCTGTTGCCAGTTAAGGATCAGCACCCGAAGATTCTAGATGACAACCAAGTTGTTGGTAAATGAAAAAGATGCTTGAAATGTTTTTAGTGCTGACTAAGTCACTGTTAGCATTGTTAGCTCAACGTTAGCCTCTAGCCTTCTTTACCCATACTGGAATAAAAAAAAAGAGGGGTATGCAGATATGACAGATTGCGTCTGATGCCTTTTTTTTTATAAGAACCAAGTTTCTTTTTTGTAGGAAAGAAGCATTCAATTCAATTCAATTAAAATTCAATTCAAAGATACTTTATTAATCTCAGAGGGAAATTAGAGTTTCAGTACACACAATTCAGAGATCAGACATACATAGGCAAAGACACATGACAAGAATTGGTGGCTGTGGTCATTCGCAACCCTGAGTCGCGCTACCTTAATAGAGATCAGAGGGTTACAGTCCCTCATGCCTTGTATCGACTACCAAGGCTTAAATTAAATCACAGTCAAGAACCACTACCCTCTACCCCTCATGAACTCTGCTTTTGACCGAATCCAAAGTGCCTCCATTTTCACTAAACTTGATCTCAGAAATGCATATTATCTGGTTCAGATCAGGGAGGGGGACAAATGGAAAACAGCCTTCAACACCCCCTCAGGACATTACGAATACCTGGTAATGCCATTTGGTCTAACCAATGTGGGCCCTAAGCCATCTTGGCACACCGCCATCTTGTGTGGGGCCTAAGCCACGCAACTTCTGTCACCACCCCGTGGCACCTTTGTACATTATATTACAATTCTTTTGACAACAATTCACTTTTGATTTTAATAATGTCTGAGGAAGAACTACTGTGTTTTCCCTCTGTGGGTAGACAAGTTATTGACGCATGTGTAGGTTCTACCAGCATGACTGTTCATCGTTTTGATGACAACCTGCAGAATGGTTCAGTTAATGATCTGATGAGTATGTCGCTGACACACTTGGAAAATTTGCCAAAAGAAGGTGAGAAAGTGAAGCCAGCTGCCCGCACAGAGAACCTGGTGGGATTTGCTGTTCTACTAGCTCATCTCTGGGACAAAGAGGTTGCTGCTCATGTGGAAGCACAAGGTGTAATACGCACACTTTCTGACCAACAGCAAAACGGAGGAGCCTGTGGTTCCTAAATTGACGAGGAACAGTACAGCAAGGAGCTGATGGAAGCTCGGAAAGGGCTGAACGAAGCCCTGACTGCATAACAAGACCCAGATGGAGAGTCAAGTTGCTACCTTGGAGAATGAGATATGTGCTTTAAAGATTGATGTCAATAATTCTGCAGCTCGGGTACATAACCGAGAAATGGAAATTGAGGATTTAAAATTACAGATTTCTGCACTCAAAGGAGAAAGGGGGACCCCTTTACTCCACCGGTCTCAACCAGCTACAGCCCCATCTCAACCTGCTTCAACTCCATCACCTCCTCCACCTTCACCATTTCCTCCACCTCCAGCTATTGCCCCACTGGCTGCTATTGCTGCTAGTGGGGCTGCACCTGCTGCTGCTGTGGTGGGACTAGCTCCTCAGCTAACCCTGGCTTCTCAGCCAGGCCAGTTTGCTCCACCTCCAATTCATTTTGCTCCACCTCCAGCTCATCAATTTCCACCTCCAGCTAATCCGTATGCACCTGCAGCTCATCCATATGTGCCTGCAGCCCAGCCACACTTTCCAGCTGCACAACAACACCCTCCTGCAGCACCTGCTGATGCTGGTGCTGCTGTGATGGTTGTGCCAGCTTTCCAGCCAACCCAACCTAACTCACCCGTGTCTATGGCTGACATCTACAGGATGTCCCGTAGTGTCAAGAAATTCAACACTCGACCAGGTAATTCATACCCGGTTGACACATACCTGAGTGACCTCCAGCATCACTTTGTCATGCTGGACTGCAGCTTTTTGACCCACGACATGCAGAATCATGCACGGAGACAAAGGTAAGTAAAAAAGGTTTATTATAATATACGAAGGAGATGATGGTCTGAGATCCGATGGTTCCGGTGGAGTTCTAGAACAGAGACTGGAGTGAGTATATGCAGGTTTGACCGTGAAAGAAATGAGTTTGTAGCTTACAGTTTCCTGGTTGTTGGTAAGGCTTAGAGGGGTAGGCAAGTCACGGCTGGCTGAGCTGGTAGAGCGAGAGTCAGGTGAGGCTGGGAGCTGAGTACCAGAGTTGGGGGTGTCCGAGTTGGCAGGTGGGGATTGGAGAGCAGGCGGTCAGGGGTGAGCGACGGGACTGGCAGACAGGGTTGGAATCCGGTGAGTTTTCTTGCAGCTGATGGAGGCTTGGTTGGTGGAGGAGAAGTTTCCTGAGGAGGTCGGAGGAGAACAGGACAGATAATCTCAGGAAGGCAAGATACACAAAATAACAAGCTTTCAGACATAAGCTAGGTGCTGACAAAGTTCTACCCAATGCTGAGTATCATCCGGTACTGATGAGTTGTCCCAACGCTCCTTAAATCCCCTGACCACTGATGAACAGATAGGTAGCAGCTGCTATCCAGCTGCTCTCCAGACACACCCACCTGCACACAGAAGACTCAGCACAACACAGTTAGACTCAGCAAAAACCATGACACACTTTCAGCGATGTCCGGGAATGACCTTGGAGGACAAGATCTTTTAAATAAGGTTAACCTCTGATGTCGTGGGTTCGTTCATTGATCGCAAGCGTAATGCGATCGCAAACCGGTTGGAAACTGCATTTCGGAAAGAGTACACTTATGATGCTAAGGAGGCTGGTGTACGGTTAGCTTTGTCAGTCAAACAGGGTCATGCTGAAGACCCACAAGCCTTCTATCTATGCCTCTTCGACGCATACTTTGGTACGGAATGTAAGGACGGAATGGAAGAGGAAAATGGTTTCAAGGAGCTTTTCCTTGAGAATCTACAGGCTCAGTATAGCCCTTACATGGGTACGGTAGACATTAAAACCACACCTATGGAGGAGCTCAGGAGAATGGCGAGTTGTGCCATCAGGTGGTTTAAAGACTCAAGTAAGAGTTTGCACACTCCTTCTGTTCTGGCAGTGGGGGCAGACCCCTCCACACTGCGACTCGAAGGGACTGCATCAGGGACTCGTAAAAATAATAACCGCAACAATGGGTCTAAACAACAGGCCCAGTAATCTAATAACAACTCCAAGCCAAAAGGCTTTCCAAATAACAAGCCTCAAAATTCAAACAGACCTCAGACCCCTCCACCGGCTGGTGGAGAGGACCCTAAGTCACCACGACTCAGTCGCGATAAACATCATGTTTCTTTTAAAGAAAAGGGGGTTTCATCATACTCCTCCAGGAGAGAGTTGCCTCGCTCAGGCGAGAGCCGCGCTCCTTGTGGCCGAAACTCACCGCGTAGTGCTCGCAAGGACTACAGTCCTGCCCCAAGGCCGAGAACTGATTCTAGGAGCCGAACTCCTGGAAAAATTCACGCTCTGGGTGCCGCACTCTTGACCTGTTGAATGATTCGATAGAATGTGAGTTGGTTCTGTGCATCTCTGCGGTAGAACCTCCTCAACCTGCCTGTGGCTTGGTTGTGGAAGCAGGTCCTGCAGAGGGGAAGCCTGCCACAAAGGTGCATACACTGACACCTGATACCTCAACGAGGTCTGGTGTGGTCGCTTCCATCAGCGCTAGTCCTCTAGCACCCACAGAACTTGCCACCGGACCTGGTCAGCCTAGCTCACTGATCAGACGACTACGAACGGTTCTCTGCAGTATCATCTGTAAAGGTGTTACTGATAAACCTCACATTCCGGTGACCCTGGAGGGGGCGCTGGACTGTGAGGGTGTCTTGGACTCCAGTTCAGATTTCACCATCATGTCCAGCTCTCTCTGGGAGCAGGTCTGCATGGCTGCAGCTGCACAGGGTCACATCTCAGGACTCACGCCCTGCGCTGTGGGCATCCATCCTTACTCTTCAGGCCTAATGACCTTGTCAAACGTGGTGTCCATCAACTTCACAGTGGAGTGAGCCATCCAGTGTTTTTAACAAACGTTGAATAATTTCCTTTCCTCTTGGGAGTGGACCTGATCCAACGCTTCGAAGCTGGCATTTCATTCGGTGATTGGACACTCCGAAGTCGGCTGACTCAACCGGCATCCTTGGGGTCTCTTGAGGACCTAATTCCCTCTTTAGGCGTTGTTAACTACAACAAGGCTGCCAGTCTGACCAGTCGATCCAGTACCAGTGAAGTCAGTCACATCCCAAGTGTCGGCGTCGTCGCTGAAGCAGCACCACGCCACCCTTTGGTGGGAGAACAAGCTACTCTAGGGGGAGGTGGCAGTTGCAGTGACACACCACCTGATACTCCGCACCCTGCGGTGGGAACACCACCTGCCAAAGGGGGGACTGATGGTGGCACTGATACTCCAGCTGAAGCCCAGAACCTTGCGGTGGGGACCCCACCTGCCGAAGGACAGGCCGATGACATCCCTGACCCTACGGCACTACAGCTGGCGCTAATGACCTCTAGCACTGAGGTTGGTGACTCACCTACCAAAGAGGGGGTTGAATGGCGCCCTCTACCACTGCTGGTTGACCCTGATCTCTCTCACTGCACCTGCACGTCAACCGAGGGCCTCCAGAGCGCCCACCTGCGCCGAACCCTCGCAAGGCCACGCCAGTCTACATTCTAAAATGTTCCTGGTTTCCATTTTCAGGTCTGAAAAACTACAAATGATTGTTTGAATGCTGTAAAGCATTGAAACTATTGTTTTCCTGTTTCTCTTTATAGTTTATTATTCTGCTTCCGTACGCTTTTTGGCATTTAACTACTTCCACAATTCTTTAACTATTTACACAATTTTGGTATCAAAACGTCATTGTCGTCTTCCTCCGCTTATCCGGGTCCGGGGGCAGCATCCCAACCAGGGAGCTCCAGACTGTCCTCTCCCCAGCCACCTCTACCAATTCCTCCGGCAGGACCCCAAGGCGTTCTTGGACCAGATTGGAGATGTAACCTTTCCAATGTTTCCTGGGTCGACCCAGGGGCCTCCTGCTGGCAGGACATACCTGAAATACCTCCCCAGGGAGGCATCCGGGAGGCATCCTGACCAGATGCCCAAACCACCTCAACTGACTCCTTTCGATCCGGAGGAACAGCGGTTCTACTCCAGGTCCCTCCCAAATGTCCAAGCTCCTCACCCTATCTCTAAGGCTGACCCCAGCCACCCTACGGAGGAAACTCATTTCGGCCGCCGCTTGTATTTGCAGTCTCGTTCTTTCAGTCCTTACCTAAAGCTCACGGCCATAGGTGAGGATTGGGACGTAGATCGACCAGTAAATCAAGAGCCTGGCTTTCTGGATCAGCTCCCTCTTCACCACGACAGATCGGCTCAGCGTCTGCAACATTGCAGACGCCAAACCACTTCGCCTGTCGATCTCCCGATCCCTCCTACCCTCACTCGTGAAGAAGACCCCGAGATACTTAAACTCCTCCACTTGAGGTAGGACCTCTCTCCCGACCTGGAGTTGGCAAGCCACCCTTTTCCAGTCGAGAACCATGGTCTCAGATTTGGAGGTGCTGATCCTCATCTCTGCCACTTCACACTCGGCTGTGAACCTACCCAGCAAGAGCTGAAGGTTAGAGCTGGATGAAGCCAAGAGGACCACATTATCCGCAAAAAGCAGAGACGAGATTCTCCTGCCACCAAACTCGACACTCCACACCACGGCTGCGCCTAGAAATTCTGTCCATAAAGGTTATGAACAGAACCGGTGGCAAAAGGCAGCCCTGACAGTGCTGCTCTCTGATTGGCTGAGAGTGTCCAACCATCTTCTGCCCAAACAGGACTAAGCACCCACATATATGATACATCAAATTGACCAGCTTGGTCTCATGTTTCTAAAATTCACAGTTCAGCTAAGTATGAAAATGTTACTATGAAACTATTTTTACTCAAATGCCAGGTGTGTAAACATTTCAACTGTCTAGTTTTTAAACTGTTCAAAGATTTCAGTTTTTTGTTTGCTGTTTAGCATTTTTTCACCATTCTTCACCTACATTATGACCTTTATTACACTTTTTGGTGATTTTTGCTTCTAAATCTTGAAATACATTCAGCTCATTTTGACAGTTTAGCTTTGTTTTAGCTTCACTTTAGCTACTCAGCAGCTTCAGCAATCAGTTTCTGAATTCGGCATATGCTGCTCATTTCACAGTTCAGCTAAAAATAAACTGTTAAACTAGTCCTACTCAAATAACAAGTGTTTAGACATTTTTGTTGTCCAGATTTTTAATCACTGTTCAGATTTCAGTTTTTTGTTGTTTAGGATTTTTTTGTCCATTCTTCAATTTTTGTGCTTTATTCACTTTTAGGTGCTTTTTGCATCCAAACCTTTCAAAACTTTCAGTTCATTTTTACAGTTTTGCTTGCTTTCAACCTCAGTTCAGCTATTAAGCTGATTCAGCTAACAGTTTAAGCTATCCAGCATTCAAACAGCATTTCTGCAAGAAATTCAATTTATCTAGTTACATTTAATATAGGCTTCTTCCTCAGCAACACACAAGGAATAAGTTGAAATGTCCTTTTAACTAATAAATTCAAGATGACAAAAATATATTGTCGCAGTATTTTTCTAACTAAGCTAAAATGCCTTTGTGAAGGGGAAAGTCAAACTTTGAAAACCTGATGTCTCATTCTACCCGTGCATCCATTTACTAATAATGTTCAACATCCTTCTAATAATCTTTTGGATATGAAATTTCATCTCCTGTAAGAGGCAGCATGGATCTTTAAAGCCCTGATGGCTAAAATGTTAATAAGCTGGCTAATAAAAGAAAAAAAAGTATTTAGGCTGTCATGGTTGGCTTGTCAGCTGCAGGGGCTCTGTTGTTTGTTTTGAAGCACTAATAATGGCTGTGCAGACTTATAATTATGAACTTAGTGAGGTGAGGAAATTACTAGAGATGAAGAGACAGCAGGGGAGCAGATTGTTGGAAGGCACATATCAGAGTCTGTTCCTGACTCACTCCAGTTACAGGAGGTGGAAACCAATGAGCCTCTGTATGAAAACAGAAAAGCTCCTTCAAGGATCGACATGTGCTTCGGTAAAAACTTCTGTTTTATTTGGATTTTGTTTTGTTTCTTCCAAGAAAAAAAAATAGTCTTGATCATCTGCAACCAGACTGGGTGAACATTTAGGAACAATGTGCTTGCAGAGCAGATAAAGGCTGTACTGTGAATATATGAAAATCATCCAAAGGAAAATATCTTCAACTAGAAACTAAATATCATCATGTTCATGTGTAGCTCCTGAGTATGTTTGTTTTTCTCCAGCTGTCTCTCTGCTGCATATACTATGCAGGTTAAGTCAAGATATGCATGATCATACTGTCTGAAGTCTGCCAATTATTAATGTTTATTAATGTTAAGTTTAATTACCAAAACTATCAGAAAGGTTTTAAAATAATTTAATTATATTTCCTTATTATAGTTTAATATATTATAACTATAACCCTGCCTTTATTAGAACTTACCCTAAATTAATCCATGGATACAGTAGGACAGTAAGTTTACACACAAACACACACACACACACACACACACACACACACACACACGTTATTAAAAGGAAATCAGAAAATATTTACTAGACAAAATGCATGACTCCAGCGTGTTTTTTTATTTATTTTTTTGTGCTGCTCTGCACTGACCGATCCTCGCAGAACCTCCAGGAAGGCATTGTTAAATCTGTCTCGTGCCCGCCCACGGTGCCTCAGATAAGCTTCGTTTTGCTTAAACTGCTGCATCTCATCCCCTCCCCTCATTTGTGTCACTTGCCCAGTCCAGAAACCCTCTGTCCATTTCCACCATCCTGTCCAAAATTACAGGCAATTATGAGGTCTCTGAAGTAGTCCTGCTTTAGTTGGAGACACAGAAACCACATTTAGTATATTGAAATTCATTTTCTGGTCATGTAATGTGACTAAACTCACCTTGCTCATCCTCAGGCCTCGAGGTGTGCAATGACAGGCTTGGGCTGCTGCTAGGCTTGCTGTTGGTGTTGGAGGACATCTCCTCTATCTCAATTCTGAGCAACTGCTTCTTTGACAAAAATAGATTATATCACTTTAAAACGGTTTATGTAACTTTAATCAGCAACACATAATAAGACAGAGTGTTAAGAGTTAGGAGCGAGGCTTTTGTCTGCACAGTTAGAAGTTAGGCTTTTGTTTGGACAGTTTGGAGCTAGGCTTTTGTCTGGACAGTTAGAAGCTAGGCTTTTGTTTGGACAGTTAGGAACTAGGCTTTTGTCTGCACAGTTAGGAGCTAGGGTTTTGTCTGGACAATAAAAAGGTGCTACCACACATGCTTTTGTTTTTCTTAGTAATAGCAATCCTTAAAGATAAGTACTCACTGTTTTCCAAAGTTAAACTTTAAGATGGAGCCGGCACATCTATGCCACTCCCCCAACTATTGCTAATGGGTCTTTCCCCATAAATCAGGGCTATTCAATTTTGGATCTCGAGGACCGGTATTCAGCATGCTTTAGTTGTTACTCTGGTTTAATACACTTGATTCAGTCTCTAATACACCTGTGCAGGAGCTTATCAGGCTCTGCAGAAGCCTGTTAAACACTTGCTGATTGAAATCAGGTGTGTTGAAACTAAAATGATGCCAGATACCGGCTCTCCAGGCCCAGAATTGAATACCCCTACCATAAATGGTGTCCATTTCATGAAACCGTTGTGGCCTTTTTGAGCCACTCTGACCATTGTGGTCCTTGTTTGTCCTGCACTCGCACTTCCTTGTTTTCAGTTTGTCACGACAATGTTTTGATGTCTGGCTGAAGGCAGCCATGACTAGTAAAAGGTCCTGAAACACCTTTTCATTCTTAACAGCTCAGTCCAGTTCTAGCTGGATCCTTTATTCTGCAAGCAAAGGCTTTCGCGTAGGTGTAATTCCATGACTGATTTCTTTCAAGATTATTAGAAGACATCAAGTGGAGATACGTGAGCACGTGTTTGGTTTTGGGCACTATTTTGAGACACGACTCACCGACAGCACCTGGCCAATCACATGGTTTGTGCTGTAGTTGGCATGAGACTTCAGCCGGTCAATCAGCTCCTAGTGTCACCTCGGTCCCAGTCGGACGTTTGGGGAGGAGGACTAAAAAAAAGTCACCTCAGAACGAAAACACACATATGACCCTGATGTGAAACCAAAGTTGCTTCATGAACCGGCCCAAACTGATCCAGATGTGAAAGCGGTTCAAAACAACCAAAGCCAAAATCATCTGGTCTCTGGTCACCCCCATAAGCACCACCCCATTTATTTCTATCTTTCATGGTTTTGCACTGTTGGCTTTGATTTGTCCTCTACTTGATGGAGAATCTATTTGCTTCTTCCTCGGTAAGGGAAGCGAACCAGAGTTAGAGAACCAGAGGATTGGCAGTCCGCCATGCAGTCATGTTTGGTTCTGCCAGCTTTTTGTGTGCATGGCTCACTAAACTGTACTGTAGGCCATAAAAACTAACTAAAAACTAAAGTTGCCCAACTTACTGCCGGCAATAGGACTATGTTTCTCGGCTGGCCAGTGAACGCCTTAGCATTCCCCCAAAGGGGAAGTCTGGGCCTCTCTGCTTAGGCTACTGCCCCCAAGACCCGACCCGACTGAAAATGGATGGATGGATAAAATTGCCCATGAAGTACTTTAAACACAATAGTTTCTATAGCATGCAACACCCAACACAATTTCTATTTTCAAGGATTCCAAGCACCCATAAGCACCCTGTGTTTTCAATCTCTGACCTAATTACTCTCTTGAGTCCAGAACATTTCTGTGGTGCGTATTTCTATTTAAGCCTAGCTACGTGGGATTAGCAGGACCTCATAAACATAATGCTTTTGAACTTACAGCTCAAGTCTAAGGCATATATTATTGGAAATATTTTAATTTTAATTTTAAAGTATAAATACATTTGAAATAATAATTTTATTTTAAAATCAAGTTTCTGTGAATAATACAAAGTTTACCTATTATCGTACAAAAAAACAATTTCCTCACATGAAGACAAGAAGTCTCGGGAAATGAAAAGATCAGATCCACCTGATAAATGTTAATTTTCAGCTGTGAATGAAGTAGCAGCAGGAGGCTCGTTGTTGTTTAACTTTTCCTCCGGTGACTCGCTCACCGCCTCCCGCCTCCATGAACAACAGATGGTTCTGCAGAACCTCACAAGGTGTCGTGGGCGGCGTTTCTCTACAGTCATGATTATGGAACAGGTTTCGTGACTTTGGGCCATTATTTACTGATGCAGCACGGGCTTCCTGTCTGTCAGCCAATCACAATACAGGGCTGCTGCAAGCCTTGGAAACAGGTGGCTTTCTTTTCAGGTAATAAACCAGCCACCTTCAAACTTTAGCTAAACAGATGAGAAACTGTGTGCAGAAATAAAGCGCCTAAATGCGATGCTTCAACTACAGCTAAAACCATCAAATCCCACTATACACTGCATTTCACTTTTCTGAATGACTTACAATAATCTCAGATACAAATGCTCAAACTTTTAGATTGGACCTAAAATGTTTTGGAAACTTTTGGACTTTTTAGTGCTCATCAGCTCACTGTGCAAAATCATTCAGCAGAGTTGGATTTAACTACAGACAAAGGGGTCAGTTAGAAAAAATAAAAATAAACCGAGGAGTTTGCTCCTCATCAGCTCTCATTACCAAACCTTCAAATTACACTTCAGTGATTTAATCAACAATCAGCACGTCTGCGTCGGTTTCTCAGACCGGCTGATGTTGGTGTGGTGAAATGCACGATTCACTCATGAAACGACGGCATGCTGCTGAAGGTTAAGGTGGTACATGCAGACTTACTCTTAAAACAATCCAACAGTTTTTAAACAACTTGCAGCAAACATTGACCGATTATTCTGTTTACATGGGAAACTAGATATTGTGTCATTTATGTCAGCATGAGGACAAACACAATTGGTTTGATGGCAGGTTTTCCCATACACAACATGAGTACAATGAACTCAATACAAAAATTAATTCATGAAATTGAATTTATTGGAGTTAGTCCAACTCAATTTTGTTAAAAACATTGTAAAAAATTACTCATTGGATGAACTCAATTCGATTGATATAGAGGATTTCCACATAATGTTGGTTCAACATAATCTACATTCATCATGACAATTTATTTAAATTGAGTCAGTGAAACACAATTTTGAAATCTATTAAAGGGGGGGGGGGGGGGGATCACATTAACAAGATGAGAAATGTTTTGGTTGGTTCAACTCAATACAATGTAAGTCAGTTTAGTTAAATTGTCCTTGCATAATTTATATTACCTGAAC
The DNA here is from genome assembly GCF_043380555.1 of Nothobranchius furzeri. NCBI lineage: Eukaryota > Metazoa > Chordata > Actinopteri > Cyprinodontiformes > Nothobranchiidae > Nothobranchius > Nothobranchius furzeri. Next base: position 43,229,575 of record NC_091752.1, read on the forward strand.
ACATATTTATTTATTTCAATAATGACAACATTGATTCGTATTTTCTACTCATTTCTATTCACTTGAATTAAGAGCAGAACCGTTTTTTGTGAATAAACATACATGTCACATGGTCAAATTAACCTTAAGAAAATAAAAAAGTGCTTTCTTGCATTTAAAACAAATATAAAACCTGAAAAGTACTAGGCAAGACCAAAAACAAATCCAACCACTCAGTATAAAAGAAAACATATTTCTGCTTATTTTAAACTGCAGTTTGTAAAATCACATTACACTTATAATTCACTTAAGAATCAATGACATGTACAGGTAGTTTTTTTTGGCAAATCTGCAATGATAACCTTCTAAACAATATAATTCACATCATTGTATGCTATTCACTGAACATTTTAAACAACCCAGCGACACTTTAATACAAATACAGTGTCCATATAAAATGTTTTCATTAAGGTTTTTATTAAGAACATTATTGTGATGCCAAAGGGGAAGTATTTTAATTAATAAAAAACTCTTACACCTTTACTTCTCTAAAATCAATGACATTCAAACATTTACAAGCCAATAAAAACTGGAACACCTCCTCTAAAACACTGGAAGACACCAAAGTTATCAACATTTGTTTTGTAAAATCTCTTTGAAAACACCAAAAGCAATAAAAATGCTTGTTTTATCAATTAAACTCTTTTTGAACTAAATTCCTAGTCAGATAATCAAGCTGCTGTAATATAGACTAAAGGTTACATCACTCACAATAAGATGTTCATCTAAGAAGTTCTAACAGAACTGCAGACAAATAGAAAATAGGTGCAATGCTTGACTTCTATTTAAAAAAAATAAAGAAAGAAAAAGAGAAATAACATACACTTTACAGCTAAAATTAACCAAATCCTAGTGTATCCAGGAGTTATACATTTGGCAGGTTATACTGGAAACAGTAATGTTTCCTTTTTGAGTCCATTTCAGTCCTTGTGCCACTAGGGAATGAGTAAGCAAAGCATCTTACCCTCAGTTTGTAAAGAAAAAATAATGTTTGGAATTCCTCAATAAAAAGGACAAAATCAAATCTGAAAATTGCTTCTCGATCCTTCCATTGCACAAGTGTCCAGGTGCCTTAAACTTCTATCTGATTTTCATCCTTCCTGTATTTGAGTCATCCTTCAAATAAAAGCTTCAACTGTGTACATTTTAAATTAAGAACAGAAATTATCACATAAATTAAAAATAAATTAATTAATTTTAAAAAATCACCCTTTTTGATGGGGCTCTCATATTTGCCTAAGCAAATAGCTTGATTTTCATTTGTCTTTGCACTTAGCATTTGTCCATCCAGATTCATTAAAATCTTCTGACAAAACTTAAAAGTGTACTTGTGGTCATTGGGATAGCTTAGATCAAGTGCATAAATCAGTCCAAAGAGCGCGATGAATGCCACGATGACACTAAGTCTTGCAAGATGGCACCCATGATTGGTTGTGCCGTTGCTAGGCTCCTGATCTTTGTTGGTTATTTGTTTTTTATTGTTTCTTCTTTATCTGGTGCAGACTCCCAGCTAACATATGATCAAGACTTACTATTATCGATTAGATCCGCGATGATCAACCTCTAGAGCTCCAATACCGGACCCGCTTTCCCACCGCCACTGAAGAAGAAGAAGAAGAAGAAGAAGAAGAAGAAGAAGAAGAAGAAGAAAATATCATTTCTATAGCGCCTCTCAAGATAAAAATCACGAGGCGCTTCACAAAAATAAAAAATGTAAAAATGTAAAATGGTTACAAATATATTTTAAATTTGCAAAGAATAGACAACTGTGATTCAAAACTGTTAAGAAAGAGAGAGAGAGTGAATAGGAAAGAGGGAAATCAGTGGATCCTGAGGAAGGTGGAATAGGTGGGGAGAGAAGAATAAAGAGAGAGTGGTGAAGAAGGTCATACAAAAGCCAGCTTGAACAAGTGAGTCTTCAGCTGTTTTTTAAAGGAGACCACTGAGTCCACTGATCTCAGGCTCAGGGGGAGAGAGTTCCAGAGTCTGGGGGCCACAGCAGCAAATGATCTGTCACCTTTGGTCTTTAGCCTGGCGCTGCACAACCAGTAGGCTTTGATCACTGGACCTCAGGGACCTGCTGGGGGTGTAGGGACTAAGAAGATCACCAATGTAAGATGTGCTTGTCCATGTAAGGCCCTATAGACCAGAACCAGGATCTTGAAATGAACCCTGAAGTTGACTGGCAGCCAATGAAGCTGGAGGAGAAGCGGGGTGATGTGGGTGTGTTTGGATGACTTGGTAGGAAGCCGAGCACAGGCATTCTGAACCACCTGTAGATGGTTCAGGGAGGTTTTGCTCAGACACGTGAAAAGAGAGTTACAGTAGTCTAAGCGTGAGGAGATGAATGAAACTGGCGTTAACCCAGGTGTCGGCCCTTTGTTACCTGTCGGCCTGCCACTGCCCCGGAGGCCATGGAAGAGGAAACGGGGGAAGAGAGCCGGCTTCTTCGTTCAGCTCCGAAAGATTCTGAGAGGCGAAGCTCTACCTGATCGCTGTGACATGGTGGATCCAACAGAAACTCAACGGAGATGGGCTGATCTCGCTGCTCACTGCAGCCCCCGATGCAGGATGCTACCTGAAGGTGTGGGAGACAAGGAGCTCTGCTAAGCAACGACGTATTATCAACAGTTCTACCATTTTAAATTTCTCCTCCCTCTTTGACTTTGTACCTCCTTCTTCTGATAACATAGAGCTCCTTACTAACTCATTTAATGATCACTGCTTCAAAATTCTAGATCAGGTTGCCCCTTACAAAACCAGCTGCAGTTCCAGTGCCTCCTGTTCACCTTGGCTGAACAACCAGATTATTGATCTTAGATGCTCCTGTAGAAAAGCGGAACAACGGTGGAAGAGGACAGGTTTGGTTGTTCATCGCAAATATTTTAAAGAACTTCTCGAGTCATACAACAAAGCTGTAGAAAATGCCAGGTCTTCTTTCTTCAGCAACCTCATATGCCAAAATAAGAATAATCCTAAGGTTTTGTTTGATATCATCTCCAGCATCGTTTCTTCAGCAGGCTCAGCTATCTTCAGCTGATGACTGTAACAGATTTCTCCACTTTTTGCAAACAAGGTGTTGAATCTGAGATCCAGCATTCCACCAGCTCCCCCCATCAGCGAGGAGGCCCCTCAGTGCTCCGAGTCTTTCACCTCCTTCTCCCCAATTCCACTAAATAACTTAACCTCAATAATCAGTCAGACAAAGCTCTCATCATGCTCATCAGATGTGTTACCTCCCTCTGACTTAGTCGGGTCCCTTGCCTCTATCAGTCCATCTCTGTTGACTATAATCAACAGCTCACTGAGCCATGGCTGTGTTCCATCTTACTTTAAAAATGCAGTAGTGACTCCTCTCTTAAAGAAACCCAACCTTGACGCCAGCTCCACCAGTTACTTTAGGCCCATTTCTAAGCTACCTTTCACCAGTAAAGTACTTGAGAAGGTTGTTGAAACCCAACTCAGATCCTGGTTTTCTAAGTCAAAGATCTCTGACCCCTTCCAATCTGGCTTACTGAAGCAGCACTCAACTGAGACTGCTCTAGTAAGGGTGCATAATGACCTCCTGATGGCTGCTGATGCAGGGAAATGCTCTGTCATGGTCCTGCTTGACCTCAGTGCAGCTTTTGACACTGTAGACCACAACGTTCTACTAAACAGGTTAAAGGCCCTGGCTGGTATGTCAGGTTCTGCTCTAGACTGGCTCTCCTCTTATCTCACCAACAGAACATTCACAGTGAGTAAAATCAGGGCAAATACCTCAAACAGATAAAAACATAATAAAAAACAATAGCAGTGACAAAATAGTAAACAAAATCAGGAGTAAAAACAAAGGCAAGGTATGAACAAAGACAAGGTTCAGTTCTAGGGCCACGTTCTACATTCTTCCCCTAGCTGGCATCATTCAGTCTTTCCCAGACATCTCCTACCACATCTACGCTGATGATATTCAGTTCTATATGTCCTTTATGCCACACCAGTTGGACAGGCTGGCCACCCTTGTACTCTACCTGACCCAGAACAGTAACTGGCTGTCCAGCAACTTTCTTGTTCTCAACGCCAACAAGACAGAGACCCTGATCTCTGCACCCCCGGAACTTCAGCCAAAAATCGAGCAGGAAATTGCCTCCTTTTGCCCATCAGCCAGGTCCAACATTAGAAACCTGGGGTTACTTTTGATTCAGTTTTAAGTTTAGACTCGCACATCAAAACCATCTCCCGCTCTTGTTTCTTTCACGTGAGAAACATTTCAAAAGTTTGTAAACTGGTTTCAACTGCACATCTGGAAATAATCATCAATGCCTTTGTGTCATCACGCTTAGACTATTGTAACGCTCTTTCTGGTCTCAGCAAAACCTCCCTCTCACGCCTTCAAGCCATCCAAAATGCAGCAGCCAGACTCCTAACCAAATCCAGCAGACGAGCTCACATCACTCCAGTTTTACAGTCCCTCCACTGGCTCCTGGTAGAATTTAGAAAACAGTTTAAAGTTTTAGTCCTGACCTATAGAGCTCTTAACAACCAGGCTCCAAGCCATCTATCTGAGCTTTTA